>NC_085140.1:201703197-202019988 GCF_024139115.2 Armigeres subalbatus | reverse complement strand
CATAATGCAATCCTGTATAATACACAGATATTTTTCGGCTCGTCGAGGAATCGTGGGAGCACTCTTTTGAACCACTGGTATGTTTATCCCAGATAACTAGACTGATATTTAATGGCTCGCAAGCCACATATAAACCTTCCACTACTCAAAACCGATCTTGCGACAGCTGATCTAGATATCTCCATATTCTGTCTTGTGTGTCTGTGAATCGAACGGAATATCGGGTAATATGCTTCTGAAGATGCTCGACAAGTGTAGCACGCATGTTAGCTACACTGGACGCAAAATCTGCATCTGCATGATGAACGACCCGAATCTGAAAACACAATTATCGTCGCCAGAAATGCGCTGCAGCCAAAGAACAGATTCTCCGGATGGAAACTCGCACTCAAAATGGTTTATCGGGACTACTTTACAGTAAATATTATGCCCATGATCGCATATTTGTAACATCTGCATTTTTTGCAAGACAGACAAATGTCAGACAAAGCAGCAACCGATGCATTTTCTTGGGGGTGGAGTCAATGTTCGTCAAAATGCTTGACTGGTGTGTAGGGGAATTGTGGGTAAAACCGACACTGCGGGTAAAACCGACACCACTTCAAATCTCTGATTTCAAGTGATTATCGGACGGAATTTCGTCAAACTTTGAATAAACGTTTGTTTTCTTGTGTTTCTAGTCATTTTGTAACTGGTGGAGACGTGTAAGAGTCATAATAAACATATAATTAGCATTGATCACCATTGAGGAGATGAGTTATGTAAAATTTTGGCATCGGTGTATAAGCTTTTACGACAATAATTTGTTGATTTTCAGTATTTAACCCATCTCTGAACCATAATTGAACATCATTTTGTGTATGTTGTGGAAAAATAGTTAACTTTTCTAATTATAAACGTCCACATGTATCCCATCATCATTATGTTATCAATTGGGGTAAATTCGACACCTGCCATCAAATCTCGAAATACCTCTGTTTTATTAGACTCATCATTCGCATAATATCATTCAAGTATTGGAAAATGAGGCGCCGAGGAGTATAACTTAATCATAGACTGATTACATACCATATCGTCATTGGGTGTGACAATAGGTCTATGGGGTAATATTGAGTCATCAAGGAATATCTGCAGATCGGATAACAATAGCGCTTAAAGAAGAATCGTATTTTTAGGCTTATTTTGCTCTTAGATATATTCAATCCGTTCTCTAGTGTTGTTCTTTCGTGATCCATTCTCACCCCTGTAAACATGTAGCTTCTCACCTATGGAACTAGCATTTTCATTTCTTGTCATAACTGCACCATACGCATTTATTTTAAATCGCCATTATAAACAACTTTTTAAAATAAATGAAATATAAATGTAGGTCAATATTTACAGTAGCTAGTAGATTTGTTACTAACATTCTTATACTCTACTAGTCGACCCGGCAGACGTTGTCCTGCATAGTAGGCGAAAATGCGCGTTGTGAACTGCCCATGAGAAATATCCATACGAATATTAATTTTAGTTTTTCACGATTTACTCAACCTTACCCATGATTTTCGCATAAGGAAATATCATATAAACCCGTCGGAAATGATAACGAACATATCAGTTGAAGGAATGAATGAAATCCATCCAGCCGTTTTCGAGTTATGCGGATACGAACACAGACCATTTCATTTTTATATATATAGATATATGTTTCACTCGACCCACTAAAGAAACTAAATAAAATATGATATGTGGTGATGATTTTAAATATATAAAATTTTGCTCAACCATCGTTTATGAGTGACCCCTAAACAAAAATTTCATACACAAATATCAAAATGAATGTTGTTAAACATTTTCAATTATGTTGTAACATCATTTAGAATTTTTCTGATGTTCGATTCCATATTGACTTGATGTGTCGGTTTTACCCTCACGTGGTGTCGATCTTACCCGCACCCCAGCTGGTTGGGCTGGATGATGGACCGTTCGCGTTTTCATCATAAATCAAATTCTACCAATAAATATTGTCCTGAGAAGTCATGGACTAATGCATGAAGAGCCAAAGTATGCTTGTATGATATTTCTAGACCGGAAAATTGCTTCATAGATTGGGGAACTTTAAAGTTGCCTACGCTGCATAAAAGCTTATGGGCGCGCTACTGCGCAATCTTTACCTGCGCGTTACCACCGTGAAGAGCTGAGCGTTTGAGAAGAGCGCGACAATACTGTAAAGTTACAATTAAGTGGTGGATTTAAGACAAGTCAAGATATTCCACTCAAAAGCTTTAAATGATGTTTTTATTAAAATGTATGTTGTTACATTAACACAGATTGATACAATTCACGCAATTTTCTTACTGACAATTCGTTGAAGAGTCCAAGAGAGTTCGGTTCGGTGGAAAAGCACAGAAGGAATAACTCCATTTGGAAACCCAAAGAACGAAACGGACGTGTTTTGGGCCTACAAACGAAGAATCGCACTTTTTTGGGCTCCCGAACCGAGCTCTTTTTGTGCTTTCGAACCAATACCTTTTGCGCTTTTGAACGAATCCTGTTGGTTTCCGAACAGAATCTTTTTAGGCTTCGGAATCCCAAAAGAATATAGAAAGGACTTGTTTTGGGTTTACGAACCGAGATTTTTTTGGTTATCTGAACGGAGCTCTTTTTGGCTTTTGGAATGACCTCTTCGGGGTTTTTGAATCAATTCCTTCTGCGCTCCTGAACAAAATCATTTAGGGCTTCGGTGGGAAATCCCATAAGTATTCTAATCGGAATTCCATTCGGAAGCCCAGAACGCTCCAATCGAAAGTCCAAAAGTATTCCTTTTGAAAGTCCAAAAGGATTATTTCCGGAAGATCAAAAGTATTCCGTTCGGAGCTCTAGAAGAATTTTCGTGAAGTGAAATTCAACCTACAAACCATTAGACGGAGTTGTAGAAAAACCTTCGCACTAAAGAAGTCCACCATACAACACGTTTTGAAATTCAGCTTGTGGAATGAGTTATTGACAAACTACTAAGTGATTGCTAAATGATCGATCGCAAATTACTAAATGATCGATAATACAGATTACATACATTATTCAGACTTTTACAGACATTTATTATTTTCGAAAAGTTTGGGCTTCCAAACAGAATCCTGCTGGGCTGTATGTAAGAACAAATGTCTGTATAAATACCGACATGTCTGTATGCCTGGCATCCCTGGAATAGCTTAAACTACTCGGTTTGCCAACAGTGGGCTGAAGCTGATGATCATTGGGCACAAATTTCCTGTCTTTTTCTTTCGTGTGATAATTCACCCATGCATTTATATAGGGCCATCACTTTCACGCACTAGTGAGTGGACTGAATGGACTGTCACTGCAGGCTGCCTGTGCGATGAGAAAGAGGTATTTTGTTTACTTTATCTTTGATTGTTCTACAGTTTTCGCTGCTAGGAAGTGAGTGTGAACAGGCAATGGTACCTATCAATATCCTGCAAACCTCAGTCACTGAGACTGAGAATTCGCGCCACTGAAAGTTACATATTCACACCGAAAAAATTAATTAACAATTTATTCCGTGCATCAAGTGATTTGACGTTTGTGGAAGAACTCTTTGATAGTCGACCGTTGGATCCCGGTTCCATTTTTTTCTATCTTCTCACAATATTATGGTTCTGATGAATCGTAATTCGATCCAGCTGTTCTTGTACGGAGAACCAATAGATGTTTGATTTAGACCGTATTGAGGCTTGTACTCCAAACTTCGGAGGGTTTTATCAGTCCTCTGTTGAAGAAGTGTAATCGTTTTCTAACAATTGCCGGACAATGGCATAACAGGTGTTTCCAGTCTTCTACATAGGTATATGCCGCATAAACGACATACGACGAATTTCGCGCCAACTCGACCAGCGGTTGGCAGCACCATCTCAGAATCGAATGAAACTTGGTGGGCATAAAGATATGGTATTTCTAAGCCACTTTACATACTTTGTTTTTTAAAAATTGTCAAGAGTAACATTTTTTTTTTTTTCCTCGTTTGTCGGGTGAAGATCACTGCGTCCAGATTTTAGGACTATTGTGATATACCCTTTTACTGTGAAATACGCAAGTTATCTCAGTAACATGTTTGTCACTGAGATACCTTGGTATCGACTGAACTCAAGACCATCTATTATTGATGAATAGAGATCCTGAGTTACAGTATGTGACTCCCCATTCTGGCGAGACTAGCTTTATGAAGCCAACCACGTCCTTGGGGATAAGATCCATATGTCAGCAGGCCCTAAAAGGGCTTGCTGAGAACTTTGAACCTACGTTGGGTGAGTGCACTGCAATAGCAGAGGATGTGTTCTGATGTTTCTCTCTCCTCGTCACAGAAGCGGCAATTTGAGGTTTGGATTGCTCCGATCTTTTGTAGATGGTATCTGCAGGAGCAGTGTCCAGTTATTAGACCGGTGTAGATGTTGAGATCCCTTTTGTTGAGACCTAATAGTTGTTGGGTTTTCTTGGGGTCAATCGTTACGAGCCTTTTGGATTGGCTCGTATGGGGAAGTGCATTCCAGTTTGATGTGATTTGACTGACCATATATTTGTTCAGTTCCATTTTTACAGAGCAGTCTGAGATCCCGCAGAAGGGCTCAGGGCCAATGAACCTTTCATTAGATCCATTCCTGGCTAGCTCATCAGCAATCTCGTTTCCCTCTAGACCCGTATGTCCTGGGATCCAATATAGGTAGACTCGATTGCGTATGGATAAGTTTTTCAAAGCCAGAATGCATTCCCACACTAGCTTTGAGTTACAAGTGTAGTTATTAAGCGACTTAAGTGCCGCTTGGCTGTCAGAGAAAATACATATTTTTGCAAATCTATACTTTCTCCTCAGGCATAATAACACGCATTCTAATATTGCATATATTTCCGCCTGAAATACTGTGGGCCACTGTCCTAAGTGGACAGAAATTTTTTTTGTAGGGCCATAGATTCCGGATCCTGTCAGATTATTCATTTTCGAACCATCTGTGAAGAAATTTATAGAGCCTGTTGGAACGCTGGGTCCACCTCCTTCCCACTCCTGGCGGGAAGGAATGAACACATCGTAAGGTAAGTCATAATTGACTACCGTTTCCATCCAGTCACTACAAATTCCTATTGCGGGATTTATGGCAAATTCATTTAATATGCTGAGGTGACCCGTAAGGTCTCCCGACAGCAGTGTTTTTGTTCTCTTTAACCTTAGAGCACTTTTTCCGCTTCCAGCTTTATGAATTGATCTAACCGGGGCAGGTGAAGCATTGCGTCTAGGGCCAAAGTGGGTGTACTACGAACTGCACCAGTGATGGCTATGCAAGCGGTGCGTTGGATTTTGTTGAGCTTAGCCCTTGCAGCAGCCTCATTAGTTTTAGGCCACCAGACAAGGGAAGCGTAAGTTGTCCTGGGACGGACAATGGTTTTATATATCCACATGATCATACTTGGTTTTAGGCCCCATCTTTTACCAAGGGTTTTTGAACAAACCCAAAGTGTATTGAGACCATTCTGCACAACTGATTGGAGATGAGAGTTCCAATTAAGCTTTGCGTCGAGTATGACACCTAGATATTTTACTTCACTTGAATAAACTAATTGTGTTTGATTCAAGAAAAGGGGTTTCAGTTGTACCTTTCTCCGTTTGGTGAAAGGGATAATGGAAGTTTTTGTAGGATTTATGCCTAGTTGATACTTTTGACACCAGGAAAAAGTGTGATTTAGGGCAGATTGCATTCTTTCCACGATAACACTTTCGAATTTGCCTCGTACAATAATGACAACGTCATCAGCATATCCAACCACTTCGAAGCCTCTTCTCTCTAAGCTGTCTAGAAGCTCATCCACCACCAGTGACCACAACAAAGGAGAAAGCACTCCGCCTTGCGGACACCCCCTTGTTGCTTTAACAGTGATGTATGAACCGCTAAGCTCAGAGGAGATTTTCCGATTAACTAGCATAGCATGTACCCAGGTAACAATGCATGGGTCGAATTTTCTCCTCAACATTGCTGACCCTATAGACGAATAAGAAGCGTTATCGAATGCGCCCTCAATATCAAGAAATGCTACAAGAGCAATTTCTTTTGCATTAAGTGTTTTTTCGATTTTTGAACTACCGTATGTAGTGCCGAGATCGTAGATTTTCCACTTTGATAAGCGAATTGGTTTTTGACAAAGGCATTGCTTTCATAAATTTGTGATTTATGTACTCGCATAGTACCTTTTCCATAATTTTGAGCATTACAGAGGATAAACTTATCGGCCTGAATGCTTTGGGGTTGGTTTTATCTCTCTTGCCTGCCTTCGGAATGAAGACAGCCCGGATTTGACGCCAATCGTTAGGTATGTGCCCCAAAATCAGACTCGCCTTAAAAATCTCAACCAAGGGTGGAACCAGTGTTTTCTCCTCTTTTGGATCAACGCTGGAAATATTCCATCCATGCCAGGAGACTTAAATGGCTCGAAAGATCTCACAGCCCTCTCAACCCCTGGCCCGAGTGAAAGCTTCCTTTGCAACCTTTATTGCGTCTTTTTAGACCCAGAAACCCATGATTGGATCTCTTGTGGATCTGAGACAGCAATTCCAGTGCCTTGGTCGCCGATGCTCGACTCAGGGATTGAATCAGGGAAGTGGATCTTTAACAATTCGCTCAGTGTATCGCTAGGCTCTACAGTGAGCGAACCATCCGTCTTTCGGAGGCTACCCACACCATTGGAGTGGTCTTTTGAAAGAGTTTTCTGGAGTCTGGCCACTACGGGTGTATTCTCTATGCTTTCACACATTAGAATCCACGATTTCCGTTTGGCTGACCTTATTTCTTTGTTGTAGTTCGTCAGGGCCTTTCTGTATAGGCTCCAATCGCTGGTTCGCTTAGCACGATTGAACTCCCTACGCGCAGTTTTCCTAAGCTTCTCAAGAGTTTTATTCCACCATGGAACGTCTCTACTCGAACTAGTTGATTTAGTTGGACAGCTCTCTTGGTAGGCGTTAAGGATTTTGTTTTTAATGGATTTGGACGCATCTTCCAATTGTGTTATGGACTTGATGTGACTTTCTATGATGTACTCTTCGGATCGTAGGATAGCTGAGTAGGATTCCCAATCAGTTTTCTTAGGATCTTTAAACGTTTTTTCCATCGTTAGACCCCCTTCCCATTCGAAGATGATGTGTTTATGGTCTGACATTGATTTTTTTTTCAGAAACATGCCAGTTTTTTATTTTATCAGAAATAGACCGACTATATAGAGTCAAGTCCAAAACTTCCTAACGAATGGAGTTTTCAAACGTGGGCTTGTCACCAACATTACAAATGTCAATGTTCTTGGAAGAGAGAAACTGTAACTGGTGTTTATATTGGTACTTCCATACGGTGTGATGTGCATTTGCGTCGCACCCTATGACGAAGGGGATGTTGTGTCGGTGGCTGTAGGCTACGAGCGCAGCTATTTCTGGAGGAGGGATTTCGTCCACGTCACCTGGGAAGTATGCCGAGACCACCAAGATCTCTCTACTCCCTCTGGCGGAAGGTACCTCCATCCTGACCGTTACGATGTCCCTTTTATGAATTCTGAAATTGGAAAGTATTTACAGTTGTTATGTAATAAAATAGCCGCTCTAGGAGAAAGCTGGCTGTCATCATATACCAACTTACATGAGTGTTGTGGAATACCTTGTATTCTGGATTTATTGACCCATGGCTCTTGAATGAGGGCCACGGTTAAATTCTCTTTGGTGAACCTCCGACAGAGCACACCCGTGGCGCTCTCAGCATGGTGGAGGTTCACTTGCAGAACTTTAGTCGCCATTTCCGGGTTCCCGCTTTTTCCGGACGACGACTGTCCGGCTTTGGATGTTGCGGATCATCAGGATGTCGTTTGGTATTACAGTCTGGGTTTTCTCTCTTCCTGTAGCAACCTGGCCCGCCAGTTTCGCCTCTGTGGTCAAACTGTCGCTTTTTGCACCCCTTTGCCCTGTTTAGATACCTTTGGTTTGGTACCACTAGAGCAGGGGGTCGCATGTAAGCTTCGAGCTTTTCCTTTAGAGGCGGACAGACTAGCCTTTATGGTGCTTTTGGGGTGAGATTTACTAACCTCGCCCGAACCGGAGGCTTCCTCAGATTTCTCTTGGGTCGGCCTTCCAGTTAGCCGAACCTCGCCCGGACAGGAGGCCTCCTCAGATTGCTCTTGGGTCGGCCTTCCAGTCGGATTGGCGGTAGCGGCAGTCGGTTGATCTGTAATCTTCCTTAGTTGGATTTCACCAAATCGGTAGTTGAGGGTGTATTTGGACTTCTTCAACTTTTCCATCGACGCACCCTCTACTGTGAAGATCCATTCAACATGAATATCTTTCAGAATGGATCGTTTCACAATACGCCAATTAGTTGTTGTGATGTCATTTTGGCTTTCTATGAGAGCCTTTATTCGGTCGTCATCATAGCTGGAGCTTTGTGGGAAGAATGCTCGGATCATCTCTGGACGTGGAATCGCCACTTCGTCCATTGCCATCAGCTCTGCACCTTCCCAGGGTTTCATGGATGGGGATATTCTCTTTAACCACTCAGCAGTCTCTTGATCCTTACAGATTAGAACCATGTAACCGGACTTGTAGATGAGGTTGTTGAATTTGGGTTTTATTGGCTCGTTTCGCTGTTGAACTACTCTGAGCAGGAGTGCTTCTTGTAGAAGGTCTAGCTGGGCTGTAGTGAGTTGGACGGTGGGAAAGTCTTTGGGTATTATCCCGACCTTCACGCTTTTGGCCATATCACTGTAGCTGATACCAGCTGTTTTCCTCATGGGTGGGTTTTGTTGTCCAGACACGTTTTTCTGAGGCGCGCGGTTTGAGGACTGTTGGGCGCGCTCTCTCGGATCCAGATGGTGCTTCACCCTTTTTTGTTTGGGGTCCTCTGTGGCGGATTTGTCTAGGTCGTTTCTCGAGCGTTTTGAGGAAGTGGGCTCGCTCTCCTTATTCAGGATTATGGACAAGGCCTCATTCCGGTCTTTTCCCTTCTCCCGGAGAGTTCTAAGCTGCTTCCTCTGCGAGCGTGTGAGTGTGGGGATTTTCTTTCTCGGAGCACCCTTGGCTTCCGTAGAACCCTTGTTATCTTCGGATCCTTTGCTACTTGCTAAAGATTTTTGGGGGTTGATGATGATCCTTATACCATCATCTTCGTTATCTTCCATGTCCAACAGGTTGGAGTCGGTCGATGAGGGGGGTTGTAGATCTGGATCAGCTTTGTCGAAACATGTGCTGCTCCGGGAGATAGGCGTTGAGGGGGCGGCTATTTCCATCTTCTCCTGCGAACTACTTAGTAGCTGGTCTTCGTGAAGGGCAAGCCGACTCAGCGGATTCTCCACTTCGCTCTCACACGACTTAGAGGTGCAGTCGTCACCTTGAGGGTTGTTTGTAGAATTTGTACTCATTTTGGTCCCACGAGTAGCTAGGGAAATAAATGTCCGCTGCACCAGTGCCCCGCCGTAGTGCAGTAAGGGCTGCTTACTGGGGTGTTCGCCCTGGTGCACCCCAGGCTCCGTTCGCGGTTGAGCATGTTTAGAACCCCCTCAACCATTCAGCCCTCGGCACGGGTCGCATGACACCTTGGCATTGGGGTTTATCCATTTTTGCTTTACACGATGGCCATGAATAACAGCCATCGCAACCTTCCTCCTTTACCAGGGCTTAGGACCTGTAGCTCAAGTTCTCAATAGTTTCACAATCTTTCGGACATGCAACTACAGCGAACCATCATTGCTAGCGGAGTTCATTTGACATTTGATGAGGGCCTAATTTTTTTCATGGATTTTTTATAAATCGATGTAACTCTAAAACGACAAGACCTACAAAAAAGTGTTGTATGGCGGACTGTCGTGAAATTCCCAGAAGTTTTTTGAAAAAATATCTCAAATATAAAATACCGATTTCTACACTGAAAAAAATTAGTTTTAAAAATTAAAATCGATATTACAAAAAAACCTCATCTCAGAAATCGATGAATTTTTTTCTGAAGATAGGTATTTTAAATATCTAACTTTTCTGGGAATAATGTTCCTGTGACATATTTAAGGAAAAAAAGTTTTTCTAACAAAAACTTTTTTCATGTCCATATTGAGTGAAATTTTATCAGCGTGTTTTATGCCTACAGCGCCAATTATACACGGAACCGCGAAACAACTCAATTTACGGTTCCTTTCACTCAAATCCGCCCTTGCGTGGGAGAAGCCAAAAATAAGTAAAATGCGAAAAAATCCGTTGAGTACTTTGCCTTGACTCCCGTGTTGAATTTTCACCCACTATGAAGTTTCACCAACTCAAATTTATGTTATTTTCACTCACCCGGAACTATGGTGGAAACAACTCAAATTTGGCTTCTTCCACGGAACAGCACACGTTGAGTCGATGTAGCTCTCTTTGTTTATAATAACATTCAAAACAGAGACTGAGAAAACTACCTACTATTGAGTTAAAAATTTGAACTTCGAACTCAAAGTTGAGTTCTTTAAACTTTTTTTTTAGGTTCTTTATTTTTTCTGTGTAGGTTCAGCAGCCTATCATCAACCAACGACACATTTTGGAAGTATAAAAAATTGTTTAGGAAGCAATTTAGCATATTCTAACATTAATGTGGATCAACATTTGGAAAGGGCGTATATTTTCCTAGATTTCTTATATCAATGTTTTTGGGCTATTGTAAATTTGTGTGAACTATGAAGTCTGGAACATAAAAGAGCGTTTCGTTCACCGAGAAAATAAATTAATGAATGTAAAGATTAAAATTGATTTAGCAAAAAAAAATTGGAGTTCGATTTTTTTTATCAGATAAACATTTTGATTCTAAACGATGAAGCGAAGTAGGTAATTTCATTAGGGGGATCTCCGGTAAACGCACATTTAAAGAATAATAAATTTTCCGCATTTTTTAATTTTTTTCTTCAATTTTATTTGTTACTACATTTAATTCTTATTTCTACTTGAAAACTCATTAATTTGTAAACTTAGTCGAACAATTCAAAGATTTTTGAGTCTTCATCTGAGTTGTAATATTTTTAGTTTTTATCATGAGCGATTGGTATACAAGAATGAAGCTTTTGTGTGCCAATTATAGTTTTTGCTTTTTTGAAAAGTTCATCAAACTCTTGTTGAGTACCGTCATCGGGGGTGACAATGGGTCAAATGGGGGTGAGAATGGGTCACTGTTTCAACTACTTAGAATGCTTGTAATGGATGTATCTAAGGACAAGAAGACAAAAATATAAAAGACCTTTTTGAACGATTTTGCTCTACGCCCTCCATACTCGCGGTGAGAGCGAAGACCCATTCTCACCCCCAGACCCGTTGCCACCCCCGATGGGGATATTGCTCATTCGTGATATAACAGAAATGTAATATAGTGATATTTTTGTTTGCTTGAAAACGTGCCCATTCGCCCATTCGTACAACTCTTGAGGAGTCTTGATAGTATTTCCAAAATCTTTGGCAAGAGTTGCTCGTTTTGCCATTCGTTCGAGATTGCCACCAATAGCTTCACAAGGGCCTTTTCCGTGCGATGTTGTGAAAAAGTGCCATTCTGCTTCTAAGCCATGTTTTGAATTTAAATTACACAGACTTGCAAAGTTCCTTTTATTTTTATAATGTGCTGCAGCTCACCCAGACACAAAAGTAATTTTTGTAAAATCGATCGACTGTTTCAAAAAGTCAATTAATTTTGAAATGAATAAGTGAACAGCTTTTGTGTCATGGGTCATTACTTCTGATTAATAAAGCTAACGTTTTCTAATTAACCGATGCTTTAAAGTAAACTTCGAATGGATGTATTGTTGCCTGGGAATTATTCCAACCTTGAGCAGCATTTTGGATAATGAATGAATAATTTTCAGAGAAATCTAATAGTGCAAGTGTATTGCTGTTTGCAAATAATGTCATAAGTTATGAGCTTTTCAATTTTTTCAATAAAATACGATACAAAATCATCTACAGGCTTTATAACAGTTTCTAAATTACACCGTTCAGTGGTTAGCCTTTGCTGAAAAACAACATCTTCTTTTCCACTATTACAATTAAATATCACTTCAGTTTCGTTTCGGCAACATTGCCCGTTTTCAAAGTAATTATTTTTTTGTAATTGTTTTTAAGTTACTTCGATACAAAAAGTCAAATAAAACATAAACCCTTTTCAAATGTTGGTCCACAATTATGTTAGATTATGCTAAATTGCTTCCCAAACAAATTTTTATACGTCCAAAATTTGTCGTTGGTTGATGATAGGCTGCTGAACCTATAATTGGCGCTGTAGGCATAAAACACGCTGATAAATTTTCACTCAATATGGACATGAAAAAAGTTTTTGTTAGAAAAACTTTTTTTCCTTAAATATGTCACAGGAACATTATTCCCAGAAAAGTTAGATAATTAAAATACATATCTGCAGAAAAAAATTCATCGATTTCTGAGATGAGGTTTTTTGTAATATCGATTTTAATTTTTAAAACTAATTTTTTTCAGTGTAGAAATCGGTATTTTATTTTTTGGATATTTTTCCAAAAAACTTCTGGGAATTTCACGGCAGTCCGCCATTCAATATTTTTTTGTAGGTCTTGTCATTTTAGAGTTATATCGATTTATAAAAAATCCATGAAAAAAAATTAGGCCCTCATCAAACGTCACTCTTGACAATTTTTGAAAAACTAAGTATGCAGAGTGGCTTAGAAATACCATATCTTTATGCCCACCAAGTTTCATTCGATTCTGAGATGGTGCTGCCAGCCCCATAGAAGGGTTGGCGCGAAATTCGTCATACATAGAAAAAAGTGATCAAAACTAAACGACATGTAAAAAAGTATGTAATGTGAAAAATGAAAATAAATTATAATTGATATAATTATAACCGTCATATAAATTTAAACTTCCTACTTAACCCTTAAATGCGCAATGTTGTTTTAAAACAACAAACCAAAAATACGTTTAATGTTAGTGATTTCAATTGTTACTCGAGTCGAATCAAGTAAGAGACACTGAAGACGACCTTACTGTGTTGAGGTCGAAATATGTATCTGTCAAGGTACAATTAAGTGGTGGAATTGAATGGGATTGTACAAAATCGTCTTATGACAAGTGAGCATCATGCTGATAATATTCAGCAAAATGCATCAAAATGCTGATATCATCAGGATCTCAACAACTTATGAATTATTTATAAAATAAAATTTGTTTTTTCCTTTCTTATGATTATTCATTTGTTGGAAAATAATAAGGCAATAAACAATATGGAAATAATAATCTTACAACTATAAATACACATTTTCTGGCTCTGAATGACTTTTTTTTCTGGCATGGTCCAAATTGCATGACGCGACGTCCTCTCCAATTTGTTTTGTTTGCCTGGAAGATATTTAAAATTGATTTTAAATTTGATTGATGATAATATGCTTCACTAATTAAAATATGTGCAATGTGCTTAAACTAAGTTTAAAATATGCAATACTTACAGGATTAATGTTGTAAAATACGGAATAGGAGGTGACATAACAATTATAAAATCTTTGGAAGCTAAACTCAAAATAACTGCTTTTTTAAGAATGACATTTGATGGGATATGATGAGCAATCAGTCAATTGGAAAAGTTTGCTGATTTTTAGTAAATACAAATTAAATTACTGACATTCAGTGAACTTCAAAATTGCTAGTTGCTTTTTAGCAAAGAACTTTGCTGAAAAACTTTTTTAGAAGTTGGTGTGTAGCCTTTCGGTACACTTAGTGTACGAGAAAGGCAAAACTCCGTGGAAATTGTGTAAAGAGAGCTTTCGGAGAGGTGCCGGACAATTTGTTTAGGATATTTTAAAATATTTTCTGTCTGACTCTCGTTGCTACTAGAGACCGAGTATATCTCTGAATCTCCAGGATTGCCTTGGGATAGGATATTGTGTTTGTTACAAATGATAATTTATCTGGATTCACTTGGGTATGCGCATTTAAAATGTTCTTTTCTGAAGCGTTAAAAAAATGGTTGTAAATATCGAGTTTTTTTGGGCTATGGAGCATATTTTGGCAGGTATGGCAATGGTATATGGTAGGGATTGAGGGTGCAGCAGGGACCATGTCCAAGGGCTTGACGACCCCTCCCCAGCTGTCTGTGAGTCAGGGAGAACTGCCTAGGGCGTGGTGGGATTTAGCAGTGGGCTCTGCTAAAATCCCTCCCAAAAAACCACAAGTGCCCGTAAGCAGACTCTATCAAAGCGACTGTGTGCCGCTTCAAAAGCACAAGCCCAGGGAGTGCCATTGGCACATCAGGATCGATCCCAGTAAGATCCTGATTATGGTATACTGGTTGCATGTTATTGGTTGTTTTTGGATATTGAGATATTGTGAACGCAAGGGCTGGTAGTCTGGTTATTCTATTCCCTTAGTAAGGCCGGGTGACACCGACCTGAAACGGCGAATGGGCTAATGGCCAGGCTGTCTTCCGTCCCCTAAAACCATGGCGGGCCTTGTAGCACGCGGTACAATCCTGTCGCTCAGCTGGCAGCTGAGTGGGAGTAGGCTCAGATGCTTTTCCCTGACTAGCGCTGATCTGGCTCTGAACACGAAAGTGTCAACCCTCGCATGGCCTCCCTGCATGCCGCAAGGTATGTATAGATAACCATGGGATCGCGAAGGCGACTACACCAGCAGGATTCGACAGCAGCCGCAAGGGGGACCCAACAGCGATGAATTCTAACAACACAAAACACAAAACGTCGAGGGATGCAGGTGAGGCGAATGGTGGTAAGGAGAACCCTTTCACCAGACGTAGCGGCCTTGAAAGGTCTCCCCAAAGATCGCCGGGGGAAGGCGATGGAGAAGCCCGTGGAGGGTCTGAGGAGGTGCCGGTTGAAGTAAAGATGGACGGCCCCACCCTGACCCGCGTCATCAAATCTGTGATGGCGAACCACGAAGAACGCGGTGGTCACACGATGGAGGTAGTCACGGAGGTATCCGACGTGATTATGTCGTTCCAAGACAACCGGGTTAAGTACAGCAAGGATCTGAAACTTACTGTGCAGGCACTCTGTGCCCTAGTAGTTGAGGCCAAATCGGAGTGGAGGTCCCTACTAGAGGCCAGCAAGAGTGCGGAGAGAGAGCTCCGCAAACTTGTCAAGGAGCGGAAGCAGGCGGGTAAGGACAAAGAGGAGGCAGAATCGAAAATTCGTCTCCTGTCCGAGGGCAAACGACTGGCGGAGAGCCAGGTCGAGGAACTCCGCAAAAGGATGGCTGTAACAGGGGCGACCCCGAAGCTGAGTAAGGTTACGCAGGAGGCGAACCTGAAAGCAGCTATCGAGAAGTCCGCAGCCCCGAAGCCAGAGAAAAGGAAGAAAGTCGAGCAGAAGGATGGCCATCCCAAGCCGGTCGAGGACATCTGAAGCTCGCCGGGAGGAAGATCTACCGTGGAGGGAGGTCGTGAATCCCAAGAAGGCGAGAAGGCAACGGCAGCAGGCGGCAGAGAAAGCGGCAGGCGGAGCGATACGCGCCACTGTTAAGAAGGGTAGAGCCCAGAAGGAGACGGGTGCGCCTTCCAATGCCTTCACGACAAGAGCTACGCCGAAGTCTTGAAGGCCATGAGAGTTAATGACAAACTCGCTGGCCTAGGAGAGGATGTCAACTGCATCCGAAGGACGCGGAGAGGCGAGATGATTCTCTTCTTGAAGCGGGATGCTGCTCAGAAGATTACTGAGTACAAAAAGTTGACGGAGGAAGTCCTGGGCGATGGTGTTCAAGTAAGAGCGCTATGTCCAGTTTCGAACATCCAGTGCAAGGGCCTGGATGAAGTAACGGAGGCTAGAGACCTGGTCGACTCACTGAGAGATCAGTGCAATGTCGAGATCCAGGAATCTACGGTTCGGTTACGCAAAGCTTCATGAGGAATGCAGGTTGCCTCATTCCAAGTACCTCAGGCTGAGGCCAAAAAGGTAATGGATAAGGCTAAACTGAAAGTGGGTTGGTCGGTATGTCCGCTAAGTATAAGCCAACCGCTTCAGACCTGTTTCAGGTGTCTTGGCAACGGTCATAAGTCTTATGACTGTAAAGGACCTGATCGCAGTAAGCTATGCCGTAGGTGTGGAGCGGAAGGCCACCAAGCTCGCACCTGTCAGGCTGCACCAAGGTGTCTGATCTGTCCCCCGGGTACAGACAACAGACACCTCACCGGTGTCCAGGCTTGTCCGGCCTCTAGAAGGATCCAGACACGCAGGTAACACAGCTGAATCTGAACCACTGCAAGGCGGCCCAATTGCTGCTACAACAGTCGGTTACTGAGTGTAAAGCTGATGTAGCTTTGCTGTCCGATCCATACCGCATCCCTGCCGGTAACGGTAGTTGGATTGCGGATAAGTCTCAGATGGTGGCCATCTGGACTTGCGGGCGATATCCCATCCAGGAGATAGTATCATCACCTGATGATGAGGGTTTCGTTATAGCAAAGGTAAACGGTGTTTACTTTTGTAGCTGCTACTGTCCTCCCAGGTGGAGTATAGTGCAGTTTACTAGGGTAGTAGATATTCTTGCAGCAAAACTAACTGGCTTAAAACCGTTAGTTGTAGCAGGCGACTTCAATGCGTGGGCAGTGAACTGGGCATCCCGGTGCACTAACGCCAGATGTCATACCCTGCTAGAGTCGCTAGCGGTATTGAACGTAGTCCTGCTGAATGAAGGCCAAGTGCCAACGTTCAGGGGACCGAACGGTGATTCATGCATCGATGTGACCTTCTGCAGCGCGGGATGGACGGTGGAGCCAGAATGGGAGGTTCATGAGGGGCATACCTCCAGCGATCATCAGGAAATTCGTTTTATGATCCGGTATACCCCCGTAGCAACCACAAGGCGGATCGGCAAAGCCGATCTAGGATGGCGCACCTCGCAGTTCAACCCAGAACTCTTGGAGGAATCACTACGATGGGAGACGCGAACAACGGGATTAAGTGGCGACGAGTTAATCGATGTACTAACCCGTGCATGCGATGTGACGATGCCTAGGAAGACTAAACCTCCCGGAAACCGGCAACCTGTGTACTGGTGGACTGACACAATTGCAGACCTTCGTAGAACCTGTCTTCGAGCAAAGAGAAGGCTGCGACGTGCCAGAACAGACGCTGATAAGGTCGAGAGACGCAGGGTGTTCCAGACAGCGAGCAGAGCTCTGAACTACGAGATCAAATGTAGTAAGAGAGCCTGCTTCGAGCGGCTGTGCAGGATGGCAAACGACAATCCATGGGGAGATGCATACAGGATGGTGATGGCTAGGACCAATACCACGCCACCTGAGAAATCTCCGGGGATGTTGGCCAAAATAGTCGACGGGTTGTTTCCGAGGCATGAATCATCGAACTGGCCCGCTACACCGTACGAGTCAGTTGACGTGGTACCGCTAGTGACTAACGAAGAGCTTATCGTAGCCGCAAGAAAACTTAAGCTCAATAAGGCGCCAGGCCCGGATGGTATTCCAAACCTGGCCCTTAAACACGCCATTCTTGCCAATCCAGATATGTTCAGGAGCTGCCTCCAGAGATGTATGGACGAAGGAAACTTCCCAGATCGATGGAAACTGCAGAAATTGGTGCTATTACCGAAGCCTGGCAAACAGCCGGGGGATCCTTCGGCATACAGACCAATTTGCCTACTCGACACAGCTGGAAAGCTGCTAGAGAGGGTCATTCTGAATAGACTGTCGGCTTATACAGAGTGTGCTGGTGGCTTATCTAGCAACCAGTATGGCTTCCGCAAGGGCCGTTCTACCATCGAAGCAATTCGCGCGGTAACGGATACGGCCAAGATAGCGAGAGGTTTGAAAAGAAGAGGTATTAGGTACTGCGCGTTGATTACACTTGATGTAAAAAACGCGTTTAACAATGCTAGCTGGGCAGCAATTGCTGACTCCCTGCACCGATTGAGAGTTCCGGATTACCTGTGCAGGATACTGAAAAGCTATTTTCAGAATAGGGTGCTGTTATACGACACTGATGCTGGTCAAAAGTCGATCGTAGTGTCCGCGGGTGTTCCACAGGGATCGATCCTTGGACCGGTTCTGTGGAATATTATGTACGATGGAGTATTACGCCTAAGTCTCCCGGCCGGTGTGAAAATAGAAGGCTTCGCGGATGACGTAATGCTAGAGGTAACAGGAGACACTCTCGACGAAGTCGAACTGAAGGCTTCATACGCGATTGGCAGAGTGGAGGAATGGCTCAACTCGAGGCGGTTGTCCCTTGCACATCACAAGACGGAAGTCGTGGTAGTGCATAACCGTCATGGGCTGCAACAGGCGAGGATAAGAGGAGGGACCTGCACAGTTAACTCCGTGAGGTCTCTCAAGCATCTGGGCGTGATATTCGATGATAAGCTCAATTTTACGAGCCACGTTGATTATGCATGTCAGCGGGCTTCATTGGCGATAAAATCTTTATCACGAATGATGTCCAACAGATCGGCGGTGCATAGTCAAGTGCGTAGGCTGATAGCTGGCGTAGCATTGTCTATCATCCGTTATGGCGTGCCGGCATGGGCCGTAGCACTAAAAGCCGAGTAAAATGTAAAGAAATTGATCAGAGTACACCGGCTGATGTGTTTACGTGTCGTGAGCGCATATCGCACCATATCATATGAGGCGGTGTGCGTTATAGCTGGAATGATGCCGATCGACATACTCTTAGAGGAGGATGTGGAGTGCTACAACGAAAGGAACTCGGTGCAAGTGCGACGTGTCAAGAGAGCAGCTTCGTTGCTTAAATGGCAAAGAGCATGGGACACCGCAGTCAAAGGTCGTTGGACCCACAGACTGATTCCAGATGTGTCCAACTGGGTTGATAGGAAGCATGGTCAAGTCAACTTCCACCTAACACAGGTGTTGTCTGAACATGGCTGCTTTAAGAAATTCCTACACAGGTTTGGCTTCGCAGATTCTGCGGAGTGTCCTGAATGTGTAGGTGAGGTAGAATCGGCAGAGCATGTGATGTTCGCATGCCCGCGATTCGAGATAGAACGCAATGCCATGCTGCTTATTAGTGGTATGGATACAACCCCGGACAACCTCTTCGAGAGGATGTGCCGGGAGGAAGCTATATGGAATGCGGTGAACACAGCATCTCGACAGATTATGTCGAAACTGCAGCGGTGGTGGCGTCTTGAACAAAACCAACGTGTGCAGTAAGGGCACCTGTGATGCAGTGAACACTTTGCTCACCCCGACAACCAACATGTCGTGGGTGGGCTGCGGGGACCTCAGTATGTAGATATAGAGGTCATTGCGGTTCACGCGCGGTGGTTGTTGTCGGGGTGCTCGTCTCCAACGTGAGATTATGATACGGACCGTTAGGTTACTATCATAGCTTGCGATCGACGGGTGGTGAGGTAGCCACCCTTGAAGTCGATGTTGTGTGTATTGACGTCAAGTGCGTTAGCATAGGCGTGAGCGTTCTCAATAGTCCCCCCCTGATGTATTGCTTAATTGCGGGCCGGGGGTACGGACTGGCGAAAGGGTTTTGGTTTTAGTGGGTCGGGTAAGAATTACATGACATACCCATCCCCACACTACCTGAGTGCCTCCTCAGGTGTCTGGTTGCAGATTTCCGTTTACCCTTGCTCAAGAAAAAAAAAAAAAAAAAAAAACATGGTAGGGATAACCAAATGAAAAGAATTTGCATACATTTTTAAATTTACCGTTCTTGGCGTGACTTCAAAAAAACGTTTTTTTGTACGTATCAAATTTTCACTGAATATTTATGACATACCTAATTAATTTCATAATTTCATTGACGTAATTAATGGAAAATCTCTTCCCCCTAGACTCATGGCTGCGCCTAAGAAAGTTTTAGATTGACCAGTTCCATAATATTTCAATCATTTCCATCAACTTCCATCACGTTCAGTGGTTCAACCTGTGACCCCCTGGAAAATTACAGACCCTAGTTCCTGGGTGGACAATTGTTCGCCATTCAAATGGAGAATCATCATGTAGTAAATAGCGAAGTATAATTAATGGTTTTCTTGATTTCGTCGTTTTATTCAAAATCTGAGATTAATCCACCAAGCAGTGTTAATGCTTTTCTCGATACAATCGATACACTTCACATTAGTGTGATACTTGCCTGCCTTACGGCGTCTACAAATGCTGTATAGACGTTCCCATAGCGGGGTCCCAACATAAACAAGTTTAAAAAATTTACTTTTTATCGTAAAATCTGTTTTGTTTTTCACTGGTAAATCTAGAAAGCTAGAAAAAATTACTCTTTTGTTCAGTTTCGCATTGCAATATACACTTTCTTGATATTTTGTTTCTATGTAATCTGAGGCTTGGTTGGAATATGCCCTCAATTTGGAATATGACCTACTTGCTAAATAATTTACTCATCCACACAAAGCAGAACAGAATATTTATTTCGAATGCACGCGCGATCGTTCTATGAACCTCTCGAAAACAAGAACAAACGCGCACTCTTTCAAATAATTTGCCTAGAAAGTACCGAAAAAATTTACGAGAATATTATAACGAATTTGCCGCAGATATTTTGACATATTCTCCTACGAAATCTCGCAGAATATGCCGAGAAAATTAAAAAAAGAAAATCCGAAGAAATTTTTACGCAAGAATTTTTCGAAAAAAATCATAATAATTTCTCAAGGAGGTCCCGAAAGATTTGTGGTACAATTCCTTCTTCTCCCTAGTAACGGTGAAGATTGGCGCGACTGGGGGTAGTAATCATCATGCTTTTGTTATGTTTGTCTTAGAATCAAGGACTCCTCCCATCGTTGGTTTCAAAAAGCATTCTGGACAGAAATTTCAAAAGAAAACGGGGCAGAAGTATATTGCAATCGGGATGGATTTGAAAGAATTATTCCAGTCAACTTGTGAAATAAACTTAAGGCCCCTGTGCATTCATAATGGTTCGCAGATTAAAGGCTCCGCCATCATTACCCAAAAATTTTGTCTGTGCTCTGATGTCCTGATGTGTACCAACGCTAGTTGGCAGATTTCGTTTCCGCCCCATGTGTAAGAAGTGGTCAACTTCCGCATCCGAATTTAAGTTGCTATATGCTTCTGGTAATACCGACGGTATAAGTTTGCGTTAGTTCTATAATCGGCGGCATTTTCGGCGTCACGTCCTAAGCAATTTAAGGCGTAAATCAGCGTAAGGTGATCTCCACTGGATTTTATTTTTCTGGATTTCCTCCGGGATGCCTTTATTGTTCCGGAGAAATCTTCATAAATTTTTTTGAGCTAATTCTTCTTGATCTTAATTCTTCTGATCTCTATTGGAAAATTCTTCGGAATTATAACTATCCTGAAATTTTCAAAAGGATCTCTTCTGTATTTTCACTAGAAATGCGTTGACCGCAATCGCATTGAAACTATCGTCTATCGTCTCCAATCTAAAGTCTAAAGTTCGTCCTAGCTCTCATTCTGTCGAACCTTCCCACGTAGTACGTTTTGAATACTAAATTTTAGTTTCACTCTGAATTCCCTTAGGTTTTGAGCAATCCAGGTTTCGTAAATTGGCCGACAGTTTCCCAAGTATCTAAAAGCCGAAAACAAATGAGAGTCTCTCTCCGAAAGTGGTGAAAAACTTTTACGGATTTGTTTGCATGCTCGAATGAACTAAATGCACCTGTAATTCCACATCCGATACTCATATATTCGTCCTCGATTCGATTGCAGAACCCTAACTGTATATTTTTGTAAGCACTACATACACTTCGAGGAAAGTGTGGCCAACAAGAGTACGCTCCCACTGATGTTTAATCTGATTAAGTTCCCGGAGTTCCACGAAATAATCCTTTTCCTAAAAATTGTGGAAGCATCCCGTTATTCTCTCCTCCGCAGCTAAAACAACGCAACACTTTATCCCGGTTGTTATCGTCGACCATCGTGCATCATAGATTAATTAGTTTTAAGAGCTTCATAATGGAATTTATGCATTATCGAATGTTGAAAAGGATTTAATGATGGTTTTTAATGCCTCCGCCGTGCATTTACTTTCCCACCACTTGAGGCGAAACCACATCACCCGGGTTTCCATTCGCCTCCCAGGCCCGCACCTGATGGCGTCCCCTCCAACGGTTCGGGAAATCTATTGAAAAGCGTCCAGTTCGGTTGGACGTCCATCACCAACCCACCGACGGACCGCCAGCTCACATCAGCCCAGGTAGGAATCCCGCGCTATTTCCCACTTTTATGATAACCCCTCAACGGTTTTGTTTTTGTTCCATAAACCTGCGCTGTTGTTGCTTGACCTGTGCACTCGCCAGCTCCTCCAGCTATAAATTTACTTCGGTAACCGTTGAGCCTGATGGATGCAGCGATAGCTGTTTCCCCTCCCGCCTTTCACCAAACAACACGGCGGTAAACCATGCACCAACCTGATGCATGGCTATTAAGTTCCATTTTTAGACAATAAGATATTTCATACCACCAACGGCGAACAACGAGAGTTTTTATAATTACAAATGGCAAAAATCTTATAACTGTCTAACTGGATGACTGATTTTGTCTTGGTAGAGTTTTGATCTTGTCAAGCTTACAATTGAAAAACAAATAAATATTATTTCAAAGAACCTTATTGGCAAACAATGTTTATAGACTCACGTTTTGCAAATATGTCACATTTGTATTAGCTCAACCGTTTTATTTAGAGTGGGCTTAAGGTAAATAATTTGGGTTTGAGGAAAAAATTTATACCCAAAAGTAAAATGTCATTACATGTAACAAAGAAGCTATGAATCTATAAAGTTTTGATACAATTTTAAATAAGTAAATATATAATGTCTATAAATTCGAACAAAACGGATGAGGCACATTAAAAATTTAACAATTCTTGTCAGTGTTAATTTCGAAAATATTCCAATGTTCAACCACAGTAAATCTCCATGGCCACCTCGAGCTCGGTTGAAGCGGGTATTTGATGCTTCCATGGTTATAAATGGTGCGAAAAAAAGTGTATGAAATAAAATAACTGGAAACCAAACGGTTTCAACCCGTTCAACTTTTTAAAGGCAAGAGTAAACTTCAAAATGTATAGTAAAAAAATACACCCGAAAGGCAAAATTACGAGTTTTCCTTATACTGCAAGATTTTCTTAACTCTATTGGTGAATCCTTTAGCCGATAGATCGAAAGTTTATCGATCTCTTGGAGTCTGCGCAGCGATCCCTTGGAGTTTTCTAGAGAGATAGTACACCGAACAGTGATACAAGATATTTTTCACAAACTTGTGAATGTTGAACCCTTGCAGGCCTTTCAGAAGGTTGACCTCCATAGCTGTATACAACATGTGGACCAAACGAAGTCGTTATAGGATCTGCTGCTTCTTTTTTATTCCACAATGTATCGTAATCCGAGAACCGAGTTGGGTGAACCGGTAAGGACTTGAATCGGCTTACCTTGTGGCCCTAACGAAAATGACACAACACAACCACAATCGAGAAAATGGAGTCAGCAGCAGGAATTGGAATATGAAGAATTCTGCATCATGAGTTCAAAAATAACCTCTTAGGCTCAACAATAACGACGCATACTCGCGAACCTACTGTCTTTGTTTTTCCGACACTTTATTAGTCGGCGAGTATGGGGGTAACAAAAACAAAGACTATAGCAGAATTTTGTTCGCGAACAACAATGGCAGGTCAAACGCAAAGGGATACTGCCTTGAGGAACACCTGTGACGATGTTATGCGCAATGGAACTCGCTCCGCTGAATGAAGCCCGGAGTCACCTCGCCGACCGATAGTTGTTGATGGATTTCGCCAGGTAGCCGGATAGATTGTAGCGCTGTACTTTGTACTTCAGGCCATCATGCCACACATTGTCAAATAGTTTTTTTTACACTCGGAAGAATTTCAAAATACTGAGAATGTCGATCGACAAAGACGCACTTTCTCCCAAAATTCAGCTCCATAAAAATACGCTTTTTGATTCATTTTAACTGCTCACTTGAACATGCATGGAATAATTGGCTAATTCGATTAAAATGTTGAAAATCATTTTGCTTGCTACGGTTCAGCAGCACCGACATTTTTTTATGATAAACGATATCATATCAAATCAACCATTGATTTCCAATATATGAGTCATTATTGAGTAGTGAGATGTCTGCAGTAACATGTGAATAGTGGAAAATAAAAAAGTGGTGAGAATTGAGATGTGATAGTTGCGAAATGAGAAGAAAGATGTGAGTATTGAGAAAAACAGAAGCAAGAAGTGAAAAGGAGAGATGATAATTATGAGGTGAGAAGCGTGATGTTAAGTAGTGACAAGTGAGTGGAGAGGAAAAGGAAGATATAAAAAAAGAAGAAGAAAAGAGAAAGAAGGAAAATGAAAGAATCTCGTCTCTCACTTGTGAGAAACTCGATCGTTACTTCCCACTTCTAACTACTCCCTTCTCACAACTTAGTTCTCACTCCTTATTTCTCACTTTTCACTTCTCATTACTAACTTCTCTCTTCGAACATCTTGCTCCTCACCTCTCTTTTCCCATTACTCACTTCTCACTCCTAACTATTAATTTCACACCTCTCACTTCGCACATCTCATTTCTCACTTAATTTCTCATTTTTCATTTCTTACTTCTCACTTATAACTTTTTATATATCACTTCTGGCTTCTCATTTTTTCACTTTTCACTTCTATCTCTTTCTTTCTTAATTTCCACTTCTCATTATTCGCTTCGAACTTCTCACTTCTAACTTCGCATTTCTCATTTCTTACTTCTCACTTAGAATTTCTTATTTCTCACATGGAATTTCTTGCTTCTCGCTTTTAACTTTTCATTTCTCGCTTCGCACATCTCACTTCTCGCTTCGCAATTCTCACTTCTCATTTTTCAATCCTCACTTCTCATTTTTCACTTCTCACTTCTCACTTATAACCACTTATATCATTTCTCAACACATTTCACTATTTTCCTTACCTTATGGATCCTGTACACCTCCGGTGGTGCAAAGGGCCGACTTGAAAGATCTCCATCCTGAGCGTTGCCCGGCTATCGCTTCAACCTGTTGCCAGGTTAGATTTCGGTCGACTTCTTTTATTTCTTTATTGAGGCTTCGCCGCCATGAGCCTCTGGGTCTGCCTCTGATGCGATGTCCCGCTGGGTTCCAGTCTAATGCTTGTTTACAGATTTCGTTTCCGCCCCTACGTAGAGTGTGGCCGACCCAGCCCCACTTTTGATCCCGAATTTCTGTTGTTATCGGCCTCTGGTGACAACGACGATGGAGCTCGTTGTTTGAGATCCAGTTGTGAGGCCACCAGGCCCGAATTATATACCGCAGGCATCTGTTAATGAACACCTGCAGCCGTTGAGTGTCTCCACTGATACACACCATGTTTCGCTAGCGTATAACAGCACAGTTTTCACGTTAGAGTTGAAAATTCGTATTTTGGTGCGTTCACTTATCTGCCTGTTTTTCCAGATATTTCTTAAACTCGCAAAGGTAGTCCTTGCTTTCTTGATCCGTGCGCCTATATCGAACTTGGTACCGCCGTCTGACGCCATTTGGCTACCAAGATATTGGAAGCTTTCAACATTCTCCACTGGTTGCCCGGCTACTGTGAAACTGTCAGGAGTCACCGTGTTTACATCCAACGATTTGGTTTTGTTGACGTTGATGACTAAACCTGCCAAGGAGGAGCGCTCGGCAAGGTCGTTGAGCTTACTCTGCATATCAGAGCGCCGTTGCGCGAGGAGTGCAACGTCATCAGCCAAGTCGAAGTCGTTTAGGTGCTCCATGGTTATAGGCTGCCATAACAGCCCGCGGTTTGGTTCACGGTCATCGCATCTACCAGAATCTCGTCGATTCCGATGAGGAACAGTAACGGTGATAGAATACATCCTTGCCTCACACTAGCTACGACCCGGATAGGGTCGGAAGGACACCATTGTGCAGCACTCTACACGAAAAGGCCTCGTAGTGTGCTTCGATGAGGTCGATGATTTTCTCAGGAACCCCCTTGCGTCTCAGGGCGCCCCACATATTCTCGTGATTGAGACGGTCGAAAGCTTTTTCGTAGTCAATGAATTCCAAGTAAAGGGACTCTTGGAATTCGTTGACCTGCTCCAGAATGATGCGGAGCGTGATAATATGGTCCACACAGGATCTTCCGGCACGGAATCCGGCTTGCCGGAGAGTCGCATCGATCTTCTCCTGAATCCGGGCTAGGATGATTTTGCACAGAACTTTGAGAACGGTACACAGCAACATAATGCCTCGCCAGTTATCGCATACAGTCAGGTTACCCTTTTTGGGTACCTTCACTAAGATACTTTGCATACAGTCGACCGGGAATGTTGCGGTGTCCCAGATATTACGAAATAAACGATGCAGTAGTTGAGCGGATGTCATGGGGTCAGCTTTAAGCATCTCTCCTGGCCTGGCTGGCACTTGAAAAAGTTGTTCGAAGTGCTCGAACCAGCGTTTCAGCTGGTCAGTTGGGTCGGTCAATAACTGATCATTCGCGTCTTTCACAGGCATCATTGCATTCATCTTCGCCCCGCTTAAGCGTCGTGAGATATCGTAGAGGAGGCGAAATCAATGAAGACGCCACCTCAGTGAAAACTATCTACAGCAACCACCCATCGGCGAACGTCGCTCGGACAGACAGATGCCAAGAGATAATGTTTTGTAATATGAAGAAACTTTGTCTTGTTGTCAAATTTCTGTTGTTATTCCTTCCAACAATCTTCTTCTTCTTATTGGCATTACATCCCCACACTGGGACATAGCCGCCTCGCAGCTTAGTGTTCATTGAGTACTTCCACAGTTATTAACTGCGAGGATTCTAAGTCAAGTTACAATTTTTGCCCAGGGGACATTTCACTACAGGCCGGACTCGATTATCCGGAGTGTTGAAAAAAATTTCACTCCGGATAATCGAACCCTCCGGATAATCGAGCCATTTTTTTTTTGTCGCTGAAAATTTAACTTTTGCTCAAATAATCTTTATCCTAGTTAGGGGGAAAGACGGCTTTGGCAGGTTTTGTTCTATTATTGGCAGGGGGTTTTTGTCGACCAAATTTTATGAAATTTGGCCACAATGTTCTTTGATATGCAAAGAATGTTTAGGCCAAATTTGAGCATAGTCAGACATAAAAAACCCCCCTGCCAATAATAGAACAAAACCTGCCAAAGCCGTCATTCCCCCTATATAAATCTAATAAAATATCCCGTTGGTCCGTTCATGGGTTCTGACTACCGTTAGAGGTCAGCGCCGGTCCAAAAATCGTCGGCTGCGGCGTTCTTCATAATTTTGGTCGGCGAGGGCTGGGCGATTTTTTTATTACGTTCGTAACGTAAAGTTTTTTTTTAAAGATATTTTAAAGAAATTAACGGAAGTTTTTTTTTAATTCGCCGGAAAAATCTAATGAATTGTCCCAGGAGATTCTTCTAAGTTTTTCGAACTTTCGACAGGAAATGCTTTCACCGGAATTTCTTTGAAATTTTCACGGGAAATTGTTTAGAAGTTTGCCTATGCCACCGGGCATGCAAGCTTCGATATTTTTCTCGTCGAGAATTTTCCGGAGTTTCCACTAAACAGAATTTCCTTGTGATTTTTTTTTAACTTTCACAAAGACTGTTTCCAACGGAATTTCAATTGGATTTTTTTTCAGAAATTCTTTGGATTTTTACGTGAAATTTTTGATTTGTTCATTAGTAATTATTCGGAAATTCTACGAGAAAATTTTCAAAAGACGAAGGGTCATTTGGTTGAAAATCATTCGGTGGAAAGTGGAAAGTCGAATACAACTTGGCAGAATAATACGTTAAGCCGACAGCTTGTCAAATTCCGGGTTCCCCGGTCGCATGAGACAAAATTTAATAAAACCAAAATCGACTTTCGTTGGTGTATTGGCCTGTCCTCGACAGCCGTTCGATCAGGTTCGCGGTTTAGCACATCAAAGTTCTACGAACAAGTTAATCCCGGAAACACCCAGCAACCAATAGAAATTCCGAACTTTACAAAAAATGGCAATCATGCTTAAAAATAGTTTTATTCAATTCCCTTTTAACCCCATTTACACTGAAAACTAAGTTTCTACTTATCCGAATGTTGTTCATAATCCTAGCGTGTTAGCGTGTGAGTTCGTGTGCCTTGTGTATCCCACGGCGCTGGCATCGTTGACGTCACCCGGATGACTTGAGGACCGGCCGAAGAGCATACCACAAAGCTTGCAGCAGGATGATCAGGCTGCGCTTTACGCACGCCACCTTCCCGCCATCTCATATTACGTGCATGAATACACTTTCACTAATAGGCCTATCATATGGGATCGAAAGGAATTTTACCAGTTTTGTCCAGATTCACTTTTGTTGTCTATTGTTAGAGGGCTCACCGATCTCAAATTATCTCCTCCTTCACTCCTCCATTAACATGATGATTTTATGCCAGCGAGTAATATCTGCATGCTATTCAAATGATTAATATTATTTCACTAACATACAAAGTGCATAGTCCTTTTCACGAACCTTGCTGTTGTACTATTAGCTCGCGCCGGCAATTCCCACAATCAGTAATTTGATCTCAATCTTAATCAGCACAGTGAACACTACGTGTTTAAGTAAAATCGACGATAATAACACGGGTTGTCTGTAACGACTTTTTCACTGCTAACGTGAGACTAGTGGCTCTATCTCCGTTGGTACCTGCGGCAGATAACGCAGCATCAAAGATGAAATCCACCACTAGCGAGCAGGTACGCTTTTCGGTTACTCTATCGCGAGAATGAGTGATCTGGACTGGTCAATTTCAATAGATCGGCCTGTTAGTCGTTTTCGTCCCTTTCGAGTGCCCAGTAATCGGTTATGGAGAGTTAGAAATGTACTCTCTTAGGCCATCTAGTGTGCTCGGACTAGTATGCGCACACGATCAGTTGATGATTGGCGACAACTGATCATTTAAAGATGATATTGTATTGTTGTTCTGTTGTGAGTATACTGAAATACAAGTGCAGTAGCCACAACATTCGTTTTGGTCTGGGGGGCTAATAACCATTCCAAGGCAGCGTGACTAAACTCTGTCGTTAGCTGTGTTTGGAGTAGGTCACAATACCCCCACACCAAATGTCAACAAGTGATTCAGCACTATAGTGATGAAACACTTGTTGGCACTTGCATAGTCAGAACTCACTTTTATCAAAATTGGTCACACGAGTTGTCAAGTGACAACCAGTGCAATTAAATGCAAAGTTTCGTCAAGTATATAAGCTGCTATTCTCCGCATAGAATCACATTGGCCAAAAAAAATACTAGAGAAAATCTGAACCTACTTCTTAGCCGTTACAATTGCGCGAATTCGATTTACCCAACCACCGTCGCAGTTGATCAGAATTATCTTGATATTTTAGTAACGGTTGTCCTCCTGGACATTTTCTTCAGTTCTTATACTTATTTATATTACTTTTTAAGCATCCTATTTTATTCTAACTCTTTCACTCATTTCCAATATAGTGCAGAATTTGCTAGCCACAATACTCGACGATATTTTTTTATGATTTCACCTTTCACTCCGGAATTAGGTCTTGAGCCGCGAAAATTCCTAAATTTCGCCCGTTTTCATCCTCAAGCTCATACGAACTAGTTCCACGACGCGATATTACTTTGCACGGGACATATACCGGCCCTAACTTTGAAGCATAATTCTCTGCAGCGTTTGACAATTTGAAGTTTTTCTTATACACATTTTGTCCTATTGCAAATGGGGGAGGAATGTTTTTATGTTTTTGCCTTTCTCGTATACTAAGTATACGGTAAAGGCTATATGATCGCTCCAAAAACAAACTTTTTATAGAAGGCCCGGAGACCCATAGTGTTATATACCAATCGACTCAGTTCGACGAATTGAGGTGATGTCTGTGTGTGTGTGTGTGTGTGTGTGTGTATGTGTGTGTGTGTGTGTGCGCAAAACTACTAAAAAAAATGTCACTCATTTTTCGGGCACTTACCCTTAACCGATTTGCTCGCAACAAGTTGCATTCGACGCAGGATCCTGTCCCATTGTTTCCTATTTGAAATTGGCCAGATCGGACTATGGGATCAGAAGTTATGACCAAAATACAAATTCATACGAAAAAATCGCATGAAAAATGTCACTCATTTTTCGGGCACTTACCCTCAACCGATTTGCTCGCAACAAGTTGCATTCGACGCAGAATCCTGTCCCATTGTTTCCTATTTGAAATTGGCCAGATCGGACTATGGGATCAGAAGTTATGGCCAAAATACAAATTCATACGAAAAAATCGCGTTAAAATGTCACTCATTTTTCGGGCACTTACCCTCAACCGATTTGCTCGCAACAAGTTGCTTTCGACGCAGAATCCTGTCCCATTGTTTCCTATTTGAAATTGGCCAGATCGAACTATGGGATCGAAAGTTATGACCAAAATACAAATTCATACGAAAAAATCGCGTAAAAAATGTCACTCATTTTTCGGGCACTTATCCACAACCGATTTGCTCGCAACATGTTGCATTCAACGCAGAATCCTGTCCCATTGTTTCCTATTTGAATTTGGCCAGATCGGACTATGGGATCGAAAGTTATGGCCAAAATACAAATTCATACGAAAAAATCGCGTCAAAAATGTCACTCATTTTTCGGGCACATATCCTTAATCGATTTGCTCACAACAAGTTGCATTCGACGCAGAATGTCTCATATTTTCTTATTGAAAATTGGCCAGATCGGACTATGGGCTTAGATGTTATGGTCAAATTACTATTTATTGTGAAATAGAGTTCGAAAAAGTCTAGCTCACTTTTTTAGCACTTAGACTTCATCTATTGACGCTCGCAACAGATTGCATTCGACGCAGAATCTTGTCCCATTGTTTTCTATTGAAAATTGGCTAGATTCTACAAAAAGGCTGTATGTTCGCTCCAAAACCAAACTTTTACAGAAGGCCTGGAGACACATAGTGTTATATACGTATAAGCTCGATGAACTGCGATGATGTCTCTGTGTGTGTGTGTGCGCACCAAAAGTGCGAAAATTTTAGCTCACGTTTTTGGAACTTATCCGCAACCGATTTAATACCAAATATAGATAGTAGAATATATAGATGAGCGAAAGCATGGCTGAGTCGATTTTTCTGCCCGTGCACACGCACATATGACGTCACAGCCCTTAACGTTTCCATTGAAATCGTGACGTCATGCTCGTTTGGAGACACGTTTGACAGTTCGTTTGGAGACAGAGGATTTATCTTCACTCATCTATATATTCCACTATCTATAATTCCAACAAGTTTCATTCGACGCGGAATCCTGTCGTATTGTTTTCTATTGAAAATTTGGACCATGGGCACAGAAATTATGGCCAAAATATACTATGTGTTATAAAAGCGAGTAAAAAGTCTAGCTGACTTTAATGGACTTACCCTCAACCGATTTACTCACAACAAACCGCATTAGATGCGGGATCCCGTTCTATTTAGAAAATTGGCCAGAATGGGCTTTTACCCTTGAAAATTTGGCCCAAAAACTTTTTTCCTTTCTTGTTCAACCAAGTTGTACCCAAAAGCTATAATTTCTTTCCGAAAACGAACTATCGGATGCTTCCACACTGATACACTTCCCTTCCTCTTCATACGGGAGTTTGGTAGAAAGACGGTCATGAGATTTATATCATAACAAATATTGCCCTCCGCTCGTTTGATGGGAATGACATTTTCGTTTTCTTTTTGTGTAGTCGGAGCTTCAGTTCAATTTACATCCAAAAGTGATATCCTTAAAATATATGACTGGGTAAAATAAAACAGGGTATGTACGTCAAAAGATTGGAAAAGGAAACAAAATGTCGAAATTCTTATTAGCATATTGTAGATCAAGCTGAAAAACGAACCGAGGTTTCGCGACAATCGCATTTTCTCGCATTTCCGGATGTTGCAACTGCATCGCGAGTAGTGCGCAACGGACAAAGAAATTTGTCTTTTTTACTCCTAGCTACTAGCTCATCTATTTTCAAGCACACACATTTTACGAAGGTCGAGAAAGGCACCATCACCGCTAGGTGGATTAATCTGGGTTTTATTGTAAACTTTTCTATACTTTTCATATTGTTTCTTATTGTTTTTTATAACTTCTTCGTAAAGTTCTCCTATCTTTTCTGCTCTACGCTGAATAAAAATAGTGTTTGATGGATCAGATTCGCGACAAGGATTTAAATGATCGTTACCATCAACTATCGATTCAACACCATGAATAATATAATATGGGGTAAAGCCAGTTGAGCTGTGCGTAGTATTATTTATTGAGAACTCAATCTCTGGCAATTTAGAATCCCATAATCTGTGATCCTCTTTGCAATATGATCTCATACATGCCAGAATCACGCGGTTCACCCGCTCAACCGGATTGTTCTGACAATGCCTGCGGCTATTGAGAAAATGATGTACATTGTAATGATTGAGTAAATTTTCCATTGCTCTGGAAGTGAATGTAACTGCGTTGTCAGAAATCAGTGTTTGGGGAACTCCGTGTCTGAGAAACCATTGATCTCTTAAGATCTGTACTGTTACTTCAGCATTAATTTTTTTGACTGGAAATAAACGAACAAACTTCGAAAAAACATCCAGACACACAAGTAAATCACTATTTCCTTTCTTACTCCTTACAAAACCACTCAGGTAGTCGATTGCTATCATTTGAAATGGTCTCTGGGTATCCTTTTGTGCACCCATAGGAGGAATTGTGGCCACGGTTGGATATTTGGATTTTTTGCAAACATCACATTTCGACAATATTTTCCGCACATCTAATTTCATTTTAGGCCAATAGTATTTCAGTTTAATTCTATTTAGGGTTTTGTCTGTCCCAAGATGCATCAATTTAGAATGTTCCTCCGTCACAATAGAATGAGTTTTGTCCGGAGGCACTACCAATTTCCATTCAAATCTTCCATCTTTTAATTCTGACCTGGTTGACACGAATTTAAATAGATCACCATTTTCAATTTTAAAATTTGGGTATGACTCAGGATCATTTTGAACCTTAGTTCTCAAATCAATGAACCATTTGGATGATGAATCATTGAAAATGGCACAGACAGCACGGCTTAATGCATCACTTACAACATTATCAGCACCTTTGCGGTGTTTTAGAGTCAAATCAAATTCCTGAAATTTCATTGACCACCGAGAAAGTCTTGAGCTTGGACGCCATTTGGATTTGCAAATAAAAGTTATTGCTGAACAATCCGTAATAAGTGTGAAATGTGATCCTTCAATATACGGTCGAAAGTGCTCGATCGACTCAAGCGCTGCCAAACCTTCTTTGTCCGTTGGACCATGCCTTTTTTCGCAAGCTGTAAGCTTCCGAGAAAAATACGCAATAATGTGCTCCCCATCATCTAAGTTCTGGGTAAGGATTCCAGCAATTGCCATATCACTGGCATCAGTTTGCACTGAAAATTCTTTTGTCCAATCAGGATTAGAAAGAATTGGTTCTGACATTAGACATTCTTTTAATCTAACAAAAGCTTTTTCAGCAGGTTCAGTCCAGACTACCTTTTTAGGTTGTCCTTTCAATAGGTCCAAATCGGTGCAGAGATGTGACTAAAGTTAGCAATAAAGTTCCGGTAATACCCTGCCATTCCTAGAAATCTGCGGATTTCCTTTGGAGTTGTTGGGCGCACAAATTTAGAAATTGCCATTACTCTTTCTGGGTTCGGTTGGTAACCATTCTCAGAAAGAATGAATCCAAGGTATTTAACTTTTTTTACGCAAAACTTACATTTTTGTAGATTGATTGACAAGTTTGCATTTCTCAAACATTCAGCTACAATTCTAAGATACTTGATATGGTCCTCAAAGGTGGTCGTTGCTACAATTATATCATCAAGATACACGAAGATATATGGCTCAAACTTACCTTCTTTGAGAACTTTATCAAGTATTCTAGACATTGTGGCGCTACTGTTGATCAGACCGAAGGGTAGCCTCTTGTACTGAAACAATCCACGACCAAGTATCTTAAAACTTGTATATTTTCTTGAGTTTTCAGCTAATTCAACCTGCAGGAAGGAATCCTTGAGATCAATAACTGAAAAAAATTTGTTCTTTCCTAGATTGCTCAGAATGCGCATTGAATTCGCCAATGGATATGCATCTTTTATTGTGCGAGCATTCAATTTCCTTGCATCTAGACATAGTCTCATCTCTCCACTTTCCTTCGTTACCGGAACTACCTGCAATGACCAATCAGAGTTTGATGGCTCAATAATATTCAACTTTAAAAGCCTGTTAATCTCTGTATTAATTTTACGTTGTATACTCGGTGACCATGGGTGTGGATTTACATTGATAGAAGAATTTTCGGTCAGCAAGATCTCATGTTTCATCAAGTTACATGAATCAAGTTGGTCTTCTCTCGAACATTTAAATTGAAGTTTAATTGCTTCTAATTCATGTGTTTGTGCAGGGTCTAACTGGTGATTAGAATTCAAATCAGTTGTCGTGAGCTTCTTAAATATATCATCAGGACTATCAACGGAACACGAGAAAATTTCAACAGGAAAGTCAGGAGAGCATAAAGCCTGGTCATTATTTGTAGTAATTTTGAAGTCAAATAGTTTAAAAAAATCTATCCCTAATAAACAGCGATTATTCAGTTCAGAGACAACTAGGCATGGAAGAATTTTGGAAATTCCATTCAAAGAGAAAGGTACATCCACATACCCTCAATCCCCAGCTGTTCCCCACTGGCTGTCGAAAGGTTAATTTTGCTTGGAAGTGGCTGAATTTGTAGAAATTCCATCAAGTTTCCAAAATGTGTCCCTATCAATGAAACTTGACTACCACTGTCCAAAAGTCCTGCTAATGGAAGTCCTAATACTGAGAACTTAACATAGTATCTGTTATCTCCGTCTAAGTTAATTAAAATGTTATCAATTTGGTGAAAATAGCTTGTATAGCATTGGTCAGAGCCAGATTTCTTTACCAAAACGTCAGTTGAAGTTTGCAACTCACTGGAATTGTTCTCATTTGATAAATTACAGTTATTTAGAGGGTTTTTAGGATTAGGAAAAGTTGCCCCCTTCAACTTCCCCTGTTCAAGTTTTTTTCTTCACAATAAGGACATTCCTCGTAGTGAAAGTCTGGCAAGCCACAAATATAGCAAAAGATTTGCCTTTTGAAAAAACAAGTAGAAAAGTGGTGTCCTTTTTTTCGGCAATTAAGACAGACATTGCTTTCAGGAATTTGGTAATGTTCAAAAATGTCCTTCTTAGACATATTTTTCCATGTGTGTTCTGTATTTAGATTCCTATGACCAATTTTATAAGGCTGCTGAGAGCGAACTGAGTATCTTTCAAAACTTGTATTATTTCTCGGACCGCTGTTCATATTGGTATTGGTTCTATTCGTGTTTGATTGATTGTAATTTTGTTTGTAGCTTGGTTTGTACACTGATTGTTTCTGATTCAGATGGTTGACTTCTGGTATTCTCCTATTTGCATCACGAGAATGCGTTTGAGGTGATCTGTTCCCTAATTGGTCACATGAAGTCTGTTCAAAAGAGTAACTGATTTCATTGACTCTTCTATTTTCAAAAGCAAAATTGAAGCGGTTCATGAGAGCTTCATTGTTTGCATCAATGCGCTCACAAAGATCTTCCAATTTTCTCAAGTTGGTGACTCTGATTAGAGCTAATCGATCTCTGTATGCTGGGCGCATTGTGTGCCAAATTATGTCGAACTTCTCCTCCTCAGAAAGTTGTGTGGTTCTGCAGAGGAAAAATTGTTCCATTCGTACCAAAAAATTGGAGAACGACTCATTCCTCGATTGGAACATGGTCATTGATTTCATTTTTACATAATGATCGATATTTCCTGGAAGAAACTGTTTTCGAAGGGCCTGCACGAAATAATCCCAATTTTTCTGACGAAGAATTGGCCATTTCGTAACAAACCATACGCTAGCAGGTCCTACCAACAACTGATGAGCAGACTGAAATAAATCATTTTTTGTCATGCCCTCAGAAGCTGCAAAAAATTCTATCTGACGCAGGAATAAATTAAGGCTAATGCCGTTATCAGTTCCCGCATATTTTATCGGCCATTTTGATATTGGAAGAGATTGCTTAACACCAGTATTCCAGGATAATCCATGGAATAATGGATTGGATCTGTTTCCATCAGAAAAATTATCAGGAATATTAAAGCCTGGAGGCAACAGATCATTCTCATAATCACATTCTAATTTTGCATTTCCATCATCTAACTCTTCTTCTGCCCATGGTTCCTCATGTCTGTCGAATTCGCTTTTGTAATCATTGTGTTTCTTGGGTATAGTGCCCGTTCTCGCGCCATTTTCATTTCGACGATTTTCGGAACCGGAAAATTTCAAATCTTGCTGTAGAGATCTATCGTAACCGGTAAATTCTGGTGCATTCGGATACACCGGAATTTGGTGATGAAATACCTCTGGTTTCCACGGAGAAATCGGATTCTTCATCACTCTTTCGCGCGATTTGTTACTAGGATATTGATTACGAAATAGCGGTTCAAACAAAATTCTAGTTCCCGGACTTCGTTCATCGCGACGATCGTGGTCTGATACTTTGGATGTCTGCGATGGCATCGAAATATCGGCCACATTCTCACATACAATCTTGTTTACTCGGCGTTGTAAAAATCCAGGCCCATACGGTGGTCCTGAATTCTCATGAACAATTTGTTCTGTCGCGCGCGAATGTACCAGGACATCGTCGACTGCCTCGATATTATCACTTTTACTCGGTTCATTTACGACATTTGCGGCTTTTTTTGCGAAGACCGCATTTAACTGCTCCCGAAATTCTGGCGCAATTGTTAACCGTCTTATTTCACGCTTATTCATTTTTCTTATACTCATTACAGGCTCTTCATCCAAAATTCGATGATTTTCTTCTTGCACTCTCTGCATTTTATTTTAATTGTTCAATTTATAACACTTTCACTTATAATTGCTTTCTTCTTACTCGAGATTATTTGAGATTCGACCTATTAGATTTGCACAAATATGGAAATGATTGAAAATAATTAAAAATAAAATAATAAAATGTATCAAAATGCATGCTTTATCCTAAAAAAAATAAAATTAAATTAATTCATTTATGAAATTCAATGTGGAATAAAAAATAAAAGAACATTAAATAATAAACTATACAAAAATATAAAAGAAAATTAAACAATGGAAAAATGTAAAATGGATAATGTAATTCATGATTGATTTCATTGTATGAAAAGCCATTTTTCAAAAATTCAATAAATTCAGATTTCTTTTCAAGAAACAGCACAAATGATTCCATTTGGAGAAATAACATTGTCAAGTAGTATTATCCGCTAAACACTCATTTACGTTGGGCGCCATTTGTCAAATTCCGGGTTCCCCGGTCGCATGAGACAAAATTTAATAAAACCAAAATCGACTTTCGTTGGTGTATTGGCCTGTCCTCGACAGCCGTTCGATCAGGTTCGCGGTTTAGCACATCAAAGTTCTACGAACAAGTTAATCCCGGAAACACCCAGATGCCAAAAGAAATGCCGAACTTTACAAAAATGGCAATCATGATCCAAATTTATTGTATTTAACTCCCTTTTAACCCCATTTACACTTAAATCTAAGATTCTACTTATCCGAATGTTGTTCCTAATCCTAGTGTGTTGGCGTGTGTGTCCGTGTGCCTAGTGTATCCCACGGCGCTAGCATCGTTGACGTCATCCGGATGACTACAGGACCGGCCACGACCGGTTTTGGTCCGCAGGGCATACCACAAAGCTTGCAGCAGGATGACCAGGCTGCGCTTAACACACGCCGCCTTCCCGCCATCTCACATTACGTGCATGAATGCTAATAGGCCTATTATATGGGATCGAAAGGGAATTTTACCAGTTTTGTCCAGATTCACTTTTGTTGTCTATTGTTAGAGGGCTCACCGATCTCAAATTATCTCCTCCTTCACTCCTCCATTAACATGATGATTTTATGCCAGCGAGTAATATCTGCATGCTATTCAAATGATTAATATTATTTCACTAACATACAAAGTGCATAGTCCTTTTTCACGAACCTTGCTGTTGTACTCATTAGCTCGCGCCGGCAATTCCCACAATCAGTAATTTAATCTCACTCTTAATCAGCACAGTGAACACTACGTGTTTAAGAAAAATCGACGATCGTAACACGGGTTGTCTGTAACGACTTTTTCACTGCTAACGTGAGACTAGTGGTTCTATCTCCGTTGGTACCTTTTTTATCTGCCGCAGCATCAAAGACGAAATCCACCACTAGAGAGCAGGTACGCTTTTCGGTTACTCTATCGCGAGAATGAGTGATCTGGACTGGTCAATTTCAATAGATCGGCCTGTTAGTCGTTTTCGTCCCTTTCGAGTGCCCAGTAATCGGTTATGGAGAGTTAGAAATGTACTCTCTTAGGCCATCTAGTGTGCTCGGACTAGTATGCGCACACGATCAGTTGATGATTGGCGACAACTGATCATTTAAAGATGATATTGTATTGTTGTTCTGTTGTGAGTATACTGAAATACAAGTGCAGTAGCCACAACATTCGTTTTGGTCTGGGGGGCTAATAACCATTCCAAGGCAGCGTGACTAAACTCTGTCGTTAGCTGTGTTTGGAGTAGGTCACAAGCTATCTAGCCGAATTCCATTTGATCGATACGATTATTATGTGGAAAACGGTTTGACGGTACGACCAAACTAGTCATTTGGCTGGAGAAGCCATATGCTCTAACAGGTCGTTTGGTCGAATAGGCCTTGTCGTCGAAAATTCTATTTGACCGAAACGGTAGTTTAGCAGGAAGGGAAATTTGGCCAAAACTGTTATACGGCTGATCGGATTATATGGCGAAAAACATTGACCCGTTTAGCCAAACGCCATTTTCGAACTGATGAGCTGTCGGAGTAAACGTCTTTTTCGGCCAAATTATCAGTTCGGCCGTATGATCTTCAGCCTAATGACATTTTTGGCCAAACCGTTTTCGACCTTATTCATCCGACCAAGCAACATTTTCGGTCAAACGATTTTTTTCTGCAGCTCGGGCAGACAACACTTTCGGCCATATGTTCATTTCGGACAAATGGCTCTTTTATGCCAAACGACCATTTAGGTCTTTTTGGTTAAATGACCTATTCGATTAGACGACTTTTCAGCCAAATGACCTGTTCGGCCGAACGACATTATTGGCCATATGTCTATTTCGGCCAAATGCCAGTCAAGTTTCAGATTAATGACATATTCGGCCAAACAACATACGGCCCTTCCCCGTCAAAACTTTTGATTTCCACGTGAAATTCTGTGGATTTCAACAGGAAATTCTTAGCGGAAAACGCTCCGCTGGTTCACTGGGTGCTGTGTGAATGTCTTGTCCGTTGTCTAATGCTAAGTGTTAAGTATTCAGTCTGTGCGACCTCTGGTCAAAGACGGTGATCCTGTCTTCCTTTCTTTTAAATTCTACAAAAAGATCTTCCATCTTTTTAAGGAAATGTACTTTGAATTTCAACTGTAATATTCTCGAGATATCGAAGGAAATTCATCAGAATTTTCAATGAAAGTTCTTAGTTTTACGAAAAGCGTTTTAGATTTTTCAACGAAAAATTGAAATCCTCTGGAGTTTCGACGGGATTGCCACAAACTGTCGGCGGCGACGGCGCACCCCTCTAACCACCGTGTGGAGGATAAAAAAAAACTTCTAAATTTTATCGTTAAGCACCAAGATTTTTCAGATGCACTTGATGTTCTCGCTTATACATGTCGTGGCCTACCGAAAATTCCGGAACGTCCATGAAATAAAACAAAAAATAATGTTAAATATCTTGGCTGTGCATATGCACAGCATATGTTTCGAAATGGACAAATTGATATGAAATTTGCGAAAAACAATCCACGTGTCTTGGAGGGACTCGAACCCTCAGCCTCCTACTCTCTAGATAGCCGTGATAACCCCTACACAACAAGACCACTTAAAGGTCACGTTTGCGGAAAAGCCATCAGAATCCGAGTACCAACCTCCACCACGGTTAGCTCTCTTTTTTGCAAATTGAATATCTTTCGGATGCTTGATTTGTCCAATCTCCACATTTTCTTTACTATTGTATATCCACAGCCAAGCGAGTGCACATTGTTTATTAAACGAGAGGATCGCAGAGGATCGTAATCAAGTGTCGGTCTTTCACCGTCATTAGTCGTCTGAGTACACGCGACCGCTTACGTGAAAGGCAATCAAACTCATCAAATGCTTTAGCCAAGCAAGCCTTTGGCACAGCAGAGTGCGATTGAATTCGCATTCTATACCGTCCCGCCCAGACAGTTACTGGGGGGCAGTTGTTTAGAAAGTACTGACTCAAAAACTTTAGAAAGAGCGCAAAGGATGCTTATTGGACGATAATCTTTTTCGATACATGGATTATCAATCTTACTAATTGGAATAACTTTAGCAATTTTCCAATCGACAGGAAATTCGGATGCTGTAATGCAGCAATTGAAAATATCAGTAATGTACGTAAGAGTGACACCTAAAGAAATTTTTAAAACATTCAATGGAATAAAGTCGTTTCCTACAGCATCGCATGAGGCAGTGGCGAACTCAGCTAAAACTTCATCACTAGTTACACATCTGAATGAAAACTTTGGTTGTGTTTCAACATCTTCACTTTGATTGAAACTAAGGGGCGGGAAGTGTGCTGCAAAAAACATATTCAGGGAGTCAGCAGTTACGTCACCTCCACCTACATGAGTGTTCGTTTGTTTCAAGCCCAATCGTTTAATGTTTTTCCACAACTGCTTTGCAGGAAGATCAGCACTAAGTTGAGAGTTAAAATATTCTCGTTTTGTGCGTTTGATTTCACGGTTGGCCAAGTTACGAAGGCAGGTGAAATTTTTCCATTTATTCTGGTTACCTTGGTCCCGTTTCCAGCACTCATAGGCTTCGGAGCGATTTTTAATCAATCGATTAGCATACTTGTTGATCCAAGGATTTCTTGGATCTTTGGTCGTCTTTTTCTTGAGTGGGGCATGTATGTTAAGAACGGAGTAAAGTAAATCATTGAAACACCGAAGCTTTTCGTTGATTTCCACAGAGTTGTAGACATTATCGAAATTGACACAACGAAGATCAGCAATAAACGAGTTTTTATCAACTTTATGATATTCGCGAGTCCAATAAGAATCAGTAGAAGTTTTAGATAGCCTAAACTTATAATCAACACAAATAAAATCGTGATCGCTGATTCCCCCCACTGACGACTGGTACACATTGTTCAAACTGTCCGTGCAATTACCTGTAAACAGATCAATGGTCGATGAAGAACCGGGCCTATGGCAAGTTGGATGAGTAGAGACAAGTTTGAAATCAAATGATGTTAAATAATCAATTAGTTTCACAGTCTTGCTTGAATCGCGTTTCATCAGATTTCTTTGGTTTCATTGGTTTCTTATGATACTCGCCACTATTGGTACAGTTGCACCACTATAGGTGCAAGGGAGTCAATTTTATTAAGAAAAATCATTGTTTTCAATAGTTTGTCATGCGAAATTTTAAGATAAGTTGCATTTAACAGGATATTTGAAGCACGACGCATCAACTGAAACCATCGTAAAATGTATAAATATGATAAATCTCATTAAAACCCCACTACCTCCACTATTGGTGCTACCTCCACTAAGGGTACGGTTACCCTACATGTTCCATGGTTTTGCGGATGACATCTTCACCATTTGTGTAGATTGCAGAGCAGTGGAAGAGGTTCTCGTGCCATTTACGGGGCACTGAAATAATAGAGCTGATTATTAGTGCTGTCTAATGAGCAGCTCGAAGTAGCTCGAAGTTGTTCCCGTCCTGCTCGTTCTTTTTTGTCAACAAACGGGCATGAGCGTGACAGGAACAACTTCGAGCTACTTCGAGCTGCTCATTGGACAGCATTATTAACTCTGTCAAAACTAAGTACCTGGTGCCTGGCAGAGAACGGTGTGGGGAATAAAGCGAGCCTGAATGAGGCATTTGTATTTTTTGTTACATTGATAAATAAAGTGGAACGTAACTCAAATATTTTCAAATGAAAATAATATAAAAAAAGGCAAATTTTAAATTTAATCATAGTAGGTACCGTCAACTGGGGGGAAGATGATCATTGAGGTGAAGATGATCATTTGATGTGTCAGTCAAAAGTGCCAAATTTTTTTATGAAACGGTAGTCAACAATATTCTCCGTGCAAGTAATGTTACCGCTAGGTAGAAATTCGAGTTTTTCGATTATAATCATGAAAATGTATTTTGTGGAAGAAAGAGAGAGATAGTCATAAATGACGCTATTTTAATTTCAAATATTGACTTCGTAGACTTCTTTACGTAGTAAATTCAACATTCATACAAATAACCTAGTGTATTTTGACTACTAGGTCATAATGATTTTAGTAGAGCTCTCTTGATCAACTTCACCAGATTACTCAAAAAATGTGTGATAATTTAATTTATTTTAATAAATGCGAACGCATTTCAGAAAACTAAAGTTATTGATTATTGCAACGTATAGCAGTACATGTTTTGAAAATATTTGTTTCGATTTAAAATGTAAACACACATTGTTATTGCATGTTTTGTCTCAAAAATGATCATCTTCCCCCCAGTTGACGGTATTTGAAATGCTAGCATACTAAGAGGCTAATGAGAGAAAATTTGAAATTCAATCTCAGTAGGCTGACAGATTGTTCAAAGGGTGACATAGAATATAAATGAAGATCATTCAGTGTTCGTTTCTTGAGGCGGAAGGACGCTGATTGTTTTTCGGCGTCCAAAGCCTGTTTTTCACGGAGAAGGTAGACAAATCGTTTGGCTATGACAAAAAAAAAGGTTTTGATTTTAAAGTGGAAATGGACGGGATGCGATTTGAGGTAGTCGACGAATTCATATACATTGGAGCACTCGTTACATGTTATACTGACGTTAGCCGCGAGGACTTTTTGCGGTTTGCATAGCCAGCTGAAGTCACGCAGCATACAGACACGAACAAAACTAGCTCTGTCCACATAGTTGGTGAAGCATGGACGAAGACTATGGAATTCTCGGACTGTTTGAGCGGAAAATATTGCGCCTAATACTTGGCGGCATGGTTGAAAATGGTGAATGGCGCAGACGCATTAATCACCAGTTGTACCAATTTTACCAAAATGCAGACATCGACATATGGCACATTACAGTGGGCTGGACATGTAGTGCGTTTGCTGAAACAGAAGTAAAAGTGGTGTTTTTTTAGCGAGACTAGAGAGCCTAAGAACAAGCGACTTGAAATACGAGATTATTCGGTTTTGCTCCTACGGACAACACGGAGTGTACGACCACCATAGATGGATATATAGATTATTTGCCTACCGCTCCTTAATATCAACAGAATTTGAATTAAACATCGATTAAAATAGAATTAAATGTGGCCAGAGAGATAAATTTGTATTAGTTAAATAGAGAAGAAGTGGTACTCGCTTACGTTAGGTCACGTAGATCTAGGATTGCTAAAAAATGCCAAGATTTGAGAGAGTTGATCTTTCGGAGGAGATTTTCCTTGGCCATCTGCCTTCATACTAGATATTTTAATAGGCCCTACCCTATATTTCGAATTATCTCTTTCTAATGGCAGGAAAAAAATGCGGGACTGAGATTTAGCCATAAGGGCGTTAATATTGCTCACAGAACCGGATTCACCAACGAACTTTCAGTTGGATGCACCACATGGACTCTTTATCCCTGTAACAGGAAATAACACGATCTAATCGAAGCAGAATTTTTTTTTGCACTTTCAACTACTGAACCACATTAATTCTGAAAAACCTTGATTCTAAAGCAAATAGTTAATTTCCAAATTGTTTTCGGGCATATGCGTGAATGAATGCTCATATGTGTCATAACAACGATTTAATGAAATTCAATTAAAAATTTTAATAGCTGATTCCCAAGACAACACTATTAGTCCTCTTAATATCTAATTGCGTCGGTGCAAATAGTGTAACACTCTTCAAAACGTGGGATATTCACAGCATCGTGTATCCCTGGTGGCTTCTTCAATGTTGCTGCTCAAAATATAATCGAAGTTGTGGTACAATTGTAAGATCAAGTGCGAGAGTAACGAAAACACAATTTTCGGAGATTACTTTCTGTTTACCCTTTTGATCCACAGAGAAATCCTACTCTCGTACGCCACAACACGTACTTCAAATATTTTCAACGAGTCTATTTCCGGGCTGCACATTGGTGGGTGCTGCTGTTTTCCGCATCTTGACAAACTTTGTAAGCGGGTCTAGTGGCACTTCCCCACGACTGGTGGCAAATCAGAGGAATGTTTGACTTCCCTGCGGGTCACGTTTGCCAACAATGCAATTTTATTTGAAAAATATGTTTCCTACTGAAGCGTACGGCGGCAATGGAGACGTATATGATTCAATTTCTGCTCCGCTCTGCCAGTAGATCAAACGGCATCATGCGTGACGTTTTCTCAAATTTGTAACCTGTCAGGAGCCATCCCCCGGAGCATGTACATATCACCGGAAATGATAGTTTCATACTTTATAATAAAATCTATTTTTCTTCATCTTGCCTGACGGGTGCAGGGCTACTCTTCCTGTTTACGTGAGCTGTGGGCATAGACATATCAAGGAATGAGCCCTCAGGTAAGGAACGTTTCGTAATTTATCACAACGGTGGTCTTCCGTAAAAACAAGTTGGATTTAAGAAAATGATTTACTCAAGCAGTATCCCGCTTCCAGTTGTCGGGCTGAAAATCTGTAGCTGTAATCGTCAGAATAGGAATACAACGCTCCTTATCACCAATTCTCCTGCAGCCACCATTGGCGATGTGGAGAACCATCCTTCGACAGGAAGGTAGCTGGTTGCTACCAATAGCGGAAATTGAAAGTCGATGAAAGCAAAGATTTGCTTTGATGGCATACTCTCGGCCCGGAGAGTATCGAAAGCAAATATTTCAGCTCGCAAATCTCTTCTAGTTTTCCGGGTATCCGAGCAGTTCCCGTTTATAGCCAACATGTACCGCCCACCCTCCCGAGGCGTCCACCCTCGTCTCTCCGTGTGCGAAAGCAAACAAATAAAATTTAGTTCCGACTTAGAACGGTTTCTATTCTTTTCACAAAAGTCCTCACATGGACCGAATTGTGCGACCGTTCATCCCCCTTGTGCTAAATTCCACCAATTGATTGTCAAACATTTTTCCTTTATTGACTTGTACTATTGCTGTACTTTTATCTCGTTTTATGAGTGGAGCGAACGAAAATATAATAAAAAAAATCGAAGAAATTCACTGATAAAGCGGAAGCAGCAACAAATTTTCCAACTCCTCCCATTTCGCGTCCCGGAACTTGGTCCATATGCATGCACAAAGAGCTCCGTCGTATCATTCCCATCGCGTGGGGCGAGGAGGGTGCCGAGGTAAAGGGTGACACACAAATGGCCATGCTTTCGATCGTAAACGAAACGTAGATAACGGGTAGGAAACAAATCCGTACATCCGCTGCCGCCGGTCGGATTTGTGCCGATTCCGACAATGAAGACCGAGGACGACGGGAACGGGGGAATGTTTTCAAATTTTGGCATGTTTTCGTCAGCGCACTCGGCAGTACGAGGAATCAACAATTGTAGAGATGAATAATCAGCGGAAATTATGTTTATCGCACTGACGTATCCCCATGCTTCAGCAGTTCAACCTTCGCGTATAGAAACGTGGAGGATTGTTTGCTTTCTTGGCTCATAACAGTTTACTTGTAGGACTTCTGCACCTCATACAATTGGACTTCATTTTTTGTAGAAAGGTCTTTAAAGATGAAATTTAAAAATTGGTTAAAGAGAATCTGTATTTGGATATCAGATATCAAAAATTCACAATTTTGATTTCTGATTTTTGATTTCTGGTTTTTGATTTCTGATTTTTGACTTCTGATTTCTGATTTCTGATTTCTGATTTCTGATTTCTGATTTCTGATTTCTGATTTCTGATTTCTGATTTCTGATTTCTGATTTCTGATTTCTGATTTCTGATTTCTGATTTCTGATTTCTGATTTCTGATTTCTGATTTCTGATTTCTGATTTCTGATTTCTGATTTCTGATTTCTGATTTCTGATTTCTGATTTCTGATTTCTGATTTCTGATTTCTGATTTCTGATTTCTGATTCCTGGTTTGTGAATTCAGATTTCTTATTTTCGATTTTCAATATCTGTTTCTTTTTGCTTTTGGTTTGGCTGGTTTTCAATTTCTTAATCCGATGTACAAAATGCCAAATTCGAAATCTTAAGCCGATCCGATATCCAAAATTCAAAATCTGAAACTGAAATTAGCCGCCATTTAATACTGTATGGTACGAAAGCTACAATACCGGAATTGGCTAATGTAACCGTGGCACGTCGTGATGGTCTATCAGACTGGCATTCAGCAGATGTCCCACCTTATCAAGGACAATCCTCAACAGTTACTGATTTTCTATGAAACACTAGAAAGCCCATCGAGCAAACGCTTTTAGGCTTATGCCAGAAAAAGGAAACATCAATCGCCCGACATCTTCCTGTAACTAATTAAGAAGTGGCTTGCGGTAGAGAGCCAGGGCCACATTTCTAGAAATTTGACATTGGTTAAAACTTGCAAAACCATTCGCAATTAAAACTGCAGACATTCATACTTTCCCCTCAATTACATTTGCAGAGCCGGAAACTGAGCGCAAACTTTTCTATAAATAAAACTTTCCAAATTTTACGCTCCACGACTTGCTGCCGGTTGGTGCAGCAGCAATCAGTAGGGGGGTTGTCTGAAATGCGTCACGAATTTCACAAGGCAAGATGGAAACCGTTCTGCAGTATTTATAACTCAGGTCATGAAATGGATCAGTCGTGAGCTGAAACCTCCACAATTTCTACATTACAAAATATTTCCTTTAAGAACATTATACATAAGAAGCGTTTTATACCCATCTCTTCCACCTGCAACACCGCAAAATAAGTCCTTCCAATCGCTTCTCCACCTCCCGAACCCAAAAAAAACCCTTCAGCCAACCTGGCCACGAAAGCGAGCGGTATAATAAATCATCCTTTCACTCGGTAAATTTTAGCAACAAGCCCCCACTCCGCTGTGGGGGTGTGAGTATGTACGAAGTACGCAAGACTTTTGATTTGCAAACCGAGAGGAAAAAGTTTTGTCAAAGAACAAATATTTTCCATTTAGGGATTTCATGGGCGGTGGGCGCAGTTAGGAGCTGGTGGCCAACGATCCGAGAACGCGCCAAGTCTGCCTGCATGTTTAGGTGGCAAATGGTAGACGAATAATCAGAGCAGGAGAGGTCGCCTCCCATTTCGGTGCCAAAAGGAAATCTAATTGAAAATGCATTTTACTTGCCAAAAGTGTTTCCTTTCATCGCTTCGATGAAATAAGTACCGGCTCCGGTTGTTGTGCAACCAACAGTTCATGCCGATGGTGGTCTGTTTTATTTTTGTTCGGAGAAAAGTTTCTGCGATTTTAAAACGATTTATGGCAACAAATGACTGAGGTGCGAGAAAGAAAAACAAACTTGGACGAGCGTCATCTTGGTGCAGTTTGCGATCAAAAAATCTCCTGGCAGGTATACTTTATTACTCGATTCTGAGAAACATTCTAAATTGTAAGATAAGCGGTTCAAATGTAAAAGTTGTTGAACGAAATGGAAGATCGCGCCCTGTAGATAACTGCACTGAATCTCACAAAACAAATCATAACATCGAATAGCATGAACTTAAGCAAAACCAAACCAATAATTTCCCTGATCTCGCTACGTTTCTTTGTCAAGGATAATCGCTGAGGTGAAATACCTGTTGTTTCACGCACTCCAGGAATTAATTATCGACTAATGAGCTCACCTTATCTCCGTTAATTGATATAAACCTGCTCACTAATCTGCCTAATGCTCAACAAGTCATGATAAATAGCTATGCCCCGGCTGACTGGCTCTCGAGAGTCGAGACTCCCACTGCTTGGCATCGGAAGGATGCATCCATTTTTTTTTTATTGATAGATATAAGAGGCCATAATCAGCATCAAGTGCAAATCTGACTTCCATTCGATGGCGGGACAAGAGGTTGATAGAACGAAGGAAAAAACACAGCAGCCGGGTGTGTCGCCATGACTACAAATAGCATCTCTCCACCGACTGATGGCATAACAAGCGATCGAGTGACGGCTCCGGTTGACGTTGTTGATGGCGAATAATAAGCATCCGTGCGAATTTGTTGCAAGTGGCGCGGATTCGTTGTCAAGTGCAACGTTAGGCTGACACAAAAGGAGATTATATCCGTCTCTCTTTTCCGTTTACAAAAAAATAATCGGGTACATTTCTAGACCAACATTTGAAAAGGGCGTTACCAAAATTTATTCCTCCCAATTCTTCGTCTACATACATAGCAATATATGTAGACGAATAATCAGCAGGAATACACTCGTCACAAGACGAGTTTGTACAATCCCATTGAATTCCACCACTTAATTGTATCTTGACAGATACGTATTTCGACCTCAACAGTAATGCCGTCTTCAGTGTCTCGTACTTGACTCGACTTCTTGAGTCAAGTACGAGACACTGAAGACGACCTTACTGTTGAGGTCGAAATACGTATCTGTCAAGATACAATTAAGTGGTGGAATTCAATGGGATTGTACAAACTCGTCTTATGACAAGTGAATACATTCCACTAAAAAGCTCAAAATAATTTTCTTAACAGCAGGAATAGTTTTTTTTGGCTGTTACCCCTTTTTCAAATGTTGGTCTAGATTTGATTATTTAATTCGATCAGATTTGAAGGCTTAAATTCCGTTTGAAATCCAGTTGAAAAGGGACTTATGATGTCTTCAAACTCGTATTTTATAACTGTGTAAAAATAAATAGGAAATTGTGTTAATGCAAAATGCAACCCATATTCATGATCGATAAGCGCATTTGAACGACAATAGCGGTAGAATCATTGGGGAAGACTTGATCCCCTTTTCTTATAACCAAAGTATCACTGCCAAAAACAAATAATTCTGAGAAACATATAGGGGAAGTGTACCGATTTTGGCCAACTTAGTACCTAATTTGGCCAACCCTGAAAAATGCATATTTTTCCAAAATAATCGATTAGTTAGAAGTAGCGTTGAATCGTGAGGGATATATCTCTTGTTGGAACTAATAAAACCCTCCCGAATTGCTTTATTTTTGGAGTTATTCGCAAAATTGGCCAAATTAGGGACATGGCCAAAACCAGTTCTCCTATGGCTACTGCTTCTGGACTTCATCTCATAGCTCTAAAATCCATCTCACAAAATGCAGCAATGAAAACGTATTTGATTTATTTACACTCAACCCTCTTTTTACGGCAGTTTTTTTTACGTCACTTCGTTTTACGGCCTCCTTTTTACGGCACGTGACGTAAAAAGAATTTGAAACATTATTGACATCCAAAAGTAAGCCTATGAGAAGGCACTCTTAGAAATCCAAAGAACAAAGTAGATGCTTTGTATACACATCATTTGCCTTCAACAATTGTTCCGTTCCAGGTCATCCAAGAATTTCCTGGAGTCTACACGCGTAACCGAGGACCTAAGGTCTACAAGCGTGGCAAAAGAGCTGTTATCTATTGTAAAAAATGGTTTATGCCCAATTTGATATATTGAACCAAATTCCGTTCCAGGTCATACAAGAATTCCCTGGATTATAGGTCTTGAGGTCTACCCGCGATACCGAAGGGCTGTTATCTCTTTTATTAAATGGTTCATGCTCTGTATGATCTATTAAACCAAACTCAATATGCCTTAAGCAGCCGTTCCTTTCCTGGTCATCCAAGAATTCCCTAGACTCCTCAGCCGCGGATTCATCCCCAATATGTCCTCCGAGTGTTTGTCTTTCACTTTCGTCTCAAATTTAGGCATATGAGTTGTTCTAAGATCTCCAAATTGCCCTTGAGTTTGAATCAAATGGTCTGCCAAATCAACAAAGGCTTTCATGATGTCCCAGCCGCGATATCAACCCAATTATGTCCTCCAAGTATTTGTCTTTCACATGGGTCTCAAATCCAGACATATGAGATGTAGTAAGATCTCCAAATCCTCCTGGAGTTTGAATCAAATGTTCTGAAGAATCAACCCAGGGCTCCATGATGTCCATAGCAGCGGTAATAACCCAATTATATCCTCCGAGTATTTTTCTTTCACTTGCGTCTCAAATCCAGACATATGAGATGTAGTAAGATCTCCAAATCCTCCTGGAGTTTGAATCAAATGGTCTGAAGAATCAACCAAGGCTTCCATGATGTTCATAGCTCCGGCAATGACCCAATTATGTCCTCCGAGTAATTTTCTTTCACTTGCGTCTCAAATCCAGACATATGAGATGTGGTAAGATCTCCAAATCGTCCTGGAGTTTGAATCAAATGGTCTGCCGAATCCACCAAGGCTTGCATGATGTCCATAGCTGCGGAATCAACCCAATTATGTCCTCCGAATAATTTTCTTTCACTTGCGTCTCAAATCCAGACATATGAGATGTAGTAAGATCTTCAAATCGTCCTGGAGTTTGAATCAAATGGTCTGCCGAATCAACCGAGGCTTCCATGATGTCCTCAGCCGCGGTATCAACCCAATTATGTCCTCCGAGTATTTCTCTTTCACTTGCGTCTCAAATCCAGACATATGAGATATAGTAAGGTCTCCAAATTGTTCTGGAGTTTAAATCAAATGGTCTACCGAATCAACCAAGGCTTCCATGATATTCATAGCTGCGGTATCAACCCAATTATGTCCTCCGAGTATTTTTCTTTCACTTGCGTCTCAAATCCAGACATATGAGATGTTTTAAGATCTCCAAATTGTCCTGGAGCTGGAATCAAATGGTTTGCCGAATCAACCAAGGCCTTCATGATGTCCCCAACAACCACAGTAACAATCTGCGCAGCACAAGTCAGACACTCATCCTAAGGAACATTTTTAGTTCTATAACGGTCATGAAAACCATTATTTGCTCTGCATGACTTCGGTAAAATCAACATAAAACTAAAATGTTTGTAGGGATGGTTCTAGCGATTTGATTGTGACTAAATTCGGCAATTCATATGGGCCATGCCCTTTTTGATCCATAGAACTAAAGTGAATACGGCTTCAACTATTGTTCCATTGCTGATCATCCATGAATAACATCCATCCCTGAAATATAAGCTTTACGGTCAACATGCGTACCCAAAAGGCTGTTATCTCTTTAAAAAAAACTTGCTCATACCCGTTTTGATCCATAGGACTAAATTGGATACCTCTTCAACTATTGTTCCATTCCAGGTAATTTAAGAAAGTCATGGAGTACTGGTCTTTAGGTCTACAGGATTATTATTTTTAAATGGTTCATCCCATTTTGATCCATAGATCCATATTAGATACGCATTTAACAATTATTCCACTCCAGGTCATCGAAGAAATATCTGAAGTCTAGACTTCGTGGCCGGGGACATAATGGAAGCCTTGATTGATTCGGTAGACCATTTGATTCAATCTCTAGAACAATTGGGAGATCTTACAACATGTTACATGTCAGAATTTGAGACGCAATTCGCAAACTATCCAAATTCCAGGAAAACTTTGAGATCTTACAACACTTCATATGCCTTGATTTAAGACGAGTGGAAGACAAACACTCGGGGAATATAATTGAGTTGATACCGCGAGTGAAGAAATCATGAAAGCCATGGTTGATTTGGTAGACCATTTGATTCAAACTCCAGGACAATTTGAAGATCTTACAACATCTTACATGCTAAAATTTGTGACTCAAGTGAAAGACTAATACTCAGAAAACAAAATTAGGTTGACACCGCGGTTGGGGGAACCATGGCAGCCTTGGTTGATTCATTACACCATTTGATTCAAATTCCAGGACAATTTTGAGATCTTACAACACCTCATATGTCTTGTTTTGAGATGCAAGTAAAAGACAAATACTCAGAGAACATAATTGAGTTGATACCACGGCTTAGGACATCGTGAAGGCTTTGGTTGATTCGATATACCACTTGATTCAAACTCCAGGACAATTTGGAGATCTTACAATATCGAATATGCCTTAATTTGAGACGTTAGTAAAAGACCAATACTCAGAAGACAAAGTTGGGTTGACATCGAGGCTGGAGACATCGTGGAAGCCTTGGTTGATTATGTAGACCATTTGATTCAAACTCCAGGACAATTTGCAAATCTTAAAACATCTCATATACATGGACTTGAGACGTAAGTGAAAGACAAATACTCGGAGGGCATGGGTAGGATGATACCGCAGCTGAGGACATCGTGCAAGCCTCAGTAGATTCGGTAGACCATTTGATTCTATCTCCAGAACAATTTGGAGATCTTAAACAATCTCATATGCCTTGATTTGAGACGTAAGTAAAAGACAAATAATCGGAGGACATAATTTTGGTTGATACCGCGGCTGGGAGCACCATGGAAGCCTTGGTTGATTTATTAGATTTTTTGATTCAAACTCCAGGACATTTTGGAGATCTCACAAAACCTCATATACCTGAACTTGAGACGTTAGTAAAAGACTATTACTCAGAAGACAACATTAGGTTGACATCGTGGCAGCCTTGGTTGATTATGTAGACCATTTGATTCAAACTCCAGGACAATTTGGAGATCTTACAACACCTCATATGTCTTGTTTTGAGGCGCAAGTGAAAGACAAATACTCAGAGAACATTATTGAGTTAATACCACGGCTTAGGACATCATAAAGGCTTTGGTTGATTCGTTAGACCATTTGATTTAAATTCCAGGACAATTTGGAGATCTTACAATACCGAATATGCCTGTATTGGAGACGTTAGTAAAAGACCAATACTCAGAAGACAAATTGGGTTGACACCGAGGCTGGGGACATCGTGGAAGCCTTGTTTGATTCTGTAGACCATTTGATTCAAACTCCAGGACAATTTGCAGATCTTAAAACATCTCGTATACCTGGACTTGAGACGCAGGTGAAAGATAAATACTCGGAAGGCATGATTGGGATGATACCGCGGCTGAGGACATCATGCAAGCCTCAGTAGATTCGGTAGACCATTTGATTCAAACTCCAGGACGATTTGGAGATCTTACAGCTTCGTACATGCAAGAATTGAAGACGGATGTGAAGACAAATAATCGGAGGACAAAATTGGGTTGACACCAAGACTGGGGACATCATGGAGGCCTTGGTTGATTCGGTGGACCATTTGATTCAAACTTCAGGACAATTTGGAGATCTTACAACACCTCATATGTCTTGTTTTGAGACGCAAGTGAAAGACAAATCCTCGGAGGACATAATTGAGTTGATACCGCGACTTTGGCCATCATGAAGGCTTTGGTTGATTCGGTAGACCATTTGATTCAAACTCCATGACAATTTGGAGATCTTATAACATCTGCTGGATTCGGATAGATCTTACAATACCTCATGTAAGACGCAAGTGAATGTATTTGAAAGTATCCTCACTATCAATAAATTAAGTGAAATACTAGAAATTTTAGCAAAAATTCTTTTTACGTCACATTCGGTTTATGTCCCCCTGTAGTGGAACTTTTGGACCCGTGTCACCAAGAACAAATAATGTGTTGATCAATGTATGGTTAGAACAATAATGATTTTATTAGCGATTCTCAAATACAATTTTACCTACGGGAGACAGTCGAAGCCAGTGTAATTAGAGAAGGCCATTGGAGACAGCACAACTTAGTAAGTGGCACTAAAAATGTGTGCATTGCAATTTGAGGTCTCGGACTAAAATTGCTGAGACTTCATTGATGTCAACGAACGGCTTTGAGCGTTCGTTGTACATCGATTGAAAGTGTGAGAAATTATTAAAGGGTATGATGACATGTGTTATGCACATGCCACACCATCCCCCTATGGAAATGAATGGCTTCGATTATCTCTCACAAAAGTATGGGTACAGAATATCAATAGCAAAACCATGTTTGATTAAAATATATTTTATGAAAACAAATTATGCATTAGTTAACTATATATAGAAGGGAACTTCTATGATCTATCATTCCTCCCCCTAGGCAATTTTTTCCACAAAATTGTAACAACCTTAGTAATGTAGATACTAGCTGAATCAGATTGACATCTTATTTTTTTTCCATTATATTTGTTTTCTTGATTTTTTTTCTGTTTGTGAAGTTTTTATAATATTTTTGTGTACTACTTTTATTTAAATTTTAATTCTATTTGATATAAATCTAGATTGTACAATGGTACTTATTGCTAAATTCAAATAACGTGTAAGTTTCAATTCAAATAAGTTTTGTTGAATGTTTGGTGTTGTGTTATAAAAGGAACAAGAGAATCAAAGCCATTCACGCTATTGCTTAATGATGTTTTTGATTTCTGTTTCATTTAAGACTTCAATTGGGTTTTTATAAATTATTATAGCAGTCTTCCTAAGTATCGTAAAGTCGTTTTGATTTGGTTTTTTTATCAATGTATGAAAAAAAATATGTCATTTGTTTGAATTGCAAGCTACTTTATATGTGTATGTTTTGAAGCAAAGTATTTTTTTTTTTTATTTGTTGGGTGTAGTTAAAAACATCATCATTATCACCTGGTAACTGTAATTATTCAAACTGGTAACTGGATTATTCAGAACAAAATATAATTCTTTGCATTTATCTAATGATTTGGAGAAGGCTATTAATAATTTGGAATCAACGTCAATGCTAATAGTCCTATACGTAGACATTTTGGCTTCTATATAATTATATATAAGTCTGAAATAAGATAAGAGAAATGCTTTTCCATTTGTAACTGCTTCGTACACATGAAGTTGATCAGGCTTCTGTGTTTGAACGTTGCAATGAATAACATTTTCTTGTTTTTAAAGAATTGAACTGGCAATTAAATCAATTTAAGCGTCTAAATATGAGTTTTTATAAAGCATCTGGAGAAATTCAATCGACGTATATCATAATCATTAGGATTAGGAAGGTTCTCATAAATTTTATTCAATTTTTATTTCTTCTGTAGAATTCGTAACGTCTTACGAAATATATAATAGAAAGATTTATTTTGTTATGAACAAAATAATATAATTAAGGACAGATGTCCCCGAATTCAATCATAGTTAATAAATATTATTTATTATTTATTCAGACTAATATAAATAAATATACAAGGACATTTAAATTTGTTTTATAACACGCTATCAGTGACAAAATTACTTTTGCCGATAAATAAATTTTCCTACACTCTATGACGTCCTTCTGCTCTTCATTGAGGCAGGCATCCGGGTAATAATAAAAAAATAGCGTGCGCAGACTAATCTGGTCGCTTTTCAAATAAATTTAGGCTTCAAACATTAGAGCTTGGCCATTACTTCTTCCGGGCATCCGGTATCCTTTTGATCCGGGCATCTGGGGCAATATTAAAAATTCATTAATAAATATATAAGTGGGTGCAGGCCTGCAAACCCTTTTTTCTACTCTTCTTAAGCACCCAGGCATTCCTTGCTATGGATTTTAAGCCTTTTCGCATAGCTAAGGAGAATATAAATATTGTATTTACTAATTCTAACAACCTCCTGGGGATTTTAAGCCTATTCGCCCAAGGGTTGAGTCAAAACCCATAATAAGACTTAACGGGTTTTTGATTTTGTTTTCGAATTTCTGGGGATTTTTAGCCTTTTCACCCATGAGTTTATAGGATATAATAGATAATGCAATAGAAAGGTTAGATGAAATGTATTATGAATGTGCATCGATAATAATAAAATGACATATAAACGAGATGAACTCGCTTCGGGCTGAAATTTGCAATAATTATGAGAATAATAATAATAATAATAATAAAGGAGATATAATTTACGTTATGCATCAATATATATTTTTTTTTTGTTTGAGTCACTTCCTCTGATTTGTTTTATTTTGGTTCATATTATTTCTATTAAATATTTTGCTGTTTAAATCTATAATTTATTTTTATTCAAATATTTATTTTAAAATTGATATTGTTTTTTTTTTATTTATTTTCATATTACTCTCACAACACCACAGTCACTAAGTTATCAATCATCATTTTATCACGCTGTTGTTCAGATTAACAATTTCTCTTGTTATTTTTTTTAGTATTAAAGTTTGATTGAAATTAAAATTAAGAAAGGTAGCTTTCGCAAATGTACTTAGTACACTTATCATGTTTTGTTTGAAACTATTTTTGTCTTTCTCGTATATATTTTTTTGTTCTACTGAAAAAAAAAGATTCAAATTTTGAGCGATATTCTGATATGATGCAAAAGCAAAAGAATTAAATTGAAAGTTTTATTGGTCTTTACATTTTTAAGGAAGAAGGGAAAATGATTAAAAATTATTAGAATACTATCGAATTGTTCTATGCAAAACGCTGAAATAATTTCATCTTTATTTTACTGAAATTGAGATTTTTGTTATTAATTTTGTTTAGAGTTATGATGATTCGTACGAATCATTATTTGTTATATTTGTAGAGTATTGTAGATAATTTTTGTAGTTAAGAATTTTATTTGAATGTGTAATATGTTTAATAAGATAGATACTAATTTATCCCATTTTGGATTGAAAGATTTAGTCCAATGTTTTTTAATTTTTTTTATCACTGCAATGCTAATGAAAAATTATTAAAAATTATCTTTATGACAAAATTGTTTAGTAAAACAATAAATCATTATATATATCTTGGAAGGGTTTTTTACTTTAATTTGAATGTATAATTGATAACAGCATTGAGTAAAAACTATTAAAAAAAACTTAAAAAACCAAGGGAAAGGTGTAGTGAAAAGTATTTAGAAATAGGTACATATATTTTTAAAAGTGATTAATTAAGTGATGAATTTATTATTAGAAAGAAAAAATCACTCAAATAGACATTAGTATAAAAAGATGTTTCAGCCAAGTGCTGCAAACCTAAATATGTAATAATGTATAAAAAGATTTTCAGGGAGTATTAGGAAACAATTAGTTATATAAATAACTTCTTTTTGCTAATTATTTGCAACATGGGAGCTATGAGATAAAGGACCGGAGCAGTTACCCTGTGTATTTTTTGTTTGTTTTGGTTTTGGATTATTGTAAATATTTTTCATACGTGTAATGATTTATTAAAGTTATGTATATGTTTTCGTTACATATTTCATTATTTTATTTTAATTATATATTATGAGAAATATAAACATATTATTTTTGCCCTCAAGAAGACACAAAGCCCGTGTCGCTAGGTTGGACAAATAAAAATCTTGTTTCAATTTTTTAAAGACTGCGTAGCCAGAAGTTGAAATAAGAAATTACCAAAAAAGGAAAAACAATCTGTTTTTACTTCGTTATATGTAGAAATGCAAAGGTGAAAAGAAAATTTAGGAGTGTAAGAGTTTACACATTTTGAAAACAAATGAAAATTTAAGATGGGGAAATATATGCATTTTCAGGCCAGAAAATTATACATTGCTTATGCCAGGTTTGTTTTATTATATTGTAGTACAGTTTGGTAATCATTTTTAAGTACACACTGGCAACGGATTGAGTTGGTATGGAAACCATTCTCTTAGTATGGATAGAATAGCTCTTTGAAAATTGGACTTTCCGTTCTTATGAGGAACACTTTTTTCTTATTGATATTCAAAACATGTATAATAGGATGTGGAATAACATTTTTGGTGAATAATCAGTAGCAGATTAAATCGATTCAACTGTTAATATATTTTTACATAACATAGTCAAATCTGAATAGAAACAGTATTTTTGCAATTGTGAAATTACTGACAATAGAAATGTTAAAATGTACGAATACGTCTTTAACTCAAAAGTGTAGATTTTTATAAGTGCACTAAATGCATTAAAACGTATAAATTCATGGGATCATTTTTTATTATGAAAATTTAAATATATATAAATATATGTTTTTTTTGCAAACTTTCTTTTTAGCTAAATTTGGTTTAGAAATGTTGGCGATAAAGTCCCATGAAAAATTAAATTTTAAACGTGGGCATTTTATGATTTTAAAATGATAAAATAGTAAATTATTGATTACTTCCAACAGTATTTTAAATTATTGTTTTACTTATTTTGTTATTTTCAAGCAAATAGCATTTGAAGGCATTTTTTTATGTAATAAAAATGTCGCTCGACGGTTAGAAGATAGAAGAAGACATACTTATCATATCTATTAAAATTACGCGTATGGTATCCTAGCGATGTCCAAGTTACCAGAAACTTTCTCCATGGGTGCTCGCTGGTTTCACGGGTCTTCCTTGCGTGCAGTAATTCATTCTTCCGCAGGCAGCTGGACGTCTCCGCGACGCCGACACTCAATAAGAGTATTCACAGGTGAACCATATGTCGTCGCGAAGGCACTCGTGTTTTCCGTGTGTCTAGCGCCAGCGAATCTGATGAACCCAAAACCACTTTGCACTGTTCGGTACACTTCCTCAGCACTTGACTAAAATATCATCGATGCGTGCACTCACGTGCTGTTGGGGCCGCTCCTGGTTGCCGGATAGCCCTTTGTTGGGGCCACTCCAGTTTGCCGTTTAGCCCTTTATAGATCAATCACCACGGGGACGAGTTCATATGACATCTTTGGCTATAATTCTTAATGTATTGTCCACTAAACGCGCGATCTTTAATGTCTGATTTCCTTTTTTCAGCCTAACATTTTCGATAGCTTTATCTTCTGCGGTCTATTTGATTACACTACCATTAATAGATTAAAATCGCTGAAATAGGTGAAATTCGCCAAACTGATTTGTCAACTGTTTTTCTCCCAGATTATACTTTTTCATTGCACACACGAATCACGATCACTAGCACGAGAAATGAAGCTTTTTTCTCCACAATTTATAGTGGCCGACGGGGCGTCAGACCCCGCCGGCTCACTGGTCTTGGACACTAACGATCCACTCTCAAGTTTGTTTTTCGACACACTGCTATGATCACTTTTGATATGTTTTTTCACCTGTTAGTTTTAATGACTGCCGTATTCGGCCACTTGCTCACGTGTCGCCATGTAGTGGAACTTTGGGACCCGTGTCACCAAGAACAAATAATGTGTTGATCAATGTATGGTTAGAACAATAATGATTTTATTAGCGATTCTCAAATACAATTTTACCTACGGGAGACAGTCGAAGCCAGTGTAATTAGAGAAGGCAATTGGAGACAGCACAACTTAGTAAGTGGCACTAAAATGTGTGCATTGCTATTTGAGGTCTCGGACTAAAATTGCTGAGACTTCATTGATGTCAACGAACGGCTTTGAGCGTTCGTTGTACATCGATTGAAAGTGTGAGAAATTATTAAAGGGTATGATGACATGTGTTATGCACATGCCACACCCCCAATAAGTGACGTAAAAAGAGGGTTGAGTGTATCATTTTTGTGATTTTTTCAGCAGTGAACACGAATGTTAGCAAATAGAAGCGACAAAATTGGTACCGAATTTCTTTGTTTCGCAATGAGATGAATGAGTGAGATGAAAAATGGAACATTTCCCTGTAAATTGATGTTGCTATTGATACACAATATTTTTTTTGCAGTGCCGTCAATTTTTTTTCAATTTTTGATAAATGTATGGATGGAAATGATGGAAATTCGAATTAATTTTTGATGGAAATTGATATAATATTCCGATGGTAATTCCAATGATTTTTCGATGACAATTCCAGTGACTATCCGATGGAAATTGGAATATTTTTCCGATAGGAAAACGAATTTTATATAAGTTTTCGATAAACTCGAGTCACCTTCCAATTTGAATCAATTTCCGAAGGAAATTCGTATCATATTCTGATGAAAATTCAAATGAATTCTCGATATAAATTCCAAAGAGTTTGCTGTCAACAGAGGTGAACCAGCCAAGAGCTGAAAGCTTCTTTAATAAAGAAGAAAAAAAAAAGTTTCCTGTGGAAAGGGTAAAAAATTAGATGAAAATTCCAATGAATTTCTGATGGAAACTTCAATGATTTTCCGATATATACTAAAATGAATTCTGAATGAATTTCCAATGAAAATTTGAACAAACTTCAGATGTAAATGAATTGCCGATTTTCCGATGGAAAGTCGAATGGACTTCGCATGGAAATTTGAATAAATTCACGAAGTAAGTTCGAAACATTTTCCGATGGAGAAGAATTTTCAGTATAAACTCAAAAGAGTTTTCAATGAAACTAGACCAAATTTCCGATTAAAATTTGATTGAACGGAATTTGGAAAGATTTTTTTAATGAAAATTCGAGGTAATTTGCGATGGAAATTCGGAAGAAAATTCGTTTGAAATTCTAACGTTCTTCCAATGGAAACTTGTTATAATTTTCTACGAAAAATTACATGAATTTGGATTGAAATAAGAATGAATTTTAATGAAAAACAGTCATCCAAATTTCCATGGAAAGTCATTTGAATTTGTATCATTCTAACTCAAATCTCGAACAGGCACAAATTTGGAACACTCGTCACATGAATAAGCGATTTTTTTCCTGCAGGCGTACATATCAAGGACATTATAATGGCCAAACAATGAGATGATGTTGAAATTTTGCATTTTTGTGCTTTTAAGGTGGTGTTCGGAATTTGAATCAAAGCGTTCGAGACTGGAGACAATTCTTACTACTCGAGCAGCACAAGTCAGACGAAAATAGATGCAGTAGCCTATGCGGAGCTTTCAATTAGTAACTGAGGAAATGCTAATAGAGTAAAAGTAGGCCAAGTTTCGGTAAGAATGTAGAGTCACTGAAGAAGAAGTTCTCACTATCGACAGCGAGAAATGAGAAATGAGGAATGGGAAGTGAGACGTCTAGCTTCTCACTCCTTATTTCTCACTTCTCATTGTAAAAAGTGAGACGTCCCGCTACTCACTTGTCACTACTCATTTTTCACAGTTAGAAGTGATAAATGCGAAGTGAGTAGTGAGACGTTTCATTTCTTACTTTTCATGGCCTATTCGGCCAAATGTCCTATTCGGCCAAATGACCTATTCGGCTATATGACTCTTTCGGTCAAACAACTTTCGGCCTAGTAGCCTTCGGCCAAACGGTATTCGGACAAACGGCCCTTCCTCGAATATCAAGCGCTTATATGTAGACTAGACCTGTTCACCATTTTCAAAAGTATTCCAGATTCAAAGTGCCACCCCTCTATTTCAATGAGTATCTTAAATGGAGTCTCCTGACCAATTTTCAGCCAAATCCATGAAGATTTGGAGGTGCATCAAACGAGATTTGTGATTTTTTAGACTTTTTCGTAGAAATGTCGTCTCAATGCATCAATTTAACTCCACATAATAAAAGGATTAGTCGTTGATAGCTTCTTTAGACTATTATCTACCACTTTGTCATTGATACTAGGATGTTTAGAGGGCTTATTCTATGACTTTTTATTAGATTTAGCTGAAAAAAATGCCTGAAAACCAGAAAAATAATTTTAGGTGCTTCTGGGTGTAGTATAAATTTTCAATATGTGCCCAATTCAATTTTTCCTTTCATTTCCTTCGAGTGTTGCGGAAGTTTCGTCCATACATTACTTTATTCTGAAAAATAAGCTTCGCCATGTAATAATGCAGTTTTCATGAAATACTAAACATTTGAATAGGGTAGTCAAGCAAGACCATTCCCCCCATGCTAAAACAAAGTTGACCATGATTTATGAGTAATGTCATCCAGTATTTTCGACCCACTGGTATGGATCTAGAGTGGGCTATGTGGTAGTGTCAGGGCCTGCAGATCAAGAGGTTCACGGTTCGAGGCGCCGAGCAGTTAAAAATATTTTTTTTATTTTTTTCTAATAAAAAGTCATAGGATAAGCCCTCTAAACATCCTATTATCAATGACAAAGTGGTAGATAATAGTTTAAAGAAGCTATCAACGACTAATCCTTTTATTATGTGGAGTTAAATTAATGCATTCAGACGACATTTCTACGTAAAAGTCTAAAAAATCACAAATCTCGTTTGATGCACCTCTAAATTTTCATGGATTTGGCTGAAAATTGGTCAGGAGACTCCAATTAAGATACTCAAAGAAATAGAGGGGTGGCACTTTGAATCTGGAATACTTTTGAAAATGGTGAACAGGTCTAATGTAGACTAACATTTAAAAAGCGTGTAACAGCCAAAATTTATTCCTACTGATTCTTCGAACATATACAGCTATATATGTGGACGAAGAATCAGAAGGAATACATTTTGGCGGTTACGCTCTTTTCAAATGTTAGTCTAGATATGATAGCTGATATGATATTGATTGATTATATTGCCGGGTAGCAGAAAATAGCAAAATAATAACAAATTTCACTATTAATATATTAATAGCAAAAAAAGTAAAATCTGATGTTAGTTTGTTCGACATAGTTACGAAAATAACAAAAATAATAACGGACACCGTTTGAGCGAAAAATTCAAAAATAACTCATATTGCTATTACAAGAACAAACCAAAATATTTGCATTATTAATATGTTGGAAATGCAAATGATAAATAAATAACAAACTTTGTTATGATTACAGAATGTGATCTTCATTTGTTGTTCTGCTTTTGCTTACAATAACATAGAAACGAAATATTTTACTATTATAACAAAATTTGTTGTTGGGATGCTATTTTATGTTATTCATGAATAACATAAGAATAACAAAACCATGGGCGTAGCCAGGATTTCGATTAGGGGGGGGGGCAAATTTTGTAGGTCTTCTGAATCGTAGTTTTATAGTAGTTTTATAAAAACACTTGAATCGTAGTTTTATAGTAGTTTTATAAAAACACATGAATCAGTTCAGCCGCTGCTGTTGCCGGGTACGGATGCGAGTTCGTTTTGCTGCTTGTGTGCTTTGAGAGTAATTTCGTACGTTCGTTGCGCATTGTTTCTCGGTCGTTCACTTTTTCTTGCTCATCGTTAGTGTATTCTGTTCGCACAAATAGCATCATATCATTAGTGCAATGAGTGAAATTTGTGTGAACACCGTTCAATTTCGATTCCCGCCGGGTAGTCCTAGGCCGTCGTGGGAGGAAATTTCCAGTTTTATTAAGCAGCTCGATGTAGATGTGATGCTTATGGACACAGCGTATAAAATAGCACACGATCGCTCGCTATTCATTAAGTTTGTCACTTTGGATGCTATGAAGGAAGCACTGCGAAAAAACGCGGATCCGCGAAAATTTATTTATTCGAGCGGAAAATCGGTAGAAGTACGGATGACAGTTGCTGGTATCAATGTGAAATATGTGCGTATTTTCGACTTGCCGCCAGAGCTAGAGGATGACAGTTTAATGCAGGCGCTTTGTAAATACGGGAAGGTGGATCGTGTGATTCGGGAAAAGTTTGCGGTAGAGCTAGGTCTCAGTCATATGTACACAGGAGTGCGCGGAGTGTACATGACAGTTGAAAAAAATATTCCGCCGATGATCAATGTCACGGAACGAAATGGAAGGGTATTCTACGATGGACTCAAGGATACGTGTTTTTTATGCCAGAAGGAAGGACATCGGAAGGACTCCTGTCCACAGCGAGTAGCAAAGAAGATGATTAGAAGTGACAAACCGGTAATATCGTACGCCACGATTGCCGCTGGGAAGCAAGCTGTACCAGAGACGAACGAATCGGTAGAAACTTCGGATGATGATTTTATTGAAGTGCAAGAGGGAACCAATATAAATCCGGAGCAACTATCTATTTTGGAGAATACCAACGATCATGTGAAGATTTCGCGGCGGCAAAAGGATACGGTAACATTGGAAGACGTGGCAAAAGCTATCCAGGAGGCGATAATACCACAGGCGAGTCAACGGCGGGCTCAATTTGCTGCTTCAAGGTCAGATTCAAGTTCTAGCTCAGTCCCTCGACCGAAGAAGAAATGTGCTAGAAAAACCCAGATTAATCCACCTAGCGGTGATGGTGCCTTTCTCGTTCGTTCAAAAGGTTTGGAAAAATCTCAAATAACACCAATATGTGGATTGGTCTTATTTTTCATATTTGTTTATATGCATAAAAAAAATTATCGCCAAACGCAATTTGTTGCAAACAAATCGGTTGAGCATAAGAGCAAAAAATGGCATTTTATTTTGTAGTTTTAAAATTTGTATTTTCGCCATAACTTTTGACCCAATTGTACGATCCGGCCAACTTTCTATAGGAAACAATGCGACAAGATTCTGCGTCGAATGAAATCTGTTGCGAGCGACCTGAGAAGCACACATATTGCACATCGAAATAGATGAAGTCTAAGTGCTAAAAAAGTGAGCTAGACTTTTTTAAACTCTTTTTCGCAATAAATAGTAATTAAACCATAACATCTAAGCCCATAGTCCGATATGGCCAATTTTCAAAAAGAAAATATGAGACATTCTGCGTCGAATGCAATTTAATGCGAGCAAATCGGTTGAGGAAAAGTACCCGAAAAATGAGTGACATTTTTTACGCGATTTTTTCGTATGAATTTGTATTTTGGCCATAACTTTCGATCCCATAGTTCGATCTGGCCAATTTCAAATAGGAAACAATGGGACAGGATTCTGCGTCGAATGCATTTTGTTGCGAGCACATCGGTTAAGGATAAGTGCCCGAAAAATGAGTGACATTTTTTACGCGATTTTTTCATATGAATTTGTATTTTGACCATAACTTTCGATCCTATAGTTCGATCTTGCCAATTTTCAATAGGAAACAATGGGACAGGATTCTGCGTCAAATGCAATGCTCGCAATTTGCGAGCAAATCAGTTGAAAAAAAGGGTCCGAAAAATGAGTGACATTTTTTACGCGATTTTTTTGTATGAATTTGTATTTTGGTCATAACTTTCGATCCCATAGTCCGATCTGGCCAATTTCAAATAGGAAACAATGAGACAGGATTCTGCGTCGAATGCAACTTGTTGCAAGCAAATCGGTTGAAGATAAGTGCCCGAAAAATGAGTGACATTTTTTACGCGATTTTTTCGTATGAATTTGTATTTTGGCCATAACTTTCGATCCCATAGTCCGATCTGGCCAATTTCAAATAGGAAACAATGGGACAGGATTCTGCGTCGAATGCAACTTGTTGCAAGTAAATCGGTTGAGGATAAATGCCCGAAAAATGAGTGACATTTTTCACGCGATTTTTTCGTATGAATTTGTATTTTGACCATAATTTTCGATCCCATAGTCCGATCTGGCCAATTTGAAATAGGAAACAATGGGACAGGATTCTGCGTCGAATGCATTTTGTTGCGAGCAAATCGGTTAAGGATAAGTGCCCGAAAAATGAGTGACATTTTTTACGCGATTTTTTCGTATGAATTTGTATTTTGGCCATAACTTGCGATCCCATAGTCCGATCTGGCCAATTTCAAATAGGAAACAATGGGACAGGATTCTGCGTCGAATGCAACTTGTTGCGAGCAAATCGGTTGAGGATACGTGCCCGAAAAATGAGTGACATTTTTTGAGTCGTTTTGCGCACACACACACACACACACATACACACACACACACACACACACACACACACACACACACACACACACACACACACACACACACACACACACACACACACACACACACACACACACAGACATCACCTCAATTCGTCGAACTGAGTCGATTGGTATATAACACTATGGGTCTCCGGGCCTTCTATAAATAGTTTGTTTTTGGAGCGATCATATAGCCTTTACCGTATACTTAGTATACGAGAAAGGCAAAAATGGTATAATTTTCGATCCCATAGTCCGATCTGGCCAATTTTCGATAGGAAACAATGGGACAGGATTCTGCGTCGAATGCAACTTGTTGCAAGCAAATCTGTTGAAGATAAGTGCCCGAAAAATGAGTGACATTTTTTACGCGATTTTTTTGTATGAATTTGTATTTTGGTCATAACTTTCGATCCCATAGTCCGATCTGGCCAATTTCAAATAGGAAACAATGAGACAGGATTCTGCGTCGAATGCAACTTGTTGCAAGCAAATCGGTTGAAGATAAGTGCCCGAAAAATGAGTGACATTTTTTACGCGATTTTTTCGTATGAATTTGTATTTTGGCCATAACTTTCGATCCCATAGTCCGATCTGGCCAATTTCAAATAGGAAACAATGGGACAGGATTCTGCGTCGATTGCAACTTGTTGCGAGCAAATCGGTTGAGGATAAGTGCCCGAAAAATGAGTGACATTTTTTACGCGATTTTTTCGTATGAATTTGTATTTTGGTTATAACTTTCGATCCCATAGTTCGATCTGGCCAATTTCAAATAGGAAACAATGGGACAGGATTCTGCGTCGAATGCAACTTGTTGCGAGCAAATCGGTTGAGGATAAGTGCCCGAAAAATGAGTGACATTTTTTACGCGATTTTTTCGTATGAATTTGTTTTTTGGCCATAACTTTCGATCCCATAGTTCGATCTGGCCAATTGCAAATAGGAAACAATGGGACAGGATTGTGCGTCGAATGCAACTTGTTGCGAGCAAATCGGTTGAGGATAAGTGCCCGAAAAATGAGTGACATTTTTTGAGTCGTTTTGCGCACACACACACACACACATACACACACATACACACACACACACACACACACACAGAGACATCACCTCAATTCATCGAACTGAGTCGAGTGGTATATAACACTATGGGTCTCCGGGCCTTCTATAAATAGTTTGTTTTTGGAGCGATCATATAGCCTTTACCGTATACTTAGTATACGAGAAAGGCAAAATGGTATAATTTTCGATCCCATAGTCCGATATGGCCAATTTTCAATAGGGAACAACGGGACAGGATTCTACGTCGAATGCAACTTGTTGTGAGCAAATCGATTAAGGATATGTGCCCAAAAAATGAGTGACATTTTTTACGCGATTTTTTCGTATGAATTTGTATTTTGGCCATAACTTTCGATCCCATAGTTCGATCTGGCCAATTTCAAATAGGAAACAATGGGACAGGATTCTGTGTCGAATGCAACTTGTTGCGAGCAAATCGGTTGAGAATAAGTGCCCGAAAAATGAGTGACATTTTTTACGCGATTTTTTCGTATGAATTTGTATTTTGGCCATAGCTTCTGATCCCATAGTCCGATCTGGCCAATTTCAAATAGGAAACAATGGGACAGGATTCTGCGTCGAATGCAACTTGTTGCGAGCAAATCGGCTGAGGATAAGTGCCCGAAAAATGAGTGACATTTTTTACGCGATTTTTTCGAATGATTTTGTATTTTGGCCATAACTTTCGATCCCATAGTTCGATCTGGCCAATTCCAAATAGGAAACAATGGGACAGGATTCTGCGTCGAATGCAACTTGTTGCGAGCAAATCGGTTGAGGATAAGTGCCCGAAAAATGAGTGACATTTTTACGCGATTTTTTCGTATGAATTTGTATTTTGGCCATAACTCTCGATCCCATAGTCCGATCTGACCAATTTCAAATAGGAAACAATGGGACAGGATTCTGCGTCGAATGCAACTTGTTGCAAGCAAATCGGTTGAGGATAAGTGCCCGAAAAATGAGTGACATTTTTGGGTAGTTTTGCGCACACACACACACACACACACACACACACACACACACACACACACACACACACACACACACACACACACACACACAGACATCACCTCAATTCATCGAACTGAGTCGATTGGTATATAACACTATGGGTCTCCGGGCCTTCTATAAAAAGTTTGTTTTTGGAGCGATCATATAGCCTTTACCGTATACTTAGTATACGAGAAAGGCAAAAATGGTATAATTTTCGATCCCATAGTCCGATATGGCCAATTTTCAATAGGGAACAACGGGACAGGATTCTACGTCGAATGCAACTTGTTGTGAGCAAATCGATTAAGGATATGTGCCCAAAAAATGAGTGACATTTATTACGCGATTTTTTCGTATGAATTTGTATTTTGGCCATAACTTTCGATCCCATAGTTCGATCTGGCCAATTTCAAATAGGAAACAATAGAACAGGATTCTGTGTCGAATGCAACTTGTTGCGAGCAAATCGGTTGAGAATAAGCGCATAAGAGAAAGAGTGACATTTTTTCCGCGATTTTTCGAATGATTTTGTATTTTGGCCATAACTTTCGATCCCATAGTTCGATCTGGCCAATTCCAAGTAGGAAACAATGGGACAGGATTCTGCGTCGAATGCAACTTGTTGCGAGCAAATCGGTTGAGGATAAGTGCCCGAAAAATGAGTGACATTTTTTACGCGATTTTTTCGTATGAATTTGTATTTTGGCCATAACTTTCGATCCCATAGTTCGATCTGGCCAATTTCAAATAGGAAACAATAGAACAGGATTCTGTGTCGAATGCAACTTGTTGCGAGCAAATCGGTTGAGAATAAGCGCATAAGAGAAAGAGTGACATTTTTTCCGCGATTTTTTCGAATGATTTTGTATTTTGGCCATAACTTTCGATCCCATAGTTCGATCTGGCCAATTCCAAGTAGGAAACAATGGGACAGGATTCTGCGTCGAATGCAACTTGTTGCGAGCAAATCGGTTGAGGATAAGTGCCCGAAAAATGAGTGACATTTTTACGCGATTTTTTCGTATGAATTTGTATTTTGGCCATAACTCTCGATCCCATAGTCCGATCTGACCAATTTCAAATAGGAAACAATGGGACAGGATTCTGCGTCGAATGCAACTTGTTGCGAGCAAATCGGTTGAGGATAGGTGCCCGAAAAATGAGTGACATTTTTTACGCGATTTTTTCGTATGAAATTGTATTTTGGCCATAACTCTCGATCCCATAGTCCGATCTGACCAATTTCAAATAGGAAACAATGGGACAGGATTCTACGTCGAAAGCAACTTGTTGTGAGCAAATCGATTGAGGATAAGTGCCCGAAAAATGAGTGACATTTTCTACGCGATTTTTTCGTATGAATTTGTATTTTGGCCATAACTTTCGATCCCACAGTTCGATCTGGCCAATTTCAAATAGAAAACAATGGGACAGGATTCTGCGTCGAATGCAACTTGTTGCGAACAAATCAGTTGAGGTTAAGTGCCTGAAAAATGAGTGACATTTTTTACGCGATTTTTTCGTATGAATTTGTATTTTGGCCATAACTTCTGATCCCATAGTCCGATCTGACCAATTTCAAATAGGAAACAACGGGACAGGATTCTACGTCGAATGCAACTTGTTGTGAGCAAATCGATTGAAGATAAGTGCCCGGAAAATTAGTGACATTTTTTACGCGATTTTTTCGTATGAATTGGTATTTTGGCCATAACTTCTGATCCCATAGTTAGATCTGGCCAATTTCAGATAGGAAACAATGGGACAGGATTCTGCATCGAATGCAACTTGTTGCGAGCAAATCGGTTGAGAATAAGTTCCCGAAAAATGAGTGACATTTTTTACGCGATTTTTTCGTATGAATTTGTATTTTGGCCATAACTTCTGATCCCATAGTCCGATCTGACCAATTTCAAATAGGAAACAATGAGACAGGATTCTGCGTCGAATGCAACTTTTTGCGAGCAAATCGGTTGAGGATAAGTGCCCGAAAAATGAGTGACATTTTTTACGCGATTTTTTCGTATGAATTTGTATTTTGGCCATAACTTCTGATCCCATAGTCCGATCTGACCAATTTCAAATAGGAAACAACGGGACAGGATTCTACGTCGAATGCAACTTGTTATGAGCAAATCGATCGAGGATAAGTGCCCGGAAAATTAGTGACATTTTTTCGTATGAATTGGTATTTTGGCCATAACTTCTGATCCCATAGTTCGATCTGGCCAATTTCAAATAGGAAACAATGGGACAGGATTCTGCATCGAATGCAACTTGTTGCGAGCAAATCGGTTGAGAATAAGTTCCCGAAAAATGAGTGACATTTTTTACGCGACTTTTTCGTATGAATTTGTATTTTGGCCATAACTTCTGATCCCATAGTCCGATCTGACCAATTTCAAATAGGAAACAATGAGACAGGATTCTGCGTCGAATGCAACTTGTTGCGAGCAAATCGGTTGAGGATAAGTGCCCGAAAAATGAGTGACATTTTTACGCGATTTTTCGTATGAATTTGTATTTTGGCCATAACTTCTGATCCCATAGTTCGATCTGGCCAATTTCAAATAGGAAACAATGGGACAGGATTCTGCGTCGAATGCAACTTGTTGCGAGCAAATCGGTTGAGGATAAGTGCCCGAAAAATGAGTGACATTTTTTGAGTAGTTTTGCGCACACACACACACACACACACACACACACACACACACACACACACACACACACAGACATCACCTCGATTCGTCGAACTGAGTCGATTGGTATATAACACTATGGGTCTGCGGGCCTTCTATAAAAAGTTTGTTTTTGGAGCGATCATATAGCCTTTACCGTATACTTAGTATACGAGAAAGGCAAAACACTGTATTAACTAGAATAATCTCATTTTTTAATGTTATTCGATTTGCACTCGGCTCCGTAGAGTTTTTATTTAAACAAATGAGCCTTCAAATAAACAAACTGAAAAAAAAAACACATGAATATTAGTGCTTGGTACTTTTTCCTTCTAAACTCCAAACACTTTGAAACCAAATCCACAACCAACAGTAAAGGCTGAATCACAAGAGCGCGTTGCGCGTCAGCGTTGAAGTGTCAGCGTTTTGTACTAAAACGTAATCCCAATAAACGTTACGCATTCACGCCCGGATTCTTCAGGAATGCCTCCAGCAATTCCTTCGGCAATGTCTTCCCCCATCAATTTCGCCGGGAATTGACCAAAAATTCCACCATTATTTACTCCAAGAAATCCTCCACGAATTCCTTTATAAGTTCTACAGGGAATCCTTCAGATAATTCATCCGTGCTGTTTCTCATAAAAAAAAACTGAAAAATTGTACTTTGGAATTCCTAAGAATATTCCGAGGAAATTCCGCAGAATTGCCAATAAACATTCCTGAGAATTTTGCGAAAAATCTTTGAACTTCCTGTGTAAATTCCATATTTTTTTCCGTGAAAGTGTCGAATAATTTCTTGTGACAATTTCAAAGAATTTCTCCAGGAATTCCACCGAAAATTTATACAGAAATAATACCGAAAATAAAATCAACAATGAAATTTTTGGAGGAATTGCAAGATTAATTCCTAAAGAAATCCTGAAAGAATTCCGGTGGAAACTCCAAGATTTCCACTGGACATCCTCCAGAAGTTTCTTCGAAAATTCCTCCGGGAGCTCCTCCGGGAATTCTTCCAGGAGTTCAACCGGCAGATTCTCCAAGAATTCCTCCAGGATTACCTCCGAGAATTATTTCGGTAGTTCTATCGAACTGCGGGGTTCTTTGAAAATTCTGCCGGGAATTTCTTCAGAATTTCCTCCGGGAATTATACAGAAATTCCTCCAAAAGCTCCTCAAGGAATTCTCCGGGAGGCCCTCTGATGATGATGATGGTCCTGCTACATACCCCTACAAAGGTTCCAGCTAGTCGAGATTTGTCTATAAGATGAATTCTCCAAGATTTTTTTCCGTGAAGTCTTATGGTAGATTCACTGGTAGTTCCTCCGGGGGTTCATTTAAAAATTCTCCCGGGAGTTTCTTCAGAAATTCCTCCGGGTGTTCCACCAGTAGCTCTTCCAGGAGATCATTCAGGCTTTTTTCAGGAAATCATTTAGGCTTTCTTGGAAAATTAGCTGAAAATTCCTCCCGAAGTTCTTTCGATAGTTTTTCTAGGAATTTTTCTAGGAGTTTCTTCTGAAATTCTTCCGGGAGTTCTTACGGGAGCTCCTCCGACAGTTCCTAAGTGAATTCCTCCGAGAGATCCACCAGCAGTTTTTATGAGCATTTCTCCGGGAGTTTCACCGGCATAGTTCCTCCGGGTGTTCCTTTGAGAAGGAACTCCCGGAGTATTTTCCGGAGGAACTCCCAGAGGAATTTCTGTAGGAATTCTCGGAGAAATTATTAGAGGAATTTTCGGAAGAACTGCCGGAGGAACATCTAGATGAATTTATTGAAGAACTACAGGAAGAATTTCCGGAGGAAATCCTGGAGGAACTCTCGTAGAAACTTCTGGATGAACTTTCGTAAGAATTCCAGGAGAAACTCCTGGAAGAATTCTTGAATGACCTCCCGGAGGAGCTCCCAGAGAAATTTTTCGATAAACTTCTGAAGGAATTTGTAGATAAATTCCCAAAGAAAGTCTAGATAAATTTCTAGAAGGATTTCTAGGAGAATTCTTGAGCCCGAAATGTTTCGAGTTGTTTTGAACTTTCGTATAGTATGGATCCTGATACCCTTATAAGTTTTTTGGGAATCTTTTGAATTTCAAAAATCTATTTCTGAATATGATTGGATTGTAAACTGCACATGTTTAAGCGAATTCATTTCAGTACCCGTTCAATCATTCCACCATTTAGGGGGGGGGGCGACGACACCCCCTGCCCCCTCTGGCTGCGCCCTTGTAACAAAACCTGACATTACAGTAAAATTTGTTATCGTTATGATATTTTTTTGTTATTCACTTCTGCTCGGGTTCGTTCGCCTCCATGATGGAATCTATTAATCCATTAAAATATTTTAATTCATGTGCCATTTTAACCTCCGAAGTGGAAAATGTGTCCTTAAGTTTCCGGAATCTATCGGTATTGGTGCATGATATTGATCACTTCTTACAAATAGCATAGCTTGATCTTCTCATGTTTTTTTTTATCTTTATATATTATTATTTTTTTAATCTCGTTTATTTTGAAGGCTCAATTCCTGTGAAGCGTTACGGAGCCGAAATCAAGTTTAACAATTCATTTCTTAAATCTTATACATAATGTTAGTTTTGGGGAACCGAAAGACTCGCGGTTAGGACGACGTTAGGGAATACAATAATATAGTAGGAAAGGAAAGGAATTTAGGGTGCTTAAGTAATTAGGTTGTTGATGTTCACATAGTTGACATTCTTGGCGATGTTTCACATCTGTAACAGGACAAACATTTTTTTGGGAGACAACAATGAGAGGAAGGCATACGAAAGGGGTTAACGACAGACATTTAAATGGACAACAAGAGGAAGATATTCGATATGGGGTACGACAGACAAGGGGGTGGGCAGACTAAGATCACAATCGTACATCAGCAACTTTCACAAATTGGTGGACGAGGGACATGTATTCGAGATCAAGGCCCGCCAACACTTCCCTAATAGGCTTTGGTTGTTTTCCTCGGACCCGGAGATGTTCAGTTAATGCAGATCTGGGGCCGCGATTCTCCTCGCACGCCCACACGACATGATCAATGTCCTAATAATCCTTGCCGCAAACACAGAGATTGCTTTCCGAGAGCCCCACTCTGAAAGATGTAGTGATTGGACATTAGACGGCACATGGTTCGAATGAAGTCTCGTCCTATATTCAATTTTTTGAACCATGGAATGGACGTTTCGACACCTGCGGGCGAATTAAATACAGCCATCTACCTAGCTCCCCATTTGTCCATTTCTGCTGCCAGCTGATCAAGGTTTCCTGACGAACTAATGAGAAAAAATCATCGAAGGTGATTTGCCGATCGTAAATATCACCTTCCATAGCGCCCACCTTAGCCAAAGAGTCCGCTTTCTCTTTTCCCGGGATCGAGAAATGAGAAGGGACCCAAGTCATGGTGATTGTGAATAACCGTTTTGATAAAGCACTCAAAGCTTTCCGTATCCCGGTTAGAAGATACACTGAGTGCTTTACAGGTTTCATTGACCGAACAGCCTCCAGGGTACTTAGACTGTCGGTGAAGATAAAGAAGTGGTCAGGAGGTAGGGATGCAATATGCTCAAATGAATAGTGTACAGCAGCTAGCTCAGCGGTATACGACGGATCAAGTCTCGTCCAACTAAAAGTAGGCGCTATAAAAAACGTTAAAAACACCGGAACCAGTGGAGTCATCCATTTTTGACCCGTCTGTAAAAAAGCTTCTCTCGTCGCTGGCATGCCCGTATTTGCTTGCAAATGACCTCTTCTCATGATATTTTAGTACAAAATGTTGATATTGTCGTCTGATCTTTGATCTCTTATATCAATCATGTCCATACCTAATTTTGCTATACTATCAACATTTTATATTATCGAGCTATTTTCGTCTACTCGGGAACCGGTTGGGTGGTTTCAATTAAAAAAATATTAAAAATCTTCATTGGAAATTAATTAAAATGTCTATTAAAATCTTCGGAGATTCATCTGAATATCCGCCGCAAATGCATTTGAATTTTTACCGAGAAAATGTAAGATTTTTTTCTTGGATAAGAAACTCCTTCAAATACCAACCACTCATAAGAGAAATATATTCCCAATTTCATGGGAAGTTAATTCCAATTTTCTCAGGAAACGTATTCTAGCATTGAACGGAAATTTCATTAGAATTTGACTGAAAATCTTTTGGTCGAATCCCACCAGGCCGAATATGTCATTGGTCGAACTGGTCAACCATCCATTTGGCCAAACAACTTTCGACCTAGGGGCCTTCGGCCAAATGGCATACGGCCCAACGGTATTCAGCCAAATGGCCCTTCCTCTTTTGAATCTCAACCTGAACCTTTTCAAGTTTCAATCACAAATTTGTTTGTATTCCAGCATGTAGTTTGTTTGAGTGGGCTTATTTCTTATTTCCTCGGAAAATGTGTGTCTATTTCGGGAGAAATTCTTTGTTTACGAGAAAATCTGTTACTCAGGTCCTTTTGAAAACTTAAGCGCGAATTCATTGGTTTTACGGCACTGGAATTGGTTTCCTTCTCAGCACCCATGTACATGTGGCATTCATTAAGTGGGATTCAACATCACAGATTTCACGTTAGAGTTGCGTATTCGAGGATTGGTGCATTGCCTGAACCAATTGGATCTCTACGTTCTATGATGAGCTTGCTCCGCCGCCGGATGTTGCCATGGCTTTGGTATTCGACCTTCTCCGTTGTCTGCCCGGTAACCGTGGTGTTGAAGTTGTTCACACCCAACGTTTAATCTTGTTGGCGTTGATAAAGGGAGCATACGGCCAGGTCATTAAGTTTTCTCTACGAGGTAGAGCACTGTTACGTTGGTAATGCAGTATCATCATCTGGGTTGAGGTCGTTGGACTGTACTATGGTGGTGGTGCTAGTAGAGTGATCCATGACTTCAGATTCCATTATGCAGGACTCTGGATTTTGTCTAGACCTCCCTTGCTTCTTTTGTGATTCAGACGATCGAAGACTTTTTCATGGTTAATCAGAACCAAATACAGGGACTCCTTAAATTCATTGACCTGCTAAAGCATAAGGGGCAAGCCAGAGTAGACGCGACGAGCGATGCGACGCGACTCGACTCACGTAAAAGAATAACAATCATTATCAACAGGCTGTCAAATTGCACTGTCGCGTCGCGTCGCATCGCACGTCGCGTTTACTCTGGCTTGCCCCTAATGCAAAACGTGACAGGATGGTTCTCGCATAAACGTGCGTGGCGGAATCCTGCTGGTGCCGTTGGAGAATTGTCATAATCTTCCTACCCGAATTAGGATATGTCGTCAAAACTTGAAGAAGTTGTTCTAATTGGCCGAGCCAACGCTTCCGCTGATCAGATGGATCGGTAAGTGACTGATATGTCGCGTCTTTCTCTGTCATCTACGGATTTTCCTTGCTCCAATCCCGCGTCGTGAAATATCGTAGAGGATGCTATTCCCAAGTAGCACACATGTTGCGAATTTGGTCATATTTAAGTTGCTGCCACCAAGTTTGTTCAAAATGCGCTACTTGGTTTATCGCCGGTTGTTTCGGATTTCATTCCATCGGGGAGTCCACTTGCGCCCGCTACTCCCGTCTACAGCCAGCAGCGTTTGACTTACTTTTCTAGAGGCGCTTTTAGTTGGCAGGACTAGTATTTGGCTCCTCTGGAAATTGATCTGCTGAAAATGGAGACGGAGCCTTCTTGAGTCCGTAATAAACGCAGCGTTGACTGTCATCTTTTAATTGGCAAGATCCGACATCGCAAAGCTCGGATTCAGCGGTGGGAGGAGAGACACGGGCGAAGAATCAAAACAGACCGACTAGATGATCCAGCTGTCAAGCGATCATTCGTTGAAGAACTTGTAACTCGTAGTGGATATTCTAGAAGGTGGTTGAGGAGAAAAGAAGTGTGCTTTCATCGCAACCGACGAAAACAAGTTGGGTATGCTGCGCCCTCAGCGAAAAAAATGGATAACAGATGTAACCCAACGGAAAATTGAAAAGCGTAGAGAAGCAAAGATTAGGAAATGGGGAAAAATCAGAGGAGTAAAGTACGAGTTTCGTCAACAGTATGTGTCTCTGTAGGGAGTCGGGCGCTGCTGTAGACAGGAAAAACGGGCATTGGTGGACTTCCTGACCGATGAAGAAAGGATGGCTTCAGCAACCGGAGATTATTGCCTCAATTACTCGCTGACTTGGACAGCTGAAATGTTGGTTCGAGCACTTTAAGCAGTTTCTTCACGTCTCAGCTAGTGTTCTTCAAAAAGCAGCCATCCGAAGTATGAAATCTGAACAGGCCCCCAAGGTCGATCGGCTGTCGGCGGAGGTGTTCAGGGCTGAACCTATGCTGTATGTGCGAATGTTGTAGCAACTATTACTTAATATTTTGGCCCGCTCCGTATTATTCTGGAGCAGATCAGCAAGTTGGAAGTGTCCCTTTATTAGCTATTCACTGACTACGGAAAGGATCCCTGTTGTCTGAATCACGAAAATTTTTGTGGCGCCAAGGGATACAAGAGATTTTCAGATAGGGTCGGAGCTTTGTCTGACCTCATTCGGATAGTCGCTGATGTGAGGCAAGGATGCATTTCTTATTCAGTGTAATCGATAAGATCTTGGTGTAAACGATCGGACGATCGGAGGATTTCAATCTGGTATCATCAGATCGAAATGGAAGCACGAGTCAGATTGTCGGTTTTCGAAATATTCGGAAACCCAACCGGATTGATTTACGCACCAAAATTCAAACTCTATCGTAAAACGTGTTCTGTACAGGCAAATATAACGCAGATGATGTCTAAAATTCATAATTCGGACGGACTTACAACTGTATATCGTGTGCCGAGCAACAATAAAGCCATCGAATATCGATAACAATAGATGCTGAAAATGTGGACGGAAATGGGTCGGCCACATATTGCAAGGGATCTTGGACGGAATCTGTAAGCAAGAGTCGCCTTAATATTCGTGCTATGATAGGATATAGAATATTTATGTCGACAGAGATATATGCTCGTATTTTAGTGATAAATTTATCGTCTATAAATGATATATTTCGTACCAAGATAAATACAGTGATGCATAATGTTCAAAATTGAAATAAAAAAAATAAAAACCACAAAAAAAAAATTTTCCGTCTCATCTCGTAACGTGAATAATTAAACGCCCCTCTTCCCATTGATTTTAAACTAACACATTTATAATCTTGTCATCTATCAGTGGAAAACTAACTATAAGGTGAATATTTACTCTAAGAAAGCAAAAAAATCATCTGAACGAGATGTAGAAGTGTTCGTATAAGTGTAATACGCTCGAAACTGTAAAAATCTAAAATTGCTTATAATTCAAACTACTACTTCTTCTTCTTCTTATTGGCATTACATTCCCCACTGGGACATTGCCGCCTCGCAGCTAAGTATTCATTAACCAATTCCACAGTTATTAACTGCGAGGTTTCTGAGCCAAATTGCCATTTTTATATCATCATACCATTTGTATATCATGAGGCTGATACTGACGATGATACTTTTATGCCCAGGGAAGTTGAAACAATTTCCAACCCATAAATTTCCTAAACTGAACCGGGAATCGAACCCAGCCTTCTTCAGCATGGTATTGATTAGTAGTCGCTCATCTTACCGCTCATTATTGCATTATTACACAATATATTCCTTACATTAAAACATTCTCCGCATAACTCATTACTAAAGAGTTTAGCACAATTAGTTAAGACCAAAAAAGTGACCTTTTAATTTACTCTTACTAATAGCTGCACTGGCGGCTTCGAAGCCACCGAAAAGGAATTGAATATCAATTTAAAATTGTCGAAAAACTTGTCGAGATTAAAATTAATTTATGGAAAGTTTCCTTAAGCTGCACCAAGCTGCAGCTCAGGTTTCCGTACGCTGTATCCGACTTGTTCGCCTTATTCTCTCCGATGCTCAATCTCAAAAGGATGAGTAACTTACATTTTTCTAAAAGCAAACCATTGACTCCACACAACCTGCCTTGGAAACGGTCCCCTCCGCGGAACCCCCCTCCCAACAGGCTTGTTACATCCTCAGCTTGTGACAGTGTGTCTGCGAAGAAGAATGCACCGAGTACTCACAGGTTCTGCAGCTGGAAATCCTTGGAGCAATAAAGGGAAGAAGTTGAATTGAGTTTAAAAGCATCGGAGATTCGTCTCCATCACAGAACCAAAGATCATCACTCTCCACCAAAGTCGGGGTGCGCTGCGTCAGGATCAGAAGCTCCCGGCAAGAAAAAATGTCCCCTCACCGGATTCACCTACTCCTGGGCCGAAGTTTACTGGAGCTCAAGTTCTGGTGCACCATGAAAGGAACGAACGAGAAGAGTGATTCGCAACTGAAGGAGCCCAGAAAGAAGCATTAAATGCATAAGTTTCCTTTTAAAATGGGAAAAAGAGAGCCAGGAAAAATCCGAATACAAAGACACTGGAGTAGTTTTGATGGTTCCTCCCAGTCCCTGTCCTTGAGTCCCCGGCCACCACCGGCTCGCCAACTAATGTAGAAGGCAGTCAGGAAGAATAAGTGAATTCTATTTAATTTCCAATTTGTTGTGAGCTCCAGCGCTGTCGATTCTGAACCAGGATGGTGGAGCTGGAAAATTTCTCTCTCCAACAAAGCCATTCCGGGGTGCTTCCGTATCCCAAGGTGACAAAGAAAAGTTACATTTTTTGCATCCTTTTGTAATACCTGCATATTTGAATGCTGGTACAGAAGTTTTGGAGGAATTCAAGTGCAGCGGAAAAAAATATAAAAAACTTGCCTCCTAAATGTTTGCCAAACTTTGCGTCGAATGCCATTCGTTGTGTTTTTCCTTTTTCGTAAAAATAGAATTTGATGGCGTTCAACTATTGGGGAGAAAACCTGAAATTTGTTACACAATTTAGGAGCAAACAGCATAGAGCTGGTAGATGGCAGCAGAGTGCACTGCACGCGGTGTATCTGTGACGGAATGCTTTGTACAGGTTTCCGCAAGATGAATGACAATGGTGGGAGGCAGCAACTTCTGCGCCAAGGTGAATAGGAAAACGTGGAAATTTGAATAATGCCATCCATTTTCTTTCCTGTCACGGTGACAAAACGAAGGAGTGCGATATATGATTCCAGCGCAAATTGATATTTTATATGTTTTTAATGTGCTTTTTTTCGGTGAGGCTGACTTTCGAGTTTTGGTGGAGGCGAGTAATCTCATATCGTAGAAGTGTCTTAAGTTTGGTGGGTAGCCGCAAAACTTTTTTCAGACCTTTTATGACAACGCATTAATGCTGTTTTTTTTCTCTATCTTTTCTTTGCAGGTGAGCATCCAGAGGATATATTTTACTGTTGTAATTCGAAAAGAACTTGGAATTCAATACAATCACGATAAATTTATTACAGATCAATTTATCGAACTTTTGAATTTTTCATTTGAAATTATTATAATTATGTCGTCAAAACATGCATCTAAAATCTTCAAATATATTAACTAAGATCTATCAATCTCCTATGTTTCTTCATCCTAGGTTTTTTCTATCAAACTTGATGTTTATTTGTCAATGATTAGTTTATTTAAGCACTATGGATTCATGCGCAACATCCTTGGGTACCAGTACCACAAACCGAGTGCGTGACTGAATCTGTTTTATTTAGGACGCTGAACATTTGCAAATCCGGGCTACTTTGTTCTGTTTTGAACGTAAGCTTTCGTAAGTAAATTTATGAATAGGGGTATTCACTAAACGGCGTAGGTTGCTGCGTATCTGTTTATAGAAATGTTTCATAGGCGATTTGAAATATGTCCCTTATGATTGTGCGTGAAACATTTCTATAATCAGATACGCAGCAACCTACGCCGTTTAGTGAATACCCCTAATATATTTCAAGAGTGGTATACACTTAACGGCGTACACTGAAAACCAAAACTACCCAAAAGTGGGTTGTTTGCACTCAAAACCGTGGTTTGGGCCAATAACCCAAATTTGAGTAAAATGACTTTTCTGGCACTAGGTAGTTTGCCTTTAATCCCATGTAAACAATTTACCCAAAGCTGAGTTTAATTTATCCAAAGCGGACCTTGATCAACCCAAAATAGAGAATATTGAATTTACTCAAATTTGGGTTATTGGGCTGAGCAACCTCGGTGAGGTGTTTGCATCTTGCTCTAGTTTTGATAGCAATCATGGGAAAGAAAGGGAAACTACCCAAATTTGGGTAAATTTTTTCTGCGATATTCTCAATAGTGCGTATATTGAACTCAAAGTTTGGGTTGATTTTTCTGTCCGTGTAGGTTGCTGTGTATCTGTTTATAGAAATGTTTCATAGGAGATTTGAAATATGTGCCTTGTGATGGTGTATGAAACATTCCAATATTGCCTGATTTTCTCAAAATTGCACGCGGCGTACCCTTCAGGAAAGGTACCGCCGCACATAGGGGTATTTTCGCAATCTAGCCGGAATAAATTATTTCATCTCTCAAACTGCTATATTTCACCTTATGTTATGATACTGTGATGATAATTTAGCTGAAATATCAGTTTTCTTAATTTCCACTTTTTGACCCATGTGCTTTACCCTTTAAAACCCTGAAAAACATTGATAATTTCAATGAATTCGTTCTCGTCATCGCTTCTACCGAAATCAGCTCAACTCTATGTGTTTGCAAGGGGAAACATAGAGCTAAAAGATGGTGTCATGGAAATTGTTCTATGACTCTTCCTCTTTTCATATGGATGTTGAATGTATGATATAGGTCATAAATACCTTAAATACAGTACCAAACTAAAAACATCCGCTTTCAAAATGGCGCAAATATGCGCAAGATTTTTCTTCGGGATCCTAAAATATGGACATAAATGCGTCCTCTCTACACACCAAATTCCAGAAAAATATTTCAGCAAAATGCATAACTGAAAATAACCAGCAATTTTGAAGCTTGCTGAAAATCAGTAATTTGATTTGTATTTACTGAAAATCAGCATATCTTTCCAAATTACTGATTACTCAGCATTTCCCATCGTCAACTGTCAAATATCAGAAAAAGGCAGCCATTTTCACTAGGCATAAGACTAGTTGGTACAAGTAAGAAATTTGTCGTAAGTATTGCACATTTAATATATCATATCACTTGACTAACATATGATTCAAATTTTCAGCCATTGCAAACTAATGGACGTCGGACGTCGTGAATTTTTTGTCATTCCTGTTATCACTCAAACTTGAGTTTCCCCTCGAGTATCCCAAAATCAAATATATTGGAATGAGATTTTAGAGGAAGAATCGGATACTTCCAATGAGGAAATGCGACAAAGCTTGGTGCTAATATAGTGTATACGAATATAAAAATAAACAAATAAAAATAATGGCAAACTAATTTATTTTGAAAACATTTTATTCGTAATTAAAATACTGATGATTTCAGCAGTTTGATTTGCTTTGCTGAATTATAACAGCAAGGTGCTGTCAAATCGTGTAATGGCCGAACCTACTGAATATTCAGCAAACTTTTTCAATTTGCTGAAGATTCAGTAAATAGTTGTCGAATGAAATGACAGTTCACATTGCTGATATTTTCAGTAATTATTTTCTGCTGAAAAGTTTGCTGATCATTCAGCTCGGCAAAATTCAGCAAAATGTTGCTGATTTTCGGCGAAAAAAAATTGGTGTGTATACTAAAATGTTACCGAATATCATCGAATAAGTGTTTTATGCTTATAGAAAATATGAGGAACATTAACTAGTTTTAGCTCGAAAATGGACTTCGAATTACTCTTTTGTATTTCCGTTCAGAATCATTTATTCTTGTCAAAAACACGTTGACATGATACTATGTTGTCTACCTTTTCTTGGTATGTACTGATCTGTGAATTACTGTGACAAATATTCGACTACAATAAAACATACCGAACGTAGTCAATTTCAACAGCGAAAACCGGTAATTTCCTCAATGAAAAACCTCTAACTTTCTAGAAGCGTAGTGGTAAAACTTTAAATCTAAATAGAAAACCTAGTACTAGGAGTGGCTCGTCTACTATTCAGAGAAGTTTGAGACATATTTAGACCGCTCTATGACAATTTTGAAAATTTAACTTTATTCCGGCTAGAATGGCGAAATACCCCTATGTGCGCCGCGCTTTCTGCACCCCGTTTACTTGATTCTTATGGGTGAATAGCATTGCGGTGTATCGTTTGGTGCGGCCGTACCTTTCGACAGCCATTCGTCGCGTGAAGTTTTGTGCAAGTACCCATTTGGGAACATTACAAACGCCGCGCAGTGTATCATATCCAGAAAATCTGACAATAATCAGATACGCAGCTGTTTACGCTGCGAAGTGAATACCTGAAATATTTTTATTGAAAAACGCTCTGGACTGGACTTGGACTGGGACTGGACTGGACTGGGACTGAACAGGGACTGAACTGGGACTGAACTAGGGCTTAAATTGGAACTGGACTGGGACTAAACTGGGACTTTACTGGGAATGGATTGGGACTAGAACTGGTGGTTTGGGACTGGACTGGGCTGGGATTGGACTGGGACTGGACTGGGAGTGGACTGGGACTGAACTGGGACTGAATTGGGACTGGACTGGGACTAAACTGGGACTTTACTGGGAATAGATTCCCAAGTAACACCTCTTGTTTTTCAGTGAGTAACAACAACTGTAGTGTGACTTACTAAAGGTCTGAATTATGCACAACGCGTCGTATATGAAACTCCTCTGTGACACAAAAAGCGCAAGAGGTGGAGCCTATTTGCAACATCTTGCGGCTACAATGAAAATAAATACACAAAAACCAACCGGGAATCAAACCATGGACCTTGAGATTTGCAACCTTCTACTGTAACCATCACACCATCAATTCTATTTGGAGATTCTGCTACAAGTGCACTACATAAACAACAAAGTCATTTGTAACTTCATAGTACCTTATACGGAACATGCAGGGGACTGTCAAAAATAAAATACTGCTCAGCCGAGCTCAAAGTGTTTTGCAACATATCAGAAACATTGTCGTAACAGTAATAAACCGAAGTGTTATTAATTCTGCAACTTATCTGTTTTGTTTCTGATTTGAAACACATCGAATTTTAAACCACCCAAGAAGTCAGATGGGTAGAATTTTGCGACGCCACTTAAACGGAAATGAAACATTGTGTTTTTCTGAAATTAGGAAGTGGCTTTAATGTGGCTTAATGTATTGCCAGTGTCTTCAATGCAATTTATTAGGAACAAACACCTATTTGAAAGATGTTGCGCGTGCTACTTGGTTAGGACTAGAACTGGGACTGGGCTGGGACTGAACTGGAACTGGACTGAGACTTGACTGCAACTGAATTGGGACAGTACGGGGACTGATTTGGGACTGAATTGGGACTGAATTGTGACTGGACTGGGACTGGACTTTACTGTACTGGACTGGTCTGTGACTTGACTGGGAGAGGACAGGGACGGAATAGAGATAGTGCTAGAACTGAAATGGGACTGTACTAGAACAATACTGGGACTGAATTGGGACTCGACTGGGACAGTACTGGGAATGAATTGGGACTGGACTGGAACTGAACAGTTTACATTTCCAAATCCAATCCAAATCCAATCCAAATCTAATCCAAATCCAATCCAAATCCGATCAAAATCCAATCCAAATCCAATCCAAATCCAATCCAAATACAATTCAAATCCAATCCAAATCAATCCAGATTCAGTCCAAATCAGTCAAGTCAATCCATCCAGTCCAGATCCAGTCCAAATCCAGTCAAGATCCCAGTCCAGAATCAGTCCGATCCAGTCAGATCAGTCAGATCCAGTCAAATCAGTCAAGTCAGTCAAGTCCAGTCGATCCAGTCCAGATCCAGTCCAGATCAGTCAAGATCAGATCCAGGTCAGATCAAGTCAGTCCAGATCCGGTCCAGATCGATCCAGTCCAGATCCAGTCAGTCAGGTCCAGTCAGATCCAGTCAGATCAGTCCAGGTCAGTCAAGTCAGTCCAGTCAGTCAGATCGGTCAGATCAGTCCAGGTCAGTCCAAGATCAGTCCAGGTCCAGTCCAGATCCAGTCAGGTCCAGTCAGATCGGTCCAGGTCAGTCCAGATCCAGTCAGATCCAGTCCAGATCCAGTCCAGATCAGTCAGGTCAGTCCAGATCAGTCCAGATCCAGTCAGGTCAGTCCAGGTCAGTCCAGGTCAGTCCAGATCCAGTCAGATCCAGTCCAGGTCAGTCCAGATCAGTCCAGGTCAGTCAGGTCAGTCCAGATCCAGTCAGGATCCAGTCCAGATCCAGTCCAGATCCAGTCAGATCAGTCCAGATCCAGTCCAGATCCAGTCCAGATCCAGTCCAGGTCAGTCCAGATCCAGTCCAGGTCAGTCCAGATCCAGTCCAGGTCAGTCCAGATCCAGTCCAGATCCAGTCAGTCCAGATCCAGTCCAGGTCAGTCCAGATCCAGTCCAGATCCAGTCCAGAGTCAGTCCAGTCAGTCCAGGTCAGTCAGAGTCCAGGTCCAGTCGGTCAGTCAGTCCAGGTCGGTCAAGTCAGTCCAGATCCAGTCCAGGTCAGATCGATCCAAGATCCAGGTCCAGGTCAGTCCAGGTCAGTCCAGGATCCAGTCGTCAGGTCCAGTCCAGATCAGTCCAGATCCAGTCCAGGTCAGTCAGTCCAGGTCAGATCCAGTCAGGTCAGTCCAGGTCCAGTCCAAGTCAGTCCAGGTCAGTCCAGGTCCAGTCAGATCCAGTCCAGATCCGTTTCCGGTCAAGTCGGTCCAGATCTGGTCAGTCAAGTCAGTCCAGATCGGTCCAGGTCCAGTCCAGTCCAGTCCAGATCCAGTCAAGTCCAGTCCAGAGTCCGTTTCCAGTCAGGTCAGTCTGATCTAGTCAGGTCAGTCCAGATCTAAGATCAGGTTCAGTCCAGTCGGTCAGTCGGTCAGATTCAAGTCCAGATCCAGTCAAGGTCCGGTCAGGTCGGTCAGGTCAAGTCAAGATCCAGTCAGGATCCAGTCCCGGTCAGTCCAGGTCAGTCCAGGTCAAGGTCGAGTCAGTCAGGTCAGTCCAGATCCAGTCAGTCTGATCCAGGTTCAGTCAGGTCAGTCCAGATCAGTCAAGTCAGTCCAGATCCAGTCAGATCCAGTCCAGGTCGGTCCAGGTCAGTCCAGGTCCAGTCCAGGTCAGTCCAGTCGGTCAGGTCCAGTCCAGATCCAGTTTCCAGATCAGTCCAGATCCAGTCGATCCAGTCCAGTCCAGTCCAGATCCGTTTCAGTCCAGTCCAGTCTAGATCCAGTCCAGATCCAGTCCAGTCAGTCAGATCAGTCAGATCCAGGTCGGTCCAGATCCAGTCGATCAGTCAGTCCCAAGGTCAGTCAGGTCCAGATCCAGATCCAGTCCGTCAGTCCAGATCCAGTCCAAGGTCAGTCCAGTCAGTCCGATCCGAATCGATCCAGATCCAGTCCAGGTCAGTCAGATCCAGTCCAGATCAGTCAGATCCAGTCCAGATCCAGTCCAGATCCAGTCCAGTCCAGTCGGTCCAGATCCAGTCAGATCAGTTTCAGGTCAGTCAGTCAGTCAGTCCAGTCCAGTCCAGGTCAGTCCAGAGTCCAGTCCAGTCGGATCAGGTTCCGGTCAGATCTGAGTCAGGTCAGTCGTTTGATCCCAGGATCCAGTCCAGATCCAGTCAAGTCAGTCCAGGTCAGTCCCAGGTCAGTCAGATCCAGTCAGGTCAGTTTCCAGGTCAGTCAGGTCAGTCCAGGTCAGTCCAGATCCAGTCCAGGTCAGTCCGAGGTCAGTCAGGTCAGTCCAGATCCAGTCAGGTCAGTCCAGATCCAGTCCAGGTCAGTCCAGATCGGTCAGTCCAGTCAGTCCAGGTCAGTCCAGATCGGTCCAGATCAGTCAGGTCAGTCAGGTCCAGTCCAGGTCAGTCCAGATCCAGTCCAGGTCAGTCCAGAGTCCAGTCCAGATCAGTCCAGATCGGTCAGTCAGTCAGTCCAGATCCAGTCCAGTCCAGTCCAGGTCAGTCAGTCCAGTCAGGTCAGTCCAGTCCAGTCCAGGTCAGTCAGATCGGTCAGTCAGTCCAGATCCAGTCCGGTCAGTCCAGTCAGATCCAGTCCAGATCAGTCCAGGTCAGTCCAGATCGGTCCAGATCCAGTCAGGTCAGTCCAGATCCAGGTCAGTCAGGTCGGTCCAGATCCAGTCCAGGTCAGTCAGGTCCAGTCAAGGTCAGTCCAGATCCAGTCCAGGTCAGTCAAATCCAGTCAGTCCAGGTCCAGATCCGGTCCAAATCCAGTCAGATCGGTCCAGGTCCAGTCCAGGTCCAGTCCAAGTCCAGTCAGATCGGTCAGGTCAGTCCAGGTCAGTCCAGGTCAGTCAGATCCAGTCCAGATCCAGTCCAGGTCAGTCCAGATCCAGTCAGGTCAGTCCAGGTCAGTCCAGGAGTCAGTCCAGATCCAGTCAGGTCAGTCAAGTCCAGTCCAGATCAGTCCAGGTCAGTCAGTCCAGTCCAGGTCCAGGTCGAAGTCCAAGTCCAGTCCAGTCCAGGTCAGTCCAGATCCAGTCCAGATCCAGTCCAGATCAGTCCAGGTCAGTCCAGGTCAGTCCAGATCCAGTCCAGGTCAGTCCAGGTCAGATCCAGTCCAGATCGTTTCCAGTCCAGGTCAGTCTAAGAGTCAGTCAGGTCAGTCCAGTCCAGATCCAGTCAGTCGTCAAGATCCAGTCCAGGTCCAAGTCCAGAGTCAGTCCAGTCAGGTCAGATCCAGTCCAGGTCAGTCCAAGGTCAGTCAGATCAGTCCAGATCGTCCAGGTCAGTCAGTCCAGATCCAGTCCAGGTCAGTCCAGGTCCAGTCCAGATCCAGTCCAGGTCAGTCCAGGTCCAGTCCAGATCAGTCAGTCAAGATCCAGTCCAGATCAGTCCAGGTCAGTCCAGATCCAGTCCAGGTCAGTCCAGGTCGAGTCAGGTCAGTCAGGTCGGTCCAGGTCAGTCCAGATCAGTCAGTCCAGTCCAGATCCAGTCAGGTCAGTCAGATCAGTCCAGGTCAGTCCAGGATCAGTCCAGATCCAGTCCAGGTCAGTCCAGATCCAAGTCGATCCAGTCAGGTCCAGTCCAGGTCAGTCCAGTCAGTCAGTCCAGGTCCAGTCCAGGTCAGTCAGGTCCAGTCAGGTCAGTCCGATCCAGTCAGGTCGGTCCAGGTCCAGATCAGTCAAGATCCAGTCCAGATCCAGTCCAGGTCGAGTCCAGTCAGTCCAGGTCGGTCCAGGTCAGTCAAGGTCCAGTCCAGATCCAGTCAGTCCAGTCCAGATCGTCAGTCAGATCAGTCCAGGTCAGTCCAGATCCAGTCCAGGTCAGTCCAGATCCGGTCCAGATCCAGTCCAGGTCAGTCCAGATGGTCCCAGGTCGGTCCAGGTCCAGTCAAGGTCAATCCAGTCAGTCCAGAGTCAGTCCAGTCATCCAGGTCAGATCCAGTCAGGTCAGTCCAGGTCAGTCCAGGTCAGATCAGTCCAAGTCGATCCCAGTCCAGTCAAGTCAGTCAGTCCAGATCAGGTCCAGTCCAGTCAGTCAGGTCCAGTCCAGGTCAGTCCGATCCAGTCAGTCAGGTCAGTCCAGTCCAGTCCAGGTCAGTCCAGATCCAGTCAGGTCAGTCCAGATCCAGTCCAGATCCAGTCCAGGTCAGTCAGTCGGTCAGTCCAGATCGATCCAGTCAGTCCAGATCGGTCAGATCAGTCCAGGTCAGTCCAGATCCAGTCCCAGATCCAGTCAGATCAGTCAAGTCAGTCAAGATCAGTCCGATCCAGTCAAGATCAGTCCAAGTCAGTCAGGAATGTCGGTCAGGTCAGTCCAGATCCAGTCCAGTCAGTCCAGTCAGGTCAGTCCAGGTCAGTCCAGTCAGTCAGATCCAGTCAGGTCAGTCAGTCAGATCCAGTCCAGGTCAGTCCAGATCAGTCCAGTCAGTCCAGGTCGGTCCAGGTCCAGTCCAGAGTCAGTCCAGATCCAGTCCAGATCAGTCAGATCAGTCCAGATCCAGTCATCAGTCAGTCCCAAGATCCGAGTCAGATCCAGGTCAGTCAGTCCCAGGTCAGTCCAGGTCCAGTCAGGTCAGTCCAGATCCAGTCAGGTCAGTCCAGATCCAGTCGGTCAGTCCGATCCAGTCAGTCGGTCAGTCCAGTCAGTCAGGTCAGTCAGTCAGTCCAGGTCAGTCAGGTCCAGTCGGTCAGGTCAGTCCAGATCCAGTCAGATCCAGTCCAAGGTCAGTCCAGATCCAGTCCAGATCAGTCCAGATCCAGTCAGGTCAGTCCAGGTCAGTCCAGATCCAGTCCAGATCCAGTCCAGGTCAGTCCAGATCCAGTCCAGGTCCAGTCCAGGTCAGTCCAGATCCAGTCCAGATCCAGTCCAGGTCGGTCAGGTCAGTCCAGAGTCGGTCCAGTCAGTCAGGTCAGTCAGATCCAGTCCAGGTCAGTCAGGTCAGTCCAGTCAGGTCCAGATCGGTCCAGGTCAGTCCAGGTCGGTTTCAGGTCAGTCAGGTCGGTCGAAGTCGGTCCGGATCCAGTCAGGTCAGTCCAGGTCAGTCCAGGTCAGTCCAGTCGGTTCAAGTCCAATTGGGTCCGGTCCAGTCAGGTCAGTCCAGATCCAGTCGTTCGTCGATCCGTTGGGTCCATTGGAGTCAGTCCAAGTCCAGTCCAGGTCAGTCCAGGTCAGTCCAGATCCAGTCCAGTCCAGTCAGGTCGGTCAGGTCAGTCCCAAGATCCAGTCCAGATCAGTCCAGGTCAGTCCAGATCCAGTCCAGGTCAGTCAGGTCAGTCCAGATCCAGTCCAGATCCAGTCCAGGTCAGTCCAGTCAGTCAGGTCGAGTCCAGTCAGTCCAGATCCAGTCAGTCCAGATCCAGTCAGATCCAGTCAGTCAGGTCAGTCCAGGTCAGTCCAGGTCAGTCAGATCCAGTCCAGTCAGGTCAGTCAGTCCAGATCCAGTCCAGGTCCAGTCAAGTCCAGTCCAGATCCAGTCCAGGTCAGTCCAGAGTCGGTCCAGATCCCGTCCAGATCCAGGTCAGTCAGGTCAGTCAAGTCAGTCCAGGTCAGTCCAGATCCGAGTCAGAGTCAGTCCAGGTCAGTCCAGATCGGTCAAGGTCAGTCGATCAGTCCAGTCAGTCCAGTCAGTCCAGATCCAGTCCAGATCCAGTCCAGGTCAGTCAGATCCAGTCGGTCAGATCCAGTCCAGTCATTTCCAGATCCAGTCCAAGATCCAGTCCAGTCGGTCCAGGTCAGTCCAGTCAGTCCAGGTCAGTCCAGTCAGTCAGATCAGTCCAGATCCCGGTCAGGTCAGTCCAGTCCAGTCCAGATCCAGTCCAGGTCAGTCAGGTCAGTCCAGGTCCAGTCCAGATCCAGTCCAGGTCCAGTCCAGGTCAGTCCAGGTCAGTCAGATCCAGTCCAGGTCAGTCCAGGTCAGTCCAGTCAAGTCAGGTCAGTCCAGGTCAGTCAGTCAGTCAGTCCAGGTCAGTCAGTCCAGTCAGTCAGGTCCAGTCCAGTCCAGTCAGATCCAGTCGATCAGTCCAGATCCAGTCCAGATCCAGTCAAGTCAGTCCAGGTCCAGTCCAGATCCAGTCAGATCCAGTCCAGGTCCAGTCCAAGATCCAGTCAGTCGGTCAGTCCAGATCAGTCAGATCCAGTCCAAGTCAGTCCAGGTCAGTCCAGGTCCTGTCCAGGTCCAGTCATCCAGTCAGATCCCAGTCAGTCAGGTCCAGTCGAGTCAAGGTCAGTCCAGATCGATCCAGTCAGATCCAGTCCAGTCAGTCAGATCAGTCAAGATCAGTCCAGTCAGTCAGTCCAGATCCAGTCCAGGTCAGTCCAGATCCAGTCAGGTCCAGTCCAGGTCAGTCCAGATCAGTCAGGTCGGTCAGATCCAGTCAGTCAGTCAGTCAGATCCAGTCCAGATCAGTCCAGGTCAGTCAGGTCAGTCCAGATCCAGTCAGGTCAGTCCAGATCCAGTCAGTCCAGTCCAGATCCAGTCCAGATCCGGTCCAGGTCAGTCAGATCCAGTCCAGGTCAATTCCAGTCCAGTCAGTCCAGATCAGTCCAGATCCAGTCAGATCCAGTCAGATCCAGTCCAGGTCAGTCCAGGTCAGTCGGTCAGGTCAGTCCAAGTCAGTCCAGATCCAGTCCAGGATCCAGTCCAGATCAGTCCAGGTCCAGTCCAGATCCAGTCCAGTCAAGTCCAGTCCAGGTCCAGTCCAGGTCCAGTCAGATCCAGTCCAGTCCAGTCAGATCCAGTCCAGGTCAGTCGTCAGATCCAGTCCAGATCAGTCAGGTCAGTCCAGGATCAGTCAGGTCAGTCCAGGTCCAGTCAGTCAGGTCAGTCCAGTCAGTCCAGGTCAGTCAGATCAGTCAGGTCCAGTCAAGTCAGTCAAAGTCCAGTCAGGTCGTTTCCAGTCAGATCCAGTCAAGTCAGTCCAGATCCAGTCCAGATCCAGTCCAGTCGGTCAGTCAGTCAGTCCAAGTCAGTCCAGATCCGGTCAAGTCCAGTCGGTCAGGTCAATCCAGTCAGGTCCAGATCCAGTCCAGATCAGTCAGGTCAGTCCAGTCAGTCCAGTCCAGGTCAGGTCAGTCCAGATCCAGATCCAGTCAGTCCAGGTCCAGTCGAGTCAGGTCAGGTCAGTCCAGTCCAGAGTCAGTCCAGATCCAGTCAGATCCGGTCCAGGTCAGTCAGTCAGTCCAGATCCAGGTCGGTCAGTCCAGTCCAGTCAGATCCAGTCCAGAGTCAGTCCAGGTCAGTCCAGGTCAGTCCAGATCCAGTCCAGATCAGTCAGTCCAAATTCCAGTCCAGGTCAATCCAGTCCAGATCAGTCCAGATCCAGTCCAGATCAGTCCAGGTCGGTCCAGATCCAGTCCAGGTCAGTCCAGATCCAGTCCAGATCCAGTCCAGATCCAGTCCAGATCCAGTCAAGATCCAGTCCAGGTCAGTCCAGTCCAGTCAGGTCAGTCCAGGATCCAGTCCAGGTCAGTCAGTCAGTCCAAGGTCAGTCAGGTCAGTCCAGTCAGTCCAGATCCAGTCCAGATCCAGTCCAGGTCAGTCCAGGTCAGTCGATTCCAGTCGAGATCCAGTCCAAGATCAGTCAGGTCCGTCCAGATCCAGTCCAAGATCCAGTCCAGGTCCAGTCGAGGTCCAGTCCAGATCAGTCCAGGTCGTCAGGTCAGTCCAGGTCCAGTCCAGGTCAGTCCAGGTCAGTCCAGGTCAGTCAGTCAGTCCAGATCCAGTCAGTCAGGTCCAGTCCAGATCCAGTCCAAATCCAGGTCAGTCAGGTCGTCAGGTCAGTCCAGTCAGTCCAGATCGGTCCAGGTCAGTCAGATCCGGTCAGGTCAGTCAGATCCAGTCCAGATCCAGTCCAGATCGGTCAGGTCAGTCCAGATCAGTCCAAGATCGGTCCAGGTCCAGTCCAGTCCAGTCCAGTCCAGATCGGTCAGGAGTCCAGTCAGTCCAGATCCAGTCCAGATCTGTCGAGTCAGGTCCTGTCAAGTCAGTCCAGGTCAGTCCAGGTCCGTTTCAGTCAAGATCCAGGTCTAAGTCCAGTCGAGTCGAGTCCAGGTCAGTCAGATCCAGTCAAGATCAGTCCAGGTCAGTCCAGGTCCGTCAGATCAGTCAGATCCAGTCCAGGTCAGTCCAGGTCAGTCCCAGGTCAGTCCAGGTCGGTCCAGATCCAGTCAAGGTCAGTCCAAGTCAGTCCAGGTCAGTCAGGTCAGTCAGGTCGAGTCCAGTCAGATCCAGTCAGATCCAGTCCAGGTCAGTCCAGATCCAGTCCAGATCCAGTCCAGGTCCAGTCAGGTCAGTCAGATCCAGGTCAGTCAGGTCAGTCAGGTCAGTCCAGATCCAGTCCAGGTCCAGTCCAGGTCAGTCCAGATCCAGGTCAGTCCAGTCAGGTCAGTCCAGATCCAGTCGTCAGGTCAGTCAAGGTCAAGTCCAGTCAGTCCAGGTCGGTCCAGGTCGGTCAGGTCGGTCCAGATCAGTCCAGGTCAGTCCAGGTCAATCCAGATCCAGGTCAGATCCAGTCAATCAGGTCAGTCCAGATCCAGTCAGTCCAGTCAGTCAGTCCGAGTCCAGTCCAGTCCAGGTCAGTCCAGATCAGTCCAAGGTCAGTCCAGATCCAGTCCAGGATCAGTCAGTCAGGTCAGTCAGTCAAGTCCAGATCAGTCCAGGTCAGTCAGGTCCAGTCCAGATCCAGTCCAGGTCAGTCCAGATCAAGTCCAGTCCAGTCAGGTCCAGTCCAGATCCAGTCAGGTCAGTCCAGATCCAGTCGAGATCCAGTCAGATCCAGTCAGTCCAGTCCAAAGTCCAGTCAGTCAGGTCCAGGTCAGTCCAGGTCAGTCAGATCCAGTCCAGATCGGTCAGGTCAGTCCAGGTCAGTCAGGTCAGGTCAAATCGTCCAAATCCAGTCCAGTCAATCCAGTCAGTCAGATCCAGTCCAGTCAGTCCAGGTCAGTCCAGATCCAGTCAGTCAGGTCAGTCCAGATCCAGTCCAGGTCAGTCCAGGTCAGTCCAGATCAGTCAGATCCAGTCCAGGTCAGTCAGATCCAGTCCAGGTCAGTCCAGGTCAGTCGAGTCCAGTCAGGTCCAGTCCAGATCCAGTCAAGGTCAGTCAGATCCAGTCCAGGTCAGTCAGGTCAGTCCAGGTCAGTCCAGGTCCAGATCGTCAAGTCCAGTCGGTCAGGTCGTCCAGGTCAGTCCAGTCCAGTCGATCGATCCAGGTCAGTCCAGGTCAGTCAGATCCAGTCGATCAGGTCAGTCCAGTCCAGTCAGTCAGTCAGGTCAGTCCAAGGTCAGTCCAGTCGAGTCAGTCAGTCCAAGATCCAGTCAGGTCAGTCCAGTCAGTCCAGATCCAGTCCAGGTCAGTCCAGATCCAGTCCAGATCCAGTCCAGGTCCAGTCCAGGTCAGTCAGTCCAGTCCAGGTCAGTCCAGGTCAGTCAGGTCAGTCAGGTCCAGTCCAGAGTCAGTCCAGGTCAGTCAGATCCAGTCCAGTCAGTCAGTCAGTCCAAGTCAGTCAAGATCTGAGGTCCAGGTCAGTCCAGGTCCAGTCCAGGTCAGTCCAGATCCAGTCCAGATCCAGTCAGGTCAGTCCAGATCCAGTCCAGGTCCAGTCCAGGTCAGTCCAGGTCAGTCCAGGATCAGTCCAGGTCAGTCAGGTCAGTCCAGGTCAGTCCAGGTCAGTCCAGATCCAGTCAGATCCAGTCCAGGTCAGTCAAGATCCAGTCAGGTCAGTCAGGTCAGTCCAGGTCAGTCCGATCCAGTCCAGTCCAGTCAGTCAGATCCAGTCCAGGTCCAGTCCAGGTCAGTCCAGGTCAGTCCAGATCCAGTCCAGTCAGTCCAGGTCAGTCCAGTCAGTCAGTCAGGTCAGTCCAGGTCAGTCGGTCAGGTCCAGTCAGATCGAGTCAGGTCAGTCCAGATCCAGTCCAGATCAGTCCAGGTCAGTCCAGGTCAGTCAGGTCAGTCCAGATCCAGTCCAGATCCAGTCCAGGTCAGTCAGATCCAGTCCAGTCAGTCAGGTCAGTCCAGTCCAGTCAAGTCGGTCAGGTCAGTCCAGGTCGGTCAGATCCAGTCCAGGTCGGTCCAGGTCGGTCAGATCCAGTCCAGGTCAGTCCAGGTCAGTCCAGGTCCAGATCAGGTCAGAGTCAGTCAGTCCAGATCCAGTCCAGGTCAGTCCAGGTCCAGTCCAGGTCAGTCAGGTCAGTCCAGATCGGTCAGGTCAGTCCAGATCCAGTCCAGGTCCAGTCAGGTCAGTCCAGGTCAGTCCAGATCAGTCAGGTCAGTCCAGATCCAGTCAGGTCAGTCAGGTCAGTCCAGATCCAGTCGGTCAGGTCAGTCCAGATCCAGTCCAGATCCAGTCAGTCCAGTCCAGGTCAGTCCAGTCAGTCAGTCATCAGTCAGTCGCCAGTCAAGTCAAAGGTCCAGTCCAGGTCCGGTCCAGGTCGAGTCAGTCAGTCCAGATCCAGGTCAGATCCAAGTCAGTCAGGTCAGTCCAGTCAGATCCGATCCAGTCCAGGTCAGTCCAGATCCAGTCCAGGTCAGTCCAGGTCAGTCAGGTCAGTCAGATCCAGTCCAGGTCAGATCAGTCCAGATCCAGTCCAGGTCAGTCCAAGTCAGTCCAGGTCCAGTCCAGAGTCAGTCCAGGTCCAGTCCAGTCAGTCGATCGGTCAGATCAGTCAAGTCCAGTCAGATCAGTCAGGTCAGTCCAGATCCGGTCAGGTCAGTCCAGATCCAATTCCAGTCCAGTCAGTCAGATCCAGTCCAGGTCAGTCAGTCAGTCAGTCAGTCCAGGTCAGATCCAGTCCAGGTCGGTCCAGGTCCAGTCCAGATCCAGTCCAGGTCCAGTCCAGGTCAGTCAGTCAGTCCAGTCCAGTCAGGTCAGTCCAGATCAGTCAAGGTCAGTCGGTCAAGATCGGTCCAGGTCAGTCCAGATCAGTCAGATCCAGTCCAGATCCAGTCCAGGTCAGTCAGATCCAGTCCAGATCCAGTCCAGGTCAGTCCAGGTCAGTCCAGATCCAGTCCAGGTCAGTCCAGATCCAGTCCAGGTCAGTCAGGTCAGTCCAGATCCAGTCCAGGTCAGTCCAGATCCAGTCCAGATCCAGTCCAGATCCAGTCCAGTCAGTCCAGTCAGATCCAGTCAGGTCAGTCCAGGTCGGTCAGTCCAGTCCAGGTCAGATCCAGTCCAGGTCAGTCGTCAGGTCCAGATCCAGTCAGATCGGTCCAGATCCAGTCCAGGTCAGTCCAGGTCAGTCCAGTCGGTCAGGTCAGATCCAGATCCAGTCCAGTCAGTCAGTCCAGGTCAGTCAGTCCAGGTCAGTCCAGTCAGGTCAGTCCAGGTCCAGTCCAGATCCAGTCCAGTCAGTCAGTCAGGTCAGTCCAGATCCAGTCCAGGTCAGTCCAGGTCAGTCCAGGTCAGTCCAGATCGGTCAGTCCAGTCAGGTCAGTCCAGATCAGTCAGGTCAGTCCAGATCCAGTCAGTCCAGTCAGGTCAGTCCAGATCCAGTCCAGATCCAGTCAGATCCAGTCCAGATCAGTCAGATCCAGTCCAGGTCAGTCCAGATCAGTCAGATCCAGTCAGGTCGGTCAGATCCAGTCCAGATCGATCAGATCCAGTCAGATCCAGTCAGATCCAGTCCAGATCCAGTCCAAGTCAGTCCAGATCCAGTCAAGGTCAGTCCAAGGTCAGTCCAGGTCAGTCAGATCGGTCAGGTCGGTCAGATCCAGTCCAGTCAGTCCAGGTCAGTCAAGGTCCAGTCCAGATCCAGTCCAGATCAGTCCAGATCCAGTCCAGGTCAGTCAGTCAGGTCGGTCAGTCCAGTCGGTCAGGTCAGTCCAGGTCAGTCCAGGTCCAGTCCAGGTCAGTCCAGGTCAGTCCAGGTCCAGTCCAGGTCAGTCCAGATCCAGTCCAGATCCAGTCCAGATCCAGTCCAGGTCCAGTCAGGTCCAGTCCAGGTCAGTCCAGGTCAGTCCAGATCCAGTCAGGTCAGTCAGTCCAGTCAGTCAGATCCAGTCCAGATCAGTCCAGATCGGTCAGATCCAGTCAGATCAGTCCAGTCAGATCAGTCCAGATCCAGTCCAGATCAGTCCAGGTCAGTCCAGATCCGATCCAGTCAGGTCCCAGTCAAGGTCAGTCCAGATCCAGTCCAGGTCAGTCCAGTCAGTCCAGGTCAGTCAGATCCAGTCCAGATCCAGTCCAGATCCAGTCCAGGTCAGTCCAGATCCAGTCCAGGTCAGTCAGTCCAGTCAGGTCAGTCAGGTCAGTCCAGATCCAGTCCAGGTCAGTCCAGGTCAGTCCAGATCCAGATCCAGTCAGGTCGGTCAGATCAGTCCAGTCAGTCCAGGTCAGTCCAGGTCAGTCCAGATCCGGTCGATCAGTCCAGGTCGGTCCAGGTCAGTCCAGGTCCAGTCCAGGTCAGTCCAGGTCCGGTCAGGTCAGATCAGTCAGGTCAGTCAGATCCAGTCCAGGTCAGTCCAGGTCAGTCCAGGTCAGTCCAGATCCAGTCCAGATCAGTCCAGGTCCAGTCCAGGTCAGTCCAGGTCAGTCCAGATCAGTCAGTCAGTCCAGGTCAGTCAGATCAGTCAGGTCAGTCCAGATCCAGTCCAGATCCAGTCCAGATCCAGTCCAGGTCAGTCCAGATCCAGTCCAAGTCAGGTCAGTCAGATCCAGTCCAAGAGTCCAGTCCAGTCAGGTCAGTCCAGGTCAGTCAGAGTCAGTCCAGGTCAGTCCAGATCCAGTCCAGATCCAGTCAGGTCAGTCCAGGTCAGTCCAGGTCAGTCCAGATCGGTCAGGTCAGTCAGATCCAGTCCAGATCCAGTCCAGGTCGGTCCAGGTCAGTCCAGATCAGTCCAGGTCAGTCAGGTCAGTCCAGGTCAGTCCAGATCCAGTCCAGGTCAGTCCAAGATCCAGTCAGGATCAGTCCAGATCCAGTCCAGGTCAGTCCAGGTCAGTCCAGGTCAGTCCAGTCAGTCGGTCAGTCAGTCAGATCCAGTCCAGGTCAGTCCAAGTCAGTCCAGATCCAGTCCAGATCCAGTCCAGATCCAGTCCAGATCCAGTCCAGGTCAGTCCAGGTCAGTCAGGTCAGTCCAGGTCCAGTCAGATCAGTCCAGGTCAGTCCAGATCCAGTCAGATCCAGTCCAGTCAAGTCCAGTCCAGGTCAGTCAGGTCAGTCAGGTCCAGTCCAGGTCAGTCAGGTCAGTCCAGGTCAGTCCAGATCCAGTCCAGGTCAGTCCAGATCCAGTCCAGGTCAGTCCAGATCCAGTCCAGGTCAGTCCAGATCCAGTCCATCAGATCCAGTCAGTCAGATCCAGTCCAGATCAGTCCAGATCCAGTCAGTCAGTCCAGTCAGTCAATCCAGTCCAGGTCCAGTCCAGATCCAGTCAGATCCAGTCCAGGTCAGTCAGGTCCAGTCAGGTCAGTCAGTCAGATCAGTCAGATCCAGTCCAGTCCAATCAGTCCAGTCCAGTCGGTCCAGTCCAGGTCAGTCAGATCCAGTCCAGATCAGTCCAGGTCAGTCCAGATCAGTCAGGTCAGTCCAGGATCAGTCCAGATCCAGTCCAGATCAGTCAGGTCCAGTCCAGAGTCAGTCAGGTCAGTCCAGTCAGTCCAGTCAGATCAGTCCAGATCCAGTCAGGTCAGTCCAGATCCAGTCAGGTCCAGTCAGGTCCAGTCAGAGTCCAGTCAGGTCAGTCCAGATCCAGTCAGGTCGGTCCAGATCCAGTCCAGTCAGTCAGATCCAGTCAGATCCAGTCAGTCAGTCAGTCAGTCAGTCGTTTCCAGTCAGATCCAGTCAGGTCGGTCCAGGTCAGTCCAGGTCAGTCCAGGTCAGTCCAGGTCCAGTCCAGATCCAGTCCAGGTCCAGTCGGTCAATCAGTCAGGTCAGTCCAGTCAGTCCAGGTCAGTCAGGTCAGTCAGATCAGTCGGTCAGATCCAGTCCAGGTCAGTCCAGATCCAGTCAGTCAGTCCAGTCCAGATCAGTCAGGTCAGTCAGATCCAGTCAAGTCAGTCCAGGTCAGTCCAGGTCAGTCCAGATCCAGTCCAGATCCAGTCCAGATCAGTCAGGTCAGTCCAGGTCAGTCCAGTCAGTCAGTCCAGGTCAGTCAGTCCAGATCCAGGTCAGATCCAGTCCAGGTCAGTCAGTCCAGTCAATCCAGGTCGGTCAGATCCAGTCCAGATCAGTCAGGTCAGTCCAGTCCAGTCCAGGTCAGATCAGTCCAAATCAGTCAGATCCAGTCTCAGTCAGATCAGTCAAGATCAGTCCAGATCAAGTCAGGTCAGTCCAAATCCAGTCCAGTCGGTCAGTCAGATCCAATCCAAGTCCAATCCGATCCAGATCCAGTCCAGATCAGTCCAGATCCAGTCCAAGATCGGTCCAGGTCAGTCCAGAGTCGGTCCAGATCCAGTCCAGATCCAGTCCAAGTCAGTCCAGATCCAGTCAAGGTCGGTCCAGGTCCAGTCCAGGTCAGTCCAGGTCCAGTCAGTCGGTCAGGTCAGTCCAAGGTCAGTCAGATCAGTCCAGGTCGGTCCAGGTCAGTCCAGGTCAGTCCAAAGTCAGTCCAGGTCAGTCCAGTCCAGTCCAGGTCAGTCAGGTCAGTCCAGGTCAGTCCAGATCCAGTCCAGATCCAGTCCAGGTCAGTCCAGGTCAGTCAGATCAGATCAGTCCAGATCCAGTCAGTCAGATCCAGTCCAGGTCAGTCCAGATCCAGTCCAGATCCAGTCCAGGTCAGTCCAGATCCAGTCCAGGTCCAGTCCAGGTCAGATCCAGTCAGATCGGTCCAGGTCCAGTCCAGTCAGTCAGATCCAGTCAGATCCAGTCCAGATCCAGTCCAGGTCAGTCAGTCAGGATCAGTCCAGATCCAGTCCAGGTCAGTCAGATCCAGTCCAGAGTCAGTCCAGATCCAGTCCAGATCGGTCAGATCCAGTCCAGGTCAGTCCAGATCCAGTCCAGATCCAGTCCAGATCCAGTCAGTCCAGGTCAGTCAGATCAGTCCAGATCCAGTCCAGGTCAGTCCAGATCCAGTCAGGTCCAGTCCAGGTCGGTCCAGATCGGTCAGTCAGTCCAGTCCAGATCCAGTCCAGGTCAGTCCAGATCCAGTCCAGTCAGTCCAGGTCGGTCCAGGTCAGTCCAGGTCAGTCAAGGTCAGTCCAGTCCAGTCCAGTCAGTCCAGTCCAAGTCAGATCCAGTCCAGGTCAAGTCAGTCAGGTCAGTCCAGATCGGTCAGGTCAGTCCAGATCCAGTCCAGTCAGTCCAGATCCAGTCCAGGTCAGTCCAGATCCAGTCAGGTCGGTCAGGTCAGTCCAGTCCAGTCCAGATCCAGTCCAGATCCAGTCCCAGGTCAGTCCAGTCGGTCAGTCCAGTCAGTCAGTCCAGTCAGTCAGTCCAGTCAGGTCAGTCAGTCAGGTCAGTCCAAGTCAGTCAGTCCAGTCAGTCCAGTCAGGTCAGTCAGGTCAGTCCAGATCCAGTCCAAGTCAGTCCAGGTCAGTCCAGATCCAGTCCAAGTCAGTCCAGATCCAGTCAGGTCAGGTCAGGTCAGTCCAGATCGGTCCAGATCCAGTCAGGTCAGTCCAAGTCAGTCAGTCAGTCAGGTCAGGTCAAGGTCAGTCCAGATCAGTCAGTCAGTCCAGTCAGGTCAGTCCAGGTCAGTCCAGGTCCAGTCAGATCCGGTCAAGTCAGTCCAGATCAGTCCAGTCAGTCAGATCCAGTCAGTCCCGGTCCAGGTCGGTCCAGTCAGTCCAGGTCGTCCAGGTCAGTCAAGTCAGTCATCGGTCCAGTCCAGTCAGGTCCAGTCCAGTCGGTCCAGGTTGTGTTGATTTGATTTTAAACTACCCTTTCCCTATCCCACTGTTAGTAATCAATAATATCTATTCTAATAAGATCCAAAATTAACCTTTATATGGATTCAAAAAATGGTATTTATTACGATATTATTCTAAGTCAATTTACGATGTGAGCATTTGTACATTTTATGGCTAGCATGCATACTCAGTGCCTTCAAAGAAATATTCATTATTCAAGCTGTTTGATGAAAATCTTGTTCAAACAATTTAATGTGAACATCGTTGGAACATTTCTATCGCATGCTTCTTCAATTGATAGTCTCTTGTATAAAGGACAGCTTTGAAACTGCAACCACTCCAGCCATAAAAATGAAATAGCAAAATGTTTCTCATCGCAGAAGACTTGAAGAATCATAAACCAGATCACTCGTGATGACATATGTACACGCCCCACTCCATCGTAAATTAATCAGCCTCAACGTTTGATGTCGGCTCCGACAAATGCCACGCCAAATTAGTTTCTAATGAAGAGCCTCCCGTTCGTCACGGAGGCAACTTGTGCTGAAATTGATATCTAATCAAAACTCGCCTAATTATGCATATTGCTTTTCGCACAAGATCCCATCTCTGATCAGAAACACATATAGAGCATTTTTGCAATTCTCATGCCAATTAGAAGAGCAGTGTCGACACAGAGTCCTCCCGGCAATGGCAATTCAAGGGAAGATTTCAATTAAATCCTTCCCCCCGTTTCCCAAGCCAATCGAGTCTGCACTCCAGTGCCGGGATCTCGCTCCCAACAGGAACACAGCCGAGCAAGTATGTTGCCATGATTGGGCGTTTGTACATTTTTCATGTTGCTCCACTTGCAAATTAGCAGTTCATTCGAGGAAGTTTATTACTATTCATACACGGTGTGCCTTAATTATAGCAAGTATGTGTAATATTTTATCCGGGCAAACGCTAATACATCCCAAAAGCAGTATAAAAATTAAGTTGGTTTGTGCTATCCTTTCTCTGCGGAATATATCCACGCTGTGCACTGTGGAAGGTACCTTGTGGAGAAAAAACGAATCCGATGCTGCGTGGTAAGCAGAGTCGGGGTCGGATTGTTGCTTATGAGTTCAAACGAAGCATCTCCGCGTGAGCCCGAGTTTATCCACACACAAGACCAAGTTCAAAAATTGCACAGAAGGAAGAATAATGTTGATATTGGGTTGAGGGTCAGAGGATGGAGCACGTAGCGAGGCAGCTCGTGGCAGGATCAGGATGCAGAAGATAACTAATAAACTATGTTGCAACCGTTTTCGCTTCATATAGCGTGCTGCAGTACTGCGCTGCACATCCACATGCTACAATGTGTGCCCTCCCGACGGAACCGGCCGCGGCTTGTGGGTTATCTCGCTGCTGCCCACAAGCCACCAGCGTGTGCAGCCCGAAAGCCCGGGATGGAAACTCTCGACCAGAACACCCTCGGCACGCCGATGTTTGCTGTTACCTCGTTTTCGTTTTGAATACTTAGTCTTCGTGGAAGGTCCAATGAAGCTGACGATTTGTCAGAGCCGCAGCAGGGCCCGGGGCATCACTTCCAAACACTCGCTTCCGGCAGGAGATGCGATCCTGGCCCCCGCATGAATATATGTGCGATGTGATAAAGGACTACAAAATTTAATTAGTATTCCTAAAGCATAATCAGCGCCCAAGAGGGACCATGCCGGTTATGAGGAGCGATGAAACTTTCGCGCCGGATGATGGTGTGACTACTCGAAGGAGTCAGCTACACTTCCTGTTTCCTGAATGAGCCGAGTATTGTTCAAACAGACCGGAGGAAAAAAAAAGTGGGAGCAATTTCAAAATGAGTTACAATTAAAGTCCGGTTCAAGCGTGTGTGGTGGACGTACGGGGTTGCTCGATGATGCGATGCGATCATTGTGCGATTTGCTCAACTGTGCAAACAGAAATGGAAACCAAAACTTTTAACCCAGTGAGTGTAGAAAATAGTTTTTTTATTCTCTTACTGATTCAAACAAATCCCATGCATATGGTGAATTAATAATATAGTCTGTTAAAAAATGGAAAATCAAATTTTCGACTAATGTGTTCATCAATGAACTCAATTCACATTAAAATATCACCTTCGTGGCACACCGGATGAGGAAAAAAAGACGTGAGTGATAAATGTCTTCCTTCTTTGAATCGGATCTCTCCAAATCCTATACTTGAGTTATGTCTAGTCAAAGTGCAGTCCCAGATATTATTTAATATGAAGGATCCCATTGTAGCCATTCAATGTTGGAACAAATTCAATTTCTTAAAAATTCAATTTCTGAAACAAGTCTACAGCGTCGATACACCTATGCCTGACGTGTTGTAGAGCTCCATAGTCGTCGGTCTTGGGTGATGTTCCATCAGTTTCCCCGAACGTCCCAGGTTCTAAGGTCCGATTCTACCGCGTGCTTTCCAAAAAGTCGACGGCCTTTATCCGATTCTCTGTTGAATATTATTTTCACTATTCTTTCTTCCGAGATTTGCACTAATTGACAAGCCCACTGAAGTCTGCCGTATTTTATACGATTCACAATATTCTCTTCTTTGTACCCTTGATGCGGCTCGTGATTCATGCGTCTACACCACACACCATTTTCTAGTTTTCTTCCTAGTATTATTCTCCGAAAGCTTTCCTATCCGCCTCTTTTAACTACCATTCTTCATGTCAATAAGAGCCCACTGGTAGAATCAGAGTTTTGTATAGAGCAAATTTCGTTTCCGTCTGCATGTTGCGGGACCTAAGGATATGTAATACGTAAAAGGCCCTATTCGCAGCAGCAATACGTCTTTTCACTTCACAGGAAACGTCATTGTCACATGTCACAAGCTTTCTAAGGTTAACAAATTCTTCAACAACTTCAAACACATCCCCATCAAGCACTACCTCAGCACCAACACCAACAGGTCTTTCTATATCTCTACTTGCCACCATGTACTTTGTCTCCTTCTTCAGTGGTACAAAGCCTCCACTACTGCTCTGCGATCGATTCCAGTAAGGTCGATGTCGTCCGCAAAGCCCAGGAGCATATGCGACTGTGTGATGATAGTGTCGTTCCTCTGCACGGCAGATCTCCTAATAGCGCCCTCGAGTGCAATGTTGAACAATAAATTCGAAAGTGCATCACTCTGCTTCAATCCGTCTAAGGTCACAAACGAGATTGACACTTCGTCTGCAATCCGAATACTTGATTTCGAGCCATCCAGCGTTGCACGTATCAGTCTAATCAGTTTTGCCGGAAAATCGAGTTCGGACATTATTTGCCACAGCTCATTTCTTTTCACTGAATTGTACGCTGCTTTGAAATCAACGAACTGATGGTGAGTCTGCAAGTTATACTCCCGTATTTATTAAGGATCATCCGCAGGCTAAACGAAGGAATCCTCAAGCGGTCTTTACGCGACAGGATTTTGTACGCCGAGTTCAGAAGGGCGATCCCTCTGTAATTGTCACACTGCGCCCTTTTTTTTATAGAGTGCCCATATGAGGTCATTCAACCCACCGGCAATCAGTTCTTTATCCTCCCATATTTTCTGGATAATGGGTGGATTGATTGATGCAGCTGCTCACTTCCGTGTTTTAGAAACTCGACCAGGATTTCGTCCTTCCCAGCAGCTTTACTGTTTTTCAGCTCGTTTAGAGCCTTTTTTACCTCGTCCAGCATTGGTGGCTCCACAGCATGAACGTTGACGACTTTGTCCATCCTGCTCCTTAATACACAGAGTGTTTGCTAAATAAAAGAAAGAGATAAAAACAATACAGTAGGGAAGACGGTTCCCAAATTGGCCGCATACCGACCCCCCGGTCTTTCTTTTATAAGTCTGTATCGTCTGTTGAATGCTACCACAGCACTAAGAAATTGGACGTAGAGGAGAACAGTACATAACGCACACCAGGGGCAAAATGGCCTCATTCTTAAAACCACTAATAAAATCGTTTGTAGGACATTTATGGACTAATATTACTATTACAGTTTATAATTAGTTATCCATTATTGAGTTCCATTGAAAAAAATGAGCGAAATCCCTTTCCACGGGAGAATGATATCTAGCTAGTTGTTAGTGAATATGGGGTTAGCAGCTTGTCATCGGGGATGATCGATAGTCAGAGTGGTACTCAGGCTGTCAACAAACTCCACTATCCGGATCCGGGTAGTCGTCGACCAGCTCATTGAGATCTTCGAGTTTATTAGCGGTCAAAACAATATCGGGAAGGATCTAAACCTCACTCTATATTAATCACTTCGTACTACTCACTTCACACTTCTCACTTTATACTGTGAGAAATGAGGAATGAGAAGTGAGAAATGAAGCATCTGAAAAGTGAGAAATGGCAAATGTGAAAGGGTGAGTGAGAAGTGATAAATCAGGAAAAGTATGCTTCTCATTTTTCACTCCCCTTTTCTCATTGAAAGGTGAGAAATAAAAAGTGAGAAATGAGAAGTGAGAAGTGAACCGTTTCGCTTCTAACTTCGCTTTTTCTTTTATCACAATAAGAACTAAGAAATGTGAAATAAGGTTTGAGATGTGAGAAGTAGGACGTTTTTCTTTTCCCTTCTCACTGCTATTTTATCACTTTCTTCTTCTCACTGACAAGACATTCGGTCGAATAGAATATTTGGCCGAATATAATATTTGAAAAGTGAGAAATGAGGTATAAAAAGGGAGACGTTTCGCTTCTCTCTACTTATTTCCAATTTTCATCTATGAAAAGTGAGTAGTGCAAAGTGAGAAGTGAGACGTCTCGCTACTCATTTCTCATTTTTCAAAGTGAGAAGTGAAAAATGAATGAACAGTGAGTCGTTTGAATTTACACTCTTCATTTCCCACTTTTCACTGTGAAAAGTAAGAAATGAAGAGTGAGAATTGAAACGACTTACTTTTCACTCCCCATTTCTCACTTCTCACTGTTAAAAATTAGAAGTGAGAAGTGAGTAGCGAGACGTCTCACTTCTCACTTCGCACTACACACTTTTCGCAGTGAGAAGTGACAGAGACAAGTGAAACGTCTCACTTTTCACACCTCATTTCTCACTTTTTAAATGTCATATTCGGCCAAATGACCTATTCGGCCTAAGGACTTTTTCAACCAAATGTCCTATTCGACCAAATGACCTATTCGGTCAAATGACCTATTCGGTCAAATGTCCTATTCGGCCAAATGATTTATTGGGCCAAATAACTTTCGGCCGAATGATTTGTTCGGCCAAATGATATATTCGGCCAAACAACTTTCGGCCTAATGACCCTCGGTCAAATGGCATTCCACTGAACAGTATTCGGCCAAACGGCCCTTCCCCCTTTCTGCCAAATGACCATTTTGACCAAATGGTATTTTCGTCGAAATGTTCTATTCAGCCAAGGAGGCCTTCACAAATTACGTAGCGCTGTAGGGGGAGGAAGGTGGTCAGGTCGAACGTAATGATCCATACAAAAAAATAAACCTTCCATACAAAAGGTGTAACGAGGGTAATGTGGGGTCCGAAATTATCATGTTTTGGGTTACGTAATTTGTGAAAGAACCCCAAATGAATTTATCAACGACCAGTTCGGCCGTATGTCTCTTTTGGGCTCACGTCGCTTTCGCCCATACCGATGCGGTGTTTTATTATATCTGCCATGTCCCAACGGTGGCCAATTGCTCACCCGTTGTTGCTGTCAATGGGTGTCTTTATTACTTGGGCAATAGGTTGTGCCAAATAGGTCGGTATTTGCTAAAGGCTCTAGCAAAGATTAACGTGGTGCTAGTTAATGTCGGCTCAACCAACACATTTCGTCAAGATGGGGTAAATTCTTTCATTGACGTAATGTTCTGAAGCCCTGGCTTGGCCAAGGTCAATGAGGGCTGCAATCACAGCGATAATTTGATAATTCGCTAAGTGGTCTGAGGTTGCAGCAATCGAAGTTGAGAAATCCTCGTCAAGCGGGTAGACAGTTTATAGCTTCGGCAGCCATGTGGAGCAGTAAGAGGGTGCGTTACGACCACCTATGTTAGAGTGTCAATACTTATCCTTGGGTCGATGCATACAGGATAGTGATGACGAAGACAAGTGGAGAATCCCAAGCAACACCTCTTGTTTCTCAGTGAGTAACAACAACTGTGGTGTGACTTACTAAAGGTCTGACTTATGCACAACGCGTCGTATTTGGAACTCCTTTATGACACAAAAAGCGCAAAAGGTGGAGCCTATTTGCAACATCTTGCGGCTACAATGAAAATAAAAACACAAAAACCAACCGGGAATCGAACCATGGACCTTGAGATTTGCAACCTTCTACTATAACCATCACACCAACAATTCTATTTGGAGATTCTGCTACAAGTGCGCTACATAAACAACAAAGTCATTTGTAACTTCATTGTACCTTATACGGAACATGCAGGGGACTGTCAAAAATGAAATACTGCTCAGCTGAGCTCAAAGTGTTTTGCAACATATCAGAAACATTGTCGTAACAGCAATAAATCGAAGTGTTATTAATTCTGCAACTTATCTGTTTTGTTTCTGATATGAAACACATCAAATTTTAAACCACGCAAGAAGTCAGATGGGTAGAATATTGCAACGCCACTTAAACGGAAATGAAACATTGTGATTTTCTGAAACAGGGAAGTGGCTTTAATGTGACTCGATGTATTGCCAGTGCCTTCAATGCAATTTATTAGGAACAAACACCTATTTGAAAGATGTTGCGCGTGCTGCTTGGGATGGGCACCACCAAACAGCATCCGGTAGGGTAGAAGTGCAAAGTCCAGCAATCAAAGCACTGCATTGGGCCCGGGTAGTAAGGCCTAGCCCTGCAGCGAATATAGCCAAAATCAACGAATTCCGGAAAACATGTTCCACGACACGATAGGATTATAACCGGCGTGTTTTCACGCCCTTCCCCACTTCGGCGGGTAATTCGGCGGACCTCCTTAACTCCCTGTAATCCTAATTCGGCTGCTAATTCATCCTCGGTCATATTCATGACATCCCGGCAGTTGACCACACATCGGGTAGTGTTGAGGGTCGGATGCTCGCGTATGGTGATGGGGGTGTTATCTAGCAACATTTGCATTCCTAATAACCGTTTAACCTGGGCCGTTTAACCGTAGGATTTACCGCCAGATTCGCTGAACGCTCCTTCTATTTTCCCTGCATAGACCTCAATGGATTTCCGAATGACGAAAGGGATGTTTGGTAGCGGTGCATCGTTCTTACGGCTCATCCGTAGTAAGTGCAGTTCACCGTAGCTTTTTTCCGGATCCATATAGCTGGGCAAAGTGGGTGCAGCAAAAGAGCCGTCGATTGTGCGTGAGTTAGGGTTGATAGGCTCACACCAGCGCGATTGATCTTCGTTGCTGTTCCCAGGGGTCTCTCCCCCTGAGCTCATCGATACCTTGCGGCTTAGATAAACCGATGGATTGCTTGAAACAATCTAACAGGAGATACTGTTTCCTGAATGGAGTATCTTCAGGACAATGATCGATGGAGACGGATGGTGTTTTAGACCTCTCGACAGGCGCTTTCCCGTGTGGTTCTTCCAAAGAGGCAAACAGCTGAATTTTTTGTCCGATCTGTCTATCCGACTTTTATCCTACGCTCCGCTTTGTGCGAGTATTCCGCTCACTATCCGTGTCCGCCTTGTAATGCTGCTATGCCGAGTCACGATACGGGAGTCGGGCCCGATGCTCTTGAATTCCTCCTTTTGCCTTTCGATCTTCCGTTCACGGTCTTTCACTAAAATCCACTTCGCTCAAGTGATCATCCCGCTTCTCGCAATGTTCTCTCTGCCGTTCTTTCTCACCCGACTCACGGATGGGGGTGAGTACAGGGTGAGTAGTAGTAGTATTTTCTCACTCTCCGGACCCGGGTCAACCCGGGTCAGATTGTGGTCAAGCACTAACGCTAGCTTGGCCTGGCTTCACTTTAGTGATAATAATCAATTAGTTCACTTTCTCCAATTTGTCTTCGGCCTGAATGGGCAAGAACAAATGGCTAGGAATCAGTCCTCCGGTAAAAAAACTGCACAAGTACACCACGGAACAGTAACTACTTAGACGGATAGTTTAAAATTAACGGATAGAAAACCGACGGATTAAAATTGAAACGAACGACACCATACGAGATAAAATGAAACTCAAAGCAAGAGCACTACGAAAACAGTTCTTGTCGCGCCAAAAGCTAACGAGTACTGATTCTGTGCGGTCGTGTTTCTTGACGTTAATAATGTATACAACAGCACCAGCTGGGATGCCATCGCGCTCCCGTTACTCGGTTTGAGCGTACCGAAGGGCCTGTACAACATTACCAGAAACGCGTACTTGAGGCCGATGTTGGCCAGAGTAGTGCTCCTGTCACCGCAGGGGTCGATCCTGGGCCCGATACTATGAAACACTTTGTATGACTGTGTTTCAAAACTGATGTTTCCACTCGGAGTTAAGATCTTTGAAGAAGCTTTGCCGGGGAATAGACGGCATCTCATGCAAACACCATAGTGGAGGAATGGTTGAGCTGGGCCTAACTCACCAGAGGCGGTTGTTGTCAACAAACATAAGACGGTGCAAGAGGCGATCTATGTATCCTCATACAAGGCGGCCCAGCTTGGGCCTCGTCACTTCGCGTCAATCGTAACATGTAGAAGATACATTGGGCCAGAAGTACGCATTGGACCATTGGGTTATGTGACTCAGAGTGGTTATCAGAGAAAGTAGCCTATACGATAGCGGGACATACGGGAAAACGAGGAGTGTTTCAGTAGGCGTCGAATCAGTGAGACACGTAATGGCATCAAACTCACTTCGACTGCTAAATGGCAACGAAAGTAGGATAACTCATTCACGGGTAGCGTATCAAGCGTATCAAGATGGGTGAGTACAGAAACAGGAGTTCACTTCCGTTTGTCAGGCCATGATTGCTTCGGGGCGGTACCCACACAGGTTCAGGAAAAATGACTCTCTTGTCGACGAAACTGCCGTTCATGTACTATGTGAATGTTAACTCATTTTGTCGTGGAGCGAAGCGGAATGTTTGACGCTTGCGGGAGCGTCATTACTTCGGTTGATATTATCCAAAAGATGTGTCTAGAGGTGGTAAAGTGGGTTGCGGTATTTGACCGCTACCACTCAGATTTCCTGCATCTTCAAGCGGCACGCCAAACAGCAGATCGTATGTGATGGCATAGAAGATGCCAAAGTGGAGGCGAAATTCGAAAAAGGTAGAATTTGCAGGCCGGCATTGCAAATCTCATTCTTTGGTGTGCCCGCTATTGCCCAAAAAATAACATTCATATCGCGAATATGAAAGCAACTGCGGTGGGTTGGGCACGTAGCTAGAATAAGGAACATTAACCGGGTTAAAATGGTTATACACATATAGCGAGCCAACGATGTGCTGTGAGCAAGATTTGTCGATTAGGTAGAAGAGGATATGAGGACATGACAGCATGCTGCCTTAGTCTAAATAAATAATAATTGGTCATTGGTCATGAAGGAAGGGTATGGGAGAGCAGTCTAGCTTAGAAAACGAACTATGGAGTGTAACTTCTGAGCCCCAAACCGATTTCTACCAAATTTGGTAATCATATATTATATCATCAGAGACGAATTGTGCATTACAAGTTTAAGGCCCCTTTTTCCGTAAAAAATATGTGTGAAAGGCCAAAGAATTTATTCATATTTTCTCCAAATTCTCTATTCTCAACTACATACGCACCAAATCTATGATCCGTCCGCTGCACAGTGCCAATTTGGTCCACGGCAAAGACTGCACCACATCCCGCAGTTTCTGGCGCGAAAATCAAAGTGACAAAAATGCCTTTGATCTTAATACGTTTCCAGCTCCGTGCCAGATCAGAAGTGAACGTCACGATCCAGCAGGCAAGCACCTGTAGCGAACTTTATCGTTGACGCCTGGTCTGGTCGGCGGACGATGATGATGAGCGGAACGACCGTATTGGGAAATGCATTATTTTGATTGAAGTGTGATCTAATATATGCATTTGCGACCGTCCGTCGTTGAGTCAGCCGGGTGTCGACATGAAGCGTACGAGAGCAAAAAGCTGAAATAAAAAATGGAGAATAAATGATACACTCGGTGAGGCTGCCTCCAGTATGCGGGCTTTCACTGGAAAGACAGACCTCCCTCGAGAGTGTCATCAATTTTCCAACTTCAATTAATTCCATGTTGTTTTGATTTATATCACCCGCCGATGTGATATGACTTTTTGTTCCCCGACTAGTTGAAGTTGTTGATTAAATTGCATTTCGGTTTGCAGAATGCGTTTCGTATATAAAACACTTGACTATAGTGAAGTATCAACTGCTTATAAAAACTGTTGCCTTAGGCAATGTTTTTGTTGATTGTGGGTTCTCTTCTCGTCAACGATGACGAAACCGCATCCAAGCATCTTTTCTGTTGATACTTATTTGTATTCTGCTAGCACGACCCTAATGCTCGCAAAAACAATGTCGCAAACTTATTATCGATATTATAAGAACATTGCCCACGCTTCTTCCCTTATTCGGAACTCCACGGAAGGAAGACCGCCTACCGATGCCGTCATCGAAGAGTACGTGCTTCCTGCGCCTGGAAAGAGCTTGTCAATGTGGTGTTTACGATTGAGTCCCGCCGACATGGAGTATATGAACCATGCTCGGCTCGTGTCACATTTTCCTCACACACATAATCCACTGGCGGATTCTGTTGTCATCGTCGGAGTCGTCGGCCATGAGAATGGAAAACAGGAGAATGAGGTCACAAAAGCTCAGCTCGTGGCGTGCGTTATGTGAAATCTTGCACGGATCGTTGGAATAACTCCGGTGGAAATCCTCTCGAATTTCCCAACCAGTCCATCAGGACACGCATATTGTGATGAATAAGGAATTTAAATATGAAAAAATTGTTATTCGAGTAAATTTATTATTATGATAAAATATTTCAAACATTCCATCCCTATACGGTGCGCTCCATTCAGTTGCGTAACATTGATGAAGTGGAGCAACACGTTAGGAACGAGCGCAATTTCATAAGACCGGAGAACCTTTCTATCGGAGGAGGGTGGTTGGACACAAGATGCTCAATGTGCTGAGAAACCGTAACATTCCGAGAAAAATCTGAAACGAAGCGGAACTGAACTATAGGGAACGGCAGCAACTATACTTATCTGCACCGGGAACTGATGTGCCGTCCCTTCCGTCGTCCGTCGTCCGTCCGTGCTGCTGCCGAAGACAAAGAACCAATTTCGCTGAAAATATCCATGTTAAAAATGGTGGAAAATAGCCTGTCACTATGATTGGCACGAGAAGTATGAAACACAGCAGCACGGATGAAGAAATACTTGCCGTGAGATGCTGCTGGTGCCCGCTCCCGAGTTGACTCGTCCAATCGGGATATTTTTCAAACGCAGAATTCGGTGATGTGTTCCGTTGCGACTATACCGGCTAAGACGTGTAAAAGATCAATCATAAATGCGTTTCTGCGATGTAATTCCCTGAGTGAAAATTCCGTCAACGGTAATGATTGATTGTGGAAGGATGAGTAATCTTTTGAAGAACAATTCTTATTCCTACACTTATGCAAGTTATATCCAGAAGCAGTTTTATATTATGAATATAGTTCAGATTTTTTATTAACAAATCAAAACTTTAGGAAAAATCTCGAGATATATGTAGAATGATTAGATCGAAATATAGAATCATTACTTAGCATAAGAAGTGAGAATGCCTTATTTATCTTTTCTCACTTTTCATTTCTCATTTCCTACTTCAAATAACAGTTCGTTTCTTCTTAATTCTCACTTCCCATTGTGGGAAGTGAGAAATGCGAAGTAAATAGTGAGAAGAAAGAATTAGTATGTGAAACGTCTCATTTCTTCGAATTAGTTTTAGTTTTTCTTGTTTCTTTTTACTTTTTTTCTCATTTCATTTCAAGTGAGAAATTAGATGTAAGATGTACGAAAAGAGATGGAAGACGTCTCACTTTTATGTTTTCATTCCACACTTGCAACTTCTTCTTCTCACAGCTAGTGATGAAACTGAAAAGTGAGAAGTGAGTAGCAATTAGTCATAAATAATAGGCAAAACAAAAAAAATTCCTGCAGGAGTCCATAGACTTTTTTTTCAAAATCTCAAAACATTTTGTTGGAATTCCTAACAGTTTTCCATAAAAATAAAAAATAATCAAATAAATAAAAAAAATCTCATGCGAATTTCAAAGAATTTTGATTTAAAGGAAATTCAGCAGATTTTTTTTATATTCAGAACAATTATCCAATCCGCAGATTTTTCGGTGGAAATTTCAGAAATTTTCATTTGGAAATTTCAAAAAATATTTCCATTTGGGAACTTTAAAGAGATTCTCCAAACGTTTTTTTGTGTGGGAAATTCAAAATGTTATCCGTGGAAAATACGGAAAAAAAAATCCAAATTAATATTTCGGAAAAACTTCCTAGAGTAGTTTAGTAGATTTTTCCGGCGATATTCTAAAGACTCTCCCGTAATCATCCATATTCCTGTTTACGTACGAATGCGCTTTCGAACGAAAGTTGATGCGCATTCTCGTTTACGCCAACAACATCAAATGGGGAAACGGTTCGAAAGAATTGCATTCGTTCGAAAGTTTCATTCGTCGGTAAACAAGAATAGGGGTGAATGTCATAAAAATATCCCGAAATAATCCTCAAGAAACGATCGCAACAAAAACTCGTCACGCCAAAAGTTAAAGATTTGATGTAGCTTTCAATGTTAAGTTGCTCAACATAATGTCCGCAAAATTTGCACTGGAGCACTCAGTTGGACAATAAAATAACTTTCCTTAGAGGTTAATATGATTTAAAATTGCTTCCATCTTTCAAAATGTTACGTTTTTCGAAAATACATTTCACTGGTCAAATCGCCCAAATGTAGCCTTCACCTTTCGGGCACAAGCGCGGCGTACCTACCCAGCAGCAGTACGAACTTATGCTTGAATGGACTTATGCTGGTTTTTAATGTCGAGCACATAAGGGCTTACAACCTTTTTATTATGTGGTGAATGGTGTGGTAGTGGTGCCCAGGCACATGAAATTAATTTTTTCATAACTTTTCCCAAAAGCTCGTGCTCTCTGAAATGCATTAACGACCTTTTGGACTACCAAATAGCACACAGTTTACATAAATTGCGTTTAAAAGCAATAAGTTAATTAAGTAATACAGTAGGATGCCCCCCTTATACCGATTTTATTATTTATTTCCTCAGACTAAGGCCGGAGCGACCTGTGCAGTACGTAAAAGTCTTCTCCAGTCAGCTCGACATGGCTGTACGTCGCCAACCACGCAGTTTGCGGAGGTTCCGCAGATTGCCTTCCTCCTGATCACCCTATCATGCTCGCTATGCACCTCGCCTTATTGTGCCCGTCGTCTCGTTGCTGAGACTCATTTTCACCGGGTTATTGCCCGACATTCTGGCTACATGCCCGGCCCACCGCATTCGTCCGATTTACCGTCTGCCACCTGCACCCATAGATGGCATGCAGTACTTTTCTCTCGAAGACTCCAACTGCGCATTGGTCCTCTGCGAGCATCATCCGGGTCTCGTGTCCGTATAGGGCTAGACCGTTAGTCCGGGGCGTTTGTAGATAGTCAGTTTGATTTTGGGACGGCGGTGATCTCTATTCGATCTGAGCGTCTTGCGGAGTTTAAAAAACGTACGATTTCCAGCCAATTTCTCTGCTGGTATCATTATCGGAAGTCACCAAGCCCGAGTACACGAATTAAAGCTGTAGGCGTTTCTTCTTCGGAAGAGCATATTTAGTGTTGTAAAATGTCATCTGCATATCATTTGAAAAAAAAAAATTCAAATTTTTTGTTGGAATCAAATTCACTTTATGGATATTAATGCACTCATATCTATAGTATACAGCAGTCCTATATTTTTGTTAAAGCGTACATTGCTCCAAATACAGCATCTGAGGCTTGAGAGTAAAATCTGTGCAAAATGTCACGCGTCATTTGACATAATGTCATTTGAATGATATTTTGCCTCCCACACCTCAGATTACATAGTTTCAGAAATATCTTGTTCGACAAATTTTTAGACGCATTTGAGCACTATAATTAATATCTAGCTACTAAAAAAGTTCTGATAAAGTTATAGAAATTACTTTAAGTGACATTTAACAACATTGTTTAGGATTATAGAGGAGTTAGTCACCGTGTCATAAGAACATTTTTATTAAAATGAACTGTTTGACTTTTTCACATTGCAGTAGGATGCTCTGTGACTCTGGTTTCGTAAATATTACGTCATGCTAATTTTTTGTTTCTGTCACAATAATAACAAAGTACCGCAATAATAGGACGCAGTTCCATTTTTGACTATGTTTGTTTACAATCTGACTTCCACTGTCTGACAGTGGCATTACGGATAGAATATCCGTGCAACTCTATTGCAACTCCTATAGCCCATTTCAAGAACGCGTGCATTCCGAAGCTATATTCGTGTACAATAAGCCCCGCATGATTACACCCACATATCATAATGATATCTGAAGTGTATTCACACTTCCTGAATCAAAATTTAATCTATTTGATTCTGGCGTGTATTTAGTGATAGAAAGCATTATTTTTGAATCACAGTTTTACAATAAAGCTTACCATATTTTCCCAACCATCCTTACGCTCACTTGCACTGATGGTTTCACTTTCTTTTTAATTTATTCGTTTTTATTTCAACCGCACAAACTATCCCGCGCGAACTATCCCAAGTAATATTTTAAGTGTTATAACGCTCTTGGAGACCATAATTTACTCTACAAGACTGTAATAAAACCAGCATAAAACAAAAATGTTACTAGAGATCTGTTCGTGAAACACGACAACACGACTGATTGGTTTCCGCACAGCACAATAAAATCGGTCCGCGCGAACTCCACTTAAAATCTAGCAATTTTATGCGTAAAAAAATCACTTTAGCCGAATCACTGTTGGAACGTAAAACACTAAAACTATCACTTTCCTGATACCTTACACTAAACTTTATTTCTTCAAGCCCTTTTCCAGCTGAACTGGAACAAATATCAACAAAAAATTAGACAGCTAAAAATGAAAAACACATCCACGTGCGTTCGATGCTTGCTGCGATTTCGGAAATCTAGACCAACATTTGAAAAGGGCGTAACAGCCAAAATTTATTCCTTCTGATTCCTCGTCTACATATATAGCTATATACGTAGACAAAGAATCAGAAGGAATAAATTTTGGCTGTTACGCCCTTTTCAATTGTTGGTCTAGAAATCTTATTGAGCGTCTGTTCTCCATGTCAGGATCGGATCACAACAGCGTTTGTTCTCCATGTTAGGAGCGGCTGATCATCGTCCGAGTGCCAGCGAGGGACTCTAAGCGAAACTGTGCACCATGGTCCACCGGAAGTAAGCAGGAATGGTCCTCCGGAAATTTAGGGGGTTTGGTGTCAGGCCCTGCAAGCCAGCAAAAAAAAAAAAACTCACGCAACGAACAATCAACAAGAGAGTACGGACCGGAACCATCGGCGAAGACCACTGCGACGAAAAGGGACTAGCGATTGGAAACTCGGTTCGTGGAACTGCAAATCTCTCAACTTCATAGGGAGCACACGCATACTCGCCGATGTGCTCAAGGACCGGCATCGTAGCGCTGCAGGAGGTTTGTTGGAAGGGATCAATGGTGCGAAAGTTTAGAGGTAATCATACCATCTACCAGAGCTGCGGCAACACACACGAGCTGGGAACAGCATTCATAGTGATGGGCGATATGCAAAGGCGCGTGATCGGGTGGTGGCCGATCAATGAAAGAATGTGCAGGTTGAGGATCAAAGGCCGGTTCTTCAACTTCAGCATAATCAACGTCCATAGCCCATATCATCATAGGAGATTTGAACGCTCAGGTTGGCCAAGAGGAGGAGTTTAGACCGACTATTGGAAAGTTCAGCGCTCACCGGCTGACGAACGAAAACGGCCTACGACTAATTGATTTCGCCGCCTCCAAGAATATGGCCATTCGCAGCACCTACTTCCAACACAGCCTCCCGTATCGGTACACCTGGAGATCACCACTGCAGACAGAATCACAAATCGACCACGTTCTGATTGGTGGACGGCACCTCTCCGACATTATCGACGTCAGGACATATCGTGGCGCTAACATCGACTCTGACCACTATCTGGTGATGGTTAAACTGTGCCCAAAACTATCCGTCATCAACAATGTTCGGTACCGACGACCGCCGCGGTACGACCTAGAGCGACTGAAGCAACCTGATGTCGCCACTGCATACGCGCAGCATCTCGAGGCATCGTTGCCGGAAGAGGGTGAGCTCGATGGGCCCCTCTTGAGGACTGCTGGAGTACAATTAAAGCAGCCATTAACGACGCAGCGGAGAACAACGTCGGGTATATGGGTCGAAGTCGACGGAACGATTGGTTCGACGAAGAGTGCAGATAGATTCTGGAGGAGAAGGACGCAGCGCGGGCGGTCGCGCTGCAGCAAGGTACCCGGCAGAACGTGGAACGTTATAGACGGAAGCGGAGACAGCAGAGCCGCCTTTTTCAGGAGAAGAAACGCCGCCTGGAAGAAGCGGAGTGCGAGGAGATGGAACAGCTGTGCCGTTCTCAAGAAGCACGCAAGTTCTATCAGAGGCTCAACGCATCCCGCAAAGGCTTCGTGCCGCGAGCCGAAATGTGCCGGGATAAGGATGGGAGCATCTTGACGGACAAACGTGTGGTGATCGAAAGGTGGAAGCAGCACTACGAGGAACATCTGAATGACGCTGAGAGTACAGGCAGTGAAAGTCAAGGCAGCGGAGGAGATGACTACGTCAGTTCAGCGGACGAAGGAAGCCAACCAGCCCCCACCTTGAGGGAAGTTAAGGATGCTATTCAACAGCTAAAGATCAATAAAGCAGCTGGTAAGGATGGTATCGGAGCTGAGCTCATCAAGATGGGCCCGGAAAAGCTGGCCACTTGCCTGCACAAACTGATAGTCAGAATCTGGGAAACCGAACAGCTACCGGAGGAGTGGAAGGAAGGGATTATATGCCCCATCTACAAGAAAGGCGACAAACTGGAGTGTGAGAACTTTCGAGCGATCACCATCCTTAATGCCGCCTACAAAGTGATATCCCAGATCATCTTCCGTCGTCTGTCACCATTAGTGAACGAGTTCGTGGGAAGTTATCAAGCCGGCTTCGTTGACGGCCGCTCGACAACGGACCAGATCTTTACTGTACGGCAAATCCTTCAAAATGCCGTGAATACCAGGTCCCAACGCACCATCTGTTCGTTGATTTCAAGGCGGCATACGACAGTATAGATCGCGTAGAGCTATGGAAAATTATGGACGAAAACAGCAGAACAGCCCTGGGAAGCTTACCAGACTGATCAAAGCAACGGTGGATGGTGTGCAAAACTGTGTGAAGATTTCGGGCGAACACTCCAGGTCGTTCGAATCGCGCCGGGGACTAAGACAAGGTGATGGACTTTCGTGCCTGTTGTTCAACATTGCGCTAGAAGGTGTCATGCGGAGAGCCGGGTGTAACAGCCGGGGTACGATTTTCAACAGATCCAGTCAATTTATTTGCTTCGCGAATGACATGGACATTGTCGGCCGAACATTTCCAAAGGTGGCAGAACTAAACGTGAAGCAACAAAAGTTGGACTGGTGGTGAATGTGAAAAAGACAAAGTACATGCTTGTGGGCGGAACCGAGCGCGACAGGGCCCGCCTGGGAAGCAGTGTTACGATAGACGGGGATACCTTCAAGGTGGTTGAGGAATTCGTCTACCTCGGATTCTTGCTAACGGCTGACAACAACGTTAGTCGTGAAATACGAAGGCGCATCATCTGTGGAAGTCGGGCCTACTACGGGTTCCAGAAGAAACTGCGGTCGAAAAAGATTCGCCACCGCATCAAATGTGTCATGTACAAGACGCTTATAAGACCGGTTGTCCTCTACGGACATGAAACATGGACAATGCTCGAGGAGGACTTGCAAGCACTCGGAGTATTCGAGAGACGGGTGCTTAGGACCATCTTTGGCTGTGTGCAAGAAGACGGTGTGTGGCGGCGAAGAATGAACCATGAGCTCGCCCAACTCTACGGCGAACCCAGTATCCAGAAGGTAGCTAAAGCCGGAAGGGTGCGATGGGCAGGACATGTTGCAAGAATGCCGGACAGCAACCCTGCAAAGATGGTGTTCGCTTCCGATCCGGCAGGTACGAGATGGCGTGGAGCGCAGCGAGCGAGATGGGCAGACCAGGTGCAAAACGACTTGGCGAGCGTGGGGCGTATCCGAGGATGGAGAGATGCGGCCTCGAACCGTGTATTGTGGCGTCAAATTGTTGATTCAGTGTTATCTATTTAGATGTTAACTAAATAAATGAAATGAGTATTCTAATTCGATGCCGAAACGAACTTTTTCGCTCATTTCAAATTCCAACAGTTACCTGCTAGAACTAATCAAGTTGTAGTTACAGGAATGGAAGTTAGAAATGGTATGAAAGCCCATTTCCAGTTTGAGTGATTGCTAGAATATGAGAAATATATGAAAAGATACAAAGTAAGAGAATGGAACGGGCCTGGGGTGATCCTGGCCTGGGGTGATCATTCAATCATTTTTTTGGGTTGGGAAACAAACAACGAGAAATTTTTTATTTCAACGGACAATTTCCTTGTGAAATGGTTCGTTCAACGAAATAGTAAAGACAAGGCTGCCCCAAATTTAATTGAAAATTGAATGTCGTTCCATTCAATCCATTTTTTTCTCGAAAATATGAACTTCCGTAGAATAAACAAACGCCCAAATACCATATTTTGATATTCAGTGATGTGAATAATTTAGTGGTAAAGATGTTTCAGTGTTCATTTTGGAAATGCTTTGTTAAAGTATATCATTGCATTAATGTCATATTTTATTCGAATTTCGAGAACGATTCATTCAAATTTATATAATTTTTAAGTATAATTTAGTGTAAAGAAGTACCTTGCAATAAAATGGCAACTTTCGCGATCATTTTCCAAGGCTCTCATAGATGTGAAAAAATTATCCGCAGTACAAATAGCACGTGCTATCAAAGCATTAATCGCCACAATCCAACGAATTTTCAAAAATATCAAAATAGCTTTTTCTGGCGGTATATTTTTCTTAGGCGACTATCTGGCACTCATTTTCTGTTGCGATTAGAAATAAGCGGAGGAGTAGATTTTTTTTATAAGCGGTACAGTATCGACTACATTATTTATAGATAAATTAGAAGGAGTTTGACGCATAGTTGGCCGGGATAACTGCTGACATGAGATTCGAGTTGTATTTCCACTGAATTTACCCACCGGGATTTTGTGATTCCCTCCGTAGGGAACAACTATATTCCGGACACTTCTCAATACTCCGGCCGAAATATTTGACGAGACACTTCATATTTAAACTGACCGCACTTGGAATTTCATCTGAAACTCGTGTAAGTCACGCACCGGCGTCGATAAAATTAACAAAATTGTTTGTTGTTATATATAATTGTATTGTTATTTCGTCTGTAGAATCTGGATCTCCCTCCCAGGGACATACCGCAAAGAAAGGACGGTTTACCATACTGTTAAAATTAGTTTCAGCTCTATTGTAAATCGGTAGTCATTATCCTGATTGGTATTTCCTGTCGGAAATACATTTTTGTTTAATTCTCATTTCTCATTTACTCATTTACTTCTCATTCTAGAATATCCCAGGGGTTATTTTCAAAGAATCTATGACAAAAGGTCGAAAGACAAAAGGTCGAAGGGACAAAAGATCGACGGGACAAAAGGTCGACGGGACAAAATGTCGAAAGTACAAAAGGTCGAAGAGACAAAAGGTCGAAATTACGAAATTGGTTATAATTGAAAAGCCATAGAATTGAGAACAATACAAAGGAAAATTATGATGTAAGTACCGTCATCGGGGGTGATACTTGGCCAAATAAGGGTCAGGTTGGCCCATGTTTCCAACAAAACAAAGCGAAGCACGAGGAAAATGTAATATAAGAGATACCTTTTTAAGCGATTCAGATAGCCGACCTACAGACTGTTCATGAGAACGATGGCTAAATCTTGACTTGAATCCACAACCTCTAATTTCTACACAAGACTTTACCACCAATATGCAATATGCATAAACACATTCATTCATTTATTTAGTTTACATCTAAACAGAAACCACTGAATCAACAATTTGACGCCCTAATACACGAGTTACTAATTCGAGAACACGGAGTTCTTTAAAAATAAAATAACTACCTTCACTGTTTACAACCAACTGATTTATTATCCTCAACGTAACTACATTACAAGTATGCTGAGTCTGCATTGCCTCGGTAGGTACAGGCTCGATGATCGCTCTCGATATCGTTCACCTGGTTCTGCTGATGCGCCTCGATGTTGCCAACTCCAAAATGCTTACACCGATGGGAACGTCGATGGAATTCCACAAAGTCCGGTCGGCAACGACGTTAACTCACGGTTCGAGGCCGCATCTCTCCATCCTCGAATACTCCCCACGCTCGTCAAGTCGTTTTGCATCTGGTCTGCCCACTTCGCTCGCTGTGCTCTACGCCGTCTTGTACCTGCCGGATTGGAAGCGAACCCCATCTTTGCAGGGTAGTTGTCCGAAATTCTTGCAACATGCCCTGCCCATCGTACCCTTTCGGCCTTAGTCACCTTCTGGATACTGGGTTCGCCGTAGAGCTGGGCTAGCTCGTGGTTCATTCTTTGCCGCCACACACTGTCTTTTTGTACACCGCCAAAGGTGGTCCTAAGCACCCGTCCCTCGAATACTCCGAGTGCTTGCATATGCACAATCATGATTATATCCTGGAACACTAATGCTGTGTACCATGAGAGAGATTTTTTCGTCAATGTTGTACAAAATACAACATCACGCATGTTTGAGTGTTGATTAAAATGATTCTTAGGGTTGAATCACCGAATAATGTGCATAATGTAAACTGTTATGTACGGCTTAAGGCCAGTCGTTGTGTACATGCTTCAATGTTTATTTCTTATTTAAAACCAATAACAACGTCACGTTTAATTAAAACCAATAACATTCCCATCTAATACATGATTATGAGTGGAAAATAAATTTGACACACATTTATACAAGAGACTGACAATCTTCTGATTCTCCATGATCGACATCGGAATGTAATGTATACACACATTAAATTTTTTTCACCGAAGATCAGCAAAATTTTACTGAATTTTACCGAGCTGAATGATCAGCAATCATTTAAGTAAAAAATAATTACTGTAAATATCAGCAAAATGAACTGTCATCGCATTCGACAACCATTTACTGAATAATCAGCGAATTGAAAAAGTTTGCTGAAAAAATCAGTAAATTCGATCATTACAGGATTTGACAGCATCATGCTGATATAATTCAGCAAAATAAATTGAATTGCTGATATCATCAGTATGTTGATCACGTCTAAAATATAATCAAACTAAAGACTTTTTTAATGTCTTTGTATATATTTTTTTGTACATTGATATATAAATTAATGATACAATAATATTCAAAAAAATATGTACAACAACAAATACTTCATCTGCCAAATGGTGAATGTTTTAGTTTTCGTAACAGGAATATCTTAAACTGAATAACGTGCGTCGTCCATTAGTTTGCATTGGCTGTAAAATATATAAAATTGATTTTAAAAGATTATTCTTCCTTATCTTATTTATCTATAACTCTAATTACGCGATATGATATATTAGATTTGCAATAAATACTTACGAAAAATTAAAAGCTCGCAACAACTTGCCTAAATAAAAACAATTCTGTTTTTTTCTAAAGTTTGACAGTTAGTCGATGGGAAATGCTGAGTGATCAGTAATTTGGAAAGATTCGACGATTTTCAGTAAATACATATCAAATTACTGATTTTTTCAGCAGGCTTCAAAATTGCTGATTATTTTCAGTGAAGAATTTTGCTGAAATATTTTTTATAAAATTGGTATGTATGAATGTATAGGAAGTCGCGTTGGCGAAATAATTAATTATAAGACACTGAATCAAAGATACCAAAACCAACGTATTTCACTCAAACATGTACTCGAAGCGACACGTGTTACAAGAGCACGATCTAACAAGTATTAATTTTCCAGTTCTTGTCCCGAGAACTAATCAAAATCATACAATGCTCGCCCTGGCTGCTGAATATTCACTGTAAATTGGTTCAAGAACTGCCCATGAAATAAAGAAGGAGAAATTTCTGGGAAATGTAATAAGCAAGATTTTTTTCAGAAACATGTTTTCAAACTTGTCGTATACTTAGTATTTTTCATGTATACAGAATTATAGATTTTTAACCTTTTGTCCATTCGACTTTTTGTCCCTTCGACCTTTTGTCCCTTCGACTTTTTGTCCCCTCGACGTTTTGTCTCCTCGATCTTTTGTCCTGTCGACCTTTTGTCCGTCGACCTTTTGTCCTTCGACCTTTTGTTTTTCGACATTCTGTCCCAAAGCCATTTTCAAATGCACTTCAAGGATTTTTTTAGAAAGATTTTCTTGGAAGTTTAACGAGAAGTCCACCAGAAAACCTCCATGAATTTATTTATCCTCAATTGAAATTGAAATTGCTTTGCAAGTTTGCTCAGGAAGTACTTAAAGAAATACTCCGGGGGTTGCGTCGGAAAATCTTTCGGGAACTCCTTCGAATACTCCCACAGAGATTCTGATTTTTTGTCTTAAAACTTGTGTTTCCTGGAGCAGTTCCTGAATGATTTTCTTATAGAATAGGTTGAGAGGTTCTGCGAGAATTTCAAAACTTATTTTCCGGGAGAGAAAATTCCGGAAGAATTAGAAATTAGGAAGAATTATAAACAGGAATGACTTTAGGAGGGATACGTGGAGGATTTTCAGGTGATATTCGCAATTGAATTATCGAAAGAGTTTCTGGAAGAATTTCCAAAGAATTCCTGAGCATGTATGGGAGGTGGCTTAAGATAAGCTTCATGTGAATTTTGAAGGAATTCTGAGGAAATATCTGTAGTTCTTGAAGTAATTTATAAAAAGTTCGTAGGGGAATATCTGGAGGAATTTAAGCACTCTTTTCTCGATGAACTTGTGGGGAACTTATTGTTACACAGAAAATGTCCATTTACAAAAGCAAGTCAAAACAGGCTCCATGATTTTACAAAACATTGTTAAGGTGTTGAGTACCAAAACAAAACTTTGAAAGTATTGGTACAATAAAAACTGTCATATACTGTAGTAGTATTGGTGTCGTATTTATAAAAAACAAAGAATATTAGTAGGGTGGTTCAAAAAACGATCCAGCTCCACCACGCTCACTCGATTCCGTCCCATGCTCCGAGTGTCCTCCAAAAACAAATTTGAACAAAAACTAGTTGAGCGCAAGCCGGTTCAAATTTGTTTGAAAACTAGTATGGGAAACTAAACCTTTTATTACCTTGGCTACAGCGCCTCCCCTCCAAACGCTGTCGAAAAGAGAACCCACGTAGCTGAAAGCAACATTCCAGAGACTTCACTGAACGAAAACCGCACCGCAGGAAAGATCCATTGATTACGTATCGCGAAAAATAGCATTTTATACCCCACCCACCCCCATGTCACACTTTATGTATGAAGTATCTGCCCCAATGGTCGGGTTTTGGGTTTTCGGGTTCGGGTCGGGTTCGGGCTTGGAAAATTAGAAAAATGTCGGGTTCGGGTCGGGTACGGGTTTGTGAGATGATAAAATGTCGGGTCTGGGTCGGGTACAAGTTTGAGAAATAAAGTATTGATTTTTTTTTATTCGTTTCTGATTAATTCAAGGCTTGTTCGTTGTTTGGGCCTATACCAGGGATATAGCGCAGCTGTCAACCCCATACAGATGCACCGTAGTAAACATGAATTTGACATTTTTGGAAATTTTGACAGTTTTGGGCATTCTGACATTCTCGGTTTTTGCACGCTTAATTCAGTTGACCTTTTTCCATGAGTTTCAACGGGGTTAACTCTTGTAAACGACTCGTTATTTTTTTACGTGTACGTGAGTGTACTACACGACTCAGAGGAATAAATCATTTTTAAGTCATAAATCTGTGTAAGTCAACGAATAAAAGAGTAAACATATTTAGGTATGTATTTTATGTTTGCTTCGGTGATTTTGACTTTTGCTATACCCCTGGCCTATACCCTTTTGGGTGTAAAGAGAAATATAAAATATCTAGTTTGAGTTATCCGCCAAAAAACTAGTTCGGGTCCAGCTCGGGTTAAATACTGCAAAAATTGTCGGGTACGGATCGGGTTCGGGTTTGATAAGATTTTTGGGGCCATCCAGAAACCACGTGGTCATATTTTTGAAGATTTTCACAACCCCCCTCCCCCCCATGTGGCTTATCGTGGTCATTTGGCAGACCCCCCCCCTCCCCCCCCCTATGACCACGTGGTTTTTTTCAAGTACAAAAATTTAAGAAAAAAACCTTATGTAACTAAAACATATGGTTAATCCGATGAATTTTGAAGATGGACAATTTCAACTGATTCAAAATCAAGCTAAACCCAGCATGGAAATTATAAATATTCATGAATTCAAAAATTTTGATGTATCCGTGTATCGCTAAACATCCAAGCAGGTCTATTGAGCCGATGCGATTTCATTTATTACTTTCACAATAAGCTACAACAGGCCTTCCATTAGTCGATGTTTTAAGATACGATATCGACAGAAGTAAAAAAGCAGCCTGAATTTTTTTAAAAGTTTTCCATAACAATTAGGAAACATCCAATAAAGAAATTATGGTATGAGCAATAAAAAAATATCAAATTTTCTACAAATAATGCAAAATTTCCATAAACAATTAAGAATTTTCCACAAAACAAAATAAATTAACACTTAACCAAAAATTGCAAATATAAAAAGAATTTTTCATAAAGATATCAAAATTTTCAACGGAAAAAATACAAACATTCCATAAATAAATCAATATTAGAAATAAAAATTACAAAATTTTGAAAATTTACTAAAAATATTTTCTCGGTCACTCAGATGGTTCTTTCGAAAAATTTTCCAGGGAACTTCTATTCCACATCTCGAATATGCTTCAGTCAATGGTCCTTTCATAAGCGACTCATAGAGGAATGGATGTATTATAGACCAATTATTATTTTGGAGTTCGGATCATTCGATTTATCCAATTAACCAACTTATGATGTATGATATAATATCCCAGTAGGTTCATTGGGTTGATATGACTTCAATTATTATTTATACAAGCTACTACAGACCTTATAGGTTATACAAAACGTCCTGGAAGTCGTAATGTTTGCAACTTGATGTTGACTCAAGATAATTTTGGGTACCTTGTCTCTTGTATCTCATGTTAATGGAAATTAGGATCATATGGTTATTGCATCGGATTGGGTATATACCGATGATGAGGACATTGCAAAATATCTACCAGTATCGTGGGCTGAACTTGAGAGCATTTTGGAGTACCTTGAGCATCTCGTATTCCTGAATATTAATCACTGGCTTAACGTTCAGGATGACCCATCTTATCTGAGTTTTCAGAATGATTCAAACATTTCAATTTCAATTGTATGCTCTTAGAATCGAAATCTTCCCAAGGTTTTGGATATCTGAGTTTTCGAGGACAGTCAAATTTAGGCTCCCATATTTTTTCTGTAAAGCCAATATCTTGATGAACAATTTTACTGAAGAAAATGGTGGCCTAGCTCTCTTTGTGATTTTATAGTTAATCTAAAACGCTGGGCATATATGACCCATCCGTCTTGAAAGAGTTAAGATTTGTTTTGGAATTCAATTTCAATCGTTATTATAACACAATTTTTTAACCTAGATTGTTTTAGGAATTAGAGTATTTTTTTTCTGGAACACTGCCACTTTTTTTATATCGCAGGAATCTCCTAAGTTCTAAGACCCTTTTATGAATTTAAAAAGCATTTTATTTAGAATTTCATGTTGATTTTTTAAATGCAAGCTACTCTATGTCATAACCTTTTTCATACGCACTACTAGAATTTTGTGCATTTAGAACATTTAGGTGCATTATTAAATTTTTCGATCAATTATCCTAATTATTCAATATAATAAAAACTGAGCTTCTTAAGCCTAAACTACTGCACATATTTATTGCTTGGATTAGTTTTAAATTCCAAGATCTGCTTAATTATAAAGAATAATTATTCTGGAGTGTCAAGGGAAACCCTTCGGAATATTGACAAGAAGTTCTTCGGAGTTTCCACGGAAAAATCTTTAGAATTTCAACGACATTCTTTTCCGAAATTCTCTGGAAGAGTTCCGAAAACGTTTCCAGTAGAAAAATGAAAAAAGTTCATCTGAAATACCAATAATGAATTTCCCGACGAAATTCCGATGTTTTTACATGTGGAAATAACGAAAAAATTGTACTTTTGTAGTACTTGTAAAGGTTGTACTTTTGAAGCATTTCCAGTAGGAATTCCTTAAAAAATAAATCAAAATTTTAAAGATTTTCTGATGTAAAAATTCCTTAAAATTTCTAAATCATTTCATGTGCATCTTTGCATGGTAAAGATTTAAAGCAATGTTTAGCTGAACCTGCAAATAAATCAAAATGACTTCCCGAAGAAGAATGAAGTCCCGATGAAATTTTGGAAAATTTATGGTGCAAATTAAAAACATTAACCTTGAGAATTCTAAAGATTTATTCTTTGAAAATCCAAAGAATTTTTTGAAGATAATCCATTGACTCTTCCGTGGAAATTCTAAATAATGCCTCGAATAAAAAAAAATACTTGGAAAATTTAAAAAAAATGTGTAGAATTCACAAAGAGCGTAAAAAAGTATTCCGAAAAATTTTCATTTCAAAATTCCAAATTTGAAAAAATCCAAAAACAAAAAATCAACAGAAAAAGTGTTTCGCGTGGCATTGGCTGTTTAATATCTTTCGGAAATTCAGAAGATTTTTTCTTGAAAAATTTAAAAGTCTTCTCTTCTACGGCTCCATATTCCAACCGAAAGTTGGTCTGCTTTTCAACTTAGTATATTCTATTTGAATTTCCTCAGTAGCAAAATTTCCAAGCAAAATTTTTCAGAGAGAATTGTTCAAAAATCATTCTGAATGTCAGAATTTTATCAGGATTATATGAATTAAGTCAAAGTTTTTACATGAAACTTCTTTACTGGATTTTTACTGATTATCCATAAGAAATTCTTTTGAAAGTTTTTTTCTTGGATTATTGTAAAAACATGAACATTTTTCAAAATTGTAGCTGCGTACGCAGATGCAAAAGTGTCGGCGGCGTGATGCCAAAAACCATTTGTGGAGTTGTGACTGAATCGCAACCTGGTTTTTCGTTAATTTTTTATGGAAAAAGGATCTAAGGCGTTACGACTAACGCTGCGTTACCGGTTTTTCTCGATGTACACCTACGTCTATTCAACGCTGAGTTGAAAAGACGCTACGTGGGCATCGGCCCTAAGATGCGCTTTGCGTTTATTAATTAAATTATTAAATTTTAATGATTTGTATTTTTTTTCACCGCTATTGTTATTCACCAAAAGTTTTTCGTGTAAAAAAAGCCACGTGGTTCGAGAGCAACACCCCCCCTCCCCCCATGTGGCTTATCGTGGTCATTTCCCAAACCCCCCCCTCCCCCCATATATGACCACGTGGTTTCTGGACGGCCCCTATTTAATTTGCATTCCATGTGCGGAGAAGTGAGTGAAAACTTGATTTTTTTCAATGTCCATTGAGAAGAAGTGAAGTGCAGTGACAAACCCACTAAATCGCGAATGGCTATTCAATTGACGCGAAACTGCTGATTTATGATATAATTCGCGCCGAAATACCGAAATAACCTTTGGAGAGACATGTTCATTATCATGGAAAGGGAATAAATATGTTGTGAACAGGTTAATAATTTGAATATTAAACTTTTGTTCGATGCTGTTCGATGCATTCGAATGTTGGTGGGAGAAGAGTGCGGGAAGTGTGGGGTTCCCCCGTGGAAGGTCCGGTACCATATTGACTGCTGTAGGAGAATGAGCAGATACGTTCCAAGAAAATATACATTATAAATTTATATAACAATATTACGAAATATAGAAGTGGAATTTCAGATATATTAAACAAATGAATAAAGAATTTGAATACAATATTGAGACAAAACAGATAATATTCTTATTAAACCAGAAAAACAAATGACAAGTTGGATAATAAGTTGTGAGATATGGACCTAAAATGAAATTGTAGTAAACATATTAATAAATACATAATAATAATAATAAATACTATCAAAAGTTACCAAAATAATTCAAAATATTGGTTGATAATAAGGTAATAAGAATTATAAATAAAAAAAAAAGATGAAAGAAATATTCTAGACGTACTGCGTTTTATTCATTTGAAAAAAAACTTAAATCTTTGGTTACTCTAATAGGAATTACCCCCTAGCTTGATCGGAAGCGCAAGCAAAAAAAAAATATAAGAAACAAAAGAAGCGCGCAGTTTCCATGGTAACCAGGGGAAGCTAGCCTTCCCCTCGCCTAGTCCAAAAGACTATAAAACGGGCGCTCAATGGACAATCGGGTCATTCACAACTCGACACACGCAACGCACGGAACCCTTCCTTGCCTTGGCAGCATCGAAGAACCACGTGACCACCAGCAAGCGTTCCCGAAACCTAAGCTCACGAGCAGCGACACGGCTGTAGTCACCCTAGCAACCACCCACACCTGGGCATTCCGCCCACGAACACCGCTTGTGCGCGGGAAGCTATTCGTCTACCACGGGTGTTGTTGCCATAGCAACCACCCTCCACGCAAGCAGCGGCGGGCAGACAAACGAACAACGGACCGATCGGATAGCAGCAGTCGCTGGAAACGACTTGCAACCATCATCGCAGTAGGCGTCGCGACGGCCGCGTGTGATCATCCATCATCGTAACCAGCGCGCGCAAGCGTTGGGCGTTCATCGTGCTGATAGAACCAACTCAGCTACGCAACCAACTAGCGGCTATTTGAAGCGGTACGCGGCAAATTTCCGGAAGCCTGTTCATACATCAAAATATTCTATGGATAATTGATGTTTGGACAGGTTAACGGATTTTATATAGAGGAAGGGATCTACACAGAGGAAGGGATTTACACAGAGGAAGGGGTGTATAAAAAAAAAAACATGAGTGAACTTTTCGCTCGCTAAAGAGTTCAATTAATAATTTTCTATAGCTTGCTACAACTGAAGTTGAGTGATCTCCTTCACTACGCACTATCCGTGCACACATGGAAGACGAGATGATGCAGCCATCCCGAAGTGGGTCGAACCGAACCCCTGGAATCCACGACAATGGCGCGGACGGTACGACGGACAAATCATTAAAAAGGTACGTATTTAAAGTCGAAAAAAGTTTCGAACACATGCTTCGTAAGCAACCGATGAGAAGACGGTTAGCTTTCAACGGAAACGACAGAAAACTTCGATGAGTAGGCGAAGTTTCACAATTGTCAATATTAGCAACAGCCAATCCTCAATGAGAAGGTGAGGATTCGTAGAAGCAAATGAAAAAAGGCTGATGATATACTCAAATTTAAAATCGGTTTCTGATGTAGATAGTAGATAGAAAACTGATGTCAGCGCTTACGAAGTCTATGAAGTATATTTAATGAATTGCGTTATGTACAAGAAGTTAATGAAAACATTCTGGTCTGCTTCACAGGAAATCTAAAAAAAGTATTACAAAAAAAATGCTTTTGGAAGAGCTATCGGCAATGAGAATTGAGCTCACTCAGCTCCGGAACGAGAAAGATTCTCTGTTGCAATCTACGACTATGTCAAATCCAGCCAACGATTTCGAGCCTTTCCGTTCGAACACTGCAGAGTCGTACAGTGCTGTTGGTGAAACTCTTCTGGCCAGTGTGAATAATATGTCACTGAGTACAATGAGCATACCCGAGTGCATTCCTTCGGAAGGTGACTCCGACATAGACAAAAAGGGCTATGAATATTGGAAGAATATTCTGTTGGCTTCTTTGAATCTGATCCAGGCTAACGATGAGAATATGAAAATGGATGTCTTCCGGATTAAAGCTGGACCAAAGCTCCTTGAATTGCTTCAAGGAACGAAGTCTTCACCCGACATGCCTGATCAAGCCATTGACCCATTCTCAAATGCACTTGCCAGATTAGATTGTTATTTCGGATCTAGAGCTTACACGCTTTCCCAACGAAGCAAACTTCTGAATACCACCCAACGGGATAATGAAAGCAGTATCCAATTTGTTAGACGTGTAGCGGCATCGGCAAAATTATGTGGTTATGATAAGGAGGATGATGAAATGGAAGCGGTGGCACGTACAGTGATAAAAAGTTCGACCGATAAACGGGTACGGACACTAGCACACAGAAATTGGATTCGGCAAGGTTCCCTGAACGATTTAATCGACCTTGTACGTGACCATGAAACAGAGTTATCGAATGAGCAAGAGTTCCAGAAAACGCGACAGCCACAACGAACAGCGTCAGTAGCAGCAATCTCCAGCAAACTAAACCAAAGAGGACAGTACCACCGAAACACAACAGGAAGATTCACCAATATGATCCGCGGAAGAGGCTCATTTCATCGCAATTCGATGCGTTATCAGGGACCAACGAAATGTGCTTGTTGGCGTTGTGCTAGCATTTACCACGGTCCTGAGCAATGCCCGTGCATCGAGAAAGTTTGTCACAGCTGTAAACAACAAGGACATCTAGCTCGGTGTTGCCCCTCTGAAAATCGAACAAGAATACCAGCCAAGCGTTTGACCAGCGAAGATAGCGAGGCACCTCCTCGGAAAATTGCAGCAATCAAGAACGAACAAGAGACAAATGTTTTGGAATCGTCTGATGTAAGTGAAATTGACTAGTGGGTCAAGAATTGAAATTGATATTTTTGAGAAAACTGTTGAATAAATATTTGAATTCGAAAATAAATAAATGATTTAAAAAAAAAAAATCCTTGGGTCGGTATTGATGTCATATCATATGTCCTTGTCTTCTTCTTGTTTATCTCAATTTAGAAGTTAGGTGTTCGATTCGATTAGAGATGATACCAATATCGACTCATAAAACAGTTAACAAAGAAAAATATAGCTCTTTTATTTGTCTAAATTACAGCCCCGAGCGATTACTGATTTAGTAGTCATTGATAAAGTTGTCTCAAATTCACCAATGCACCAGACTGAAGAGGATGCTTTTGTGATTGGAAGAGTCGCTGGTACTCGCGTTATTTTCTTCATAGATTCCGGGGCTCAAGTCAATACAGTAACAAAGACGCAATTCAATAAAATGCTCGGAAAAGAGTCTACGCGCAGTAAGTTGATGGACTTGAGTTACGAAACAGATATTAAGCTTAGAGCTTACGCTGCTTCAACCAACATCAAAGTAATCGCCACATTTTCGGGAGAACTGTATGTGTCAAAAGATAGACCCACTTGCATTGAAAAATTCTACGTTGTAGATGAAGGCAGAGCACTGCTAGGATTCAACACCGCGACAAGATACAGTCTTCTTGTAATAGGATTGACAATACCAGTCACTAACAGCGTTTGGCCATGTGAAATAGCCTTGATAAATGCTACACTTACTGAATCAGCACGGGAGTTCCCCAAGTTCAATGTTCCCCCAGTTGTCCTGTTTTATAATAAAGCGATGCCACCTGCAAGAAATGTTTACACTCACATACCTGCTGCATACAAAGAGCTAGCAAAGCGAAAATTGGATGAAATGCTGCAATCAGGAATAATCGAGATGGTCACGGATGATATGGATCGTTCATTCTGTTCATCACTCTTGGCTGTACCGAAAGGATACAATGATATACGGTTGGTCGTGGACCTTAGAGGACCGAATAAATGCATCTACAGAACTCCTTTCAGGATGCCAACGTTCGAAGAAATATTGATGGAATTGCACGGAGCAAAATGGTTTTCAACCATTGACCTGAAGAATGCTTTCTTTCATGTCGTACTTGATGAAGGCTGTCGCCATCTTACTAATTTCTACTCGGGAGAAGTAATGTACAGGTGTCGCCGACTCCCATTTGGACTTTGCAATGCACCTGACATTTTTCAGGAAATTATGCAATCTACTATTCTTTCGGGATGTGACGGAGTTGTCAATTATCTGGACGATGTGTTAGTTTTCGGAGAAACAAAGGAAGAACACGACAAAACCTTAAACTAGTATTGGCGCGACTTGAAGACCACAACGTCAATATCAACGAGGATAAATGCGAACTAGGTCGCCAAGAAGTAACGTTTCTTGGTTTCAACTTATCTGCAGATGGATGGAGTGTAGACGAAAACAAAATCAAAGCAATTCAAAATTTTCGTAGACCAGAGAACCAAGCAGAGGTTAAAAGCTTTTTGGGTTTAATAAACTTTATTGAGCGATTCATACCTCAACGCGCGGATAAAACCCGACATCTCAGAGATCTTGCCAAAACAGATAGCTTTTTATGGGCACAGGAACATGAAGAGGAATTCAAATTTCTAACTCATAGTGCTTGGAAAACGGTCAAGAAGCTAGGCTACTATAACCGGGATGACAAAACAGAGCTCTTTGTGGATGCCTCACCATATGGGCTAGGAGCAGTGCTCGTTCAGTTTGACACAAATGATAACCCAAGAGTTATTGCATGTGCATCGAAAGCACTCTCGATTACAGAAATGAAGTACCCCCATACTCAGAAAGAAGCTCTGGCGATGGTTTGGGGAGTAGAAAAATTTTTCATGTACCTCATGAGTATCCGATTCACCATAAGAACAGATGCAGAATCAAACGAATTCATTTTTGGTGGTATGCATCGTATTGGGAAAAGAGCTATCTCTCGGGCCGAAGCTTGGGCACTTAGGTTACAGCCATACAATTTCAAGGTCGAGCGCATACCTGGGAACGAGAACTTGGCCGATGCATTATCAAGATTAATTGGAAATCAACAGAATACAGATCCATTTGATGACGCTGCCGAAAGACATCTACTGTACTTACTCGACGCAGGGACAATAGATTTGTCATGGAACGAAATCGAAACACACGCTGAACAAGATGATGAACAATCAGAAGTTCGAGAGTCCCTCAGAACTGGACATTGGGAGAACCACCTACGTTGTTATGAGTCTCAATCGAAGCATCTAAGAACCTTGGGATCTTTGATTTTCAAGGAAGATCGTGTAGTATTACCACATAAACTCCGAAAGAGAGCTCTAGACGTAGCACACCAAGGGCATATGGGAGCATCATCCATGAAAAGAATTTTGAGAAATTACTTCTGGTGGCCAAGGTTGAGTAAAGATGCAGAAAACCATGTAAAGAGCTGTGAAACTTGTCTGAGATTGTCTCGGAGAAATGCACCACTTCCACTGACTAGCAGAGAGCTGCCTCAAGGCCCTTGGGAAATATTGCAAATTGATTTTTTCACGGATCAGGATTTTGGTCATGGCGAATTTTTGGTCATTGTTGACACATATTCCCGATATCTACAAGTCATAGAAATGAAACATATGGACGCAGAAGCAACCAACAATGCCCTCATGCGAGTTTTCGAAAATTGGGGCTATCCTTTGGCGATTCAAAGTGATAATGGTCCGCCTTTCCAAAGCGACAAGTTTGTTAAAACATGGGAGGAAAGAGGAGTAAAAATTCTAAAATCCATACCACTAAGTGCCCAGTCAAATGGAGCAGTCGAAAGACAAAACAAAGGAATTAAAGATGCCTTGGCGGCATCAAAGCTCGATAAGACAAATTGGAGAGTGGCTCTTGACAAATACGTACACATGCACAACAAAGTGAGACCTTTATCTCGACTTGGAGTTACACCTTTTGAAATGCTGGTGGGCTGGAAATGTAGAGGTACATTTCCATGCCTCTGGAGTAGCAATACATCGGAGACGCTGGACCGTACAGACGTAAGGGAAAAGGACGCAACTTCTAAACTGGAAAGCAAGAAATACGCAGACACTAAACGAGGAGCCAAATATTCGGATATAGCTGTTGGAGACAGAGTACTCATAACGCAGCCTAAAAAGCATAAATCAGATCCAACATTTTCTGCAGACAGGTATCTAGCATATTTTTTATGAACCGACAACCACATGCAGCGTTTTTTTTTCTCTAATCAAATTTTATAGGTTTACTGTCATAGCTAGAGAGGGCGCCAAGGTGGTTGTAAGAAGCGACCGGGGTGTTCAATACGCTCGCAACATACAAGACGTTAAACGGGTACCCGCAGAACTAGAAGCAGAGTCAGAGCAAATGATAATCGAGCAAAATGATGAAGACCATGTTCGTCCACCATTCCAAGCACAGCAAATTCAAGATAATGCGGAACATGATGAAACAACGACAACACGCCCTCATAGAATTATAAGGAAACCTAATAGATTTAAGGATATGATACTTTTCACAATTTTTGAGTAAGGAGTAGGGGAAAGGGGTATTGTAGGAGAATGAGCAGATACGTTCCAAGAAAATATACATTATAAATTTATATAACAATATTACGAAATATAGAAGTGGAATTTCAGATATATTAAACAAATGAATAAAGAATTTGAATACAATATTGAGACAAAACAGATAATATTCTTATTAAACCAGAAAAACAAATGACAAGTTGGATAATAAGTTGTGAGATATGGACCTAAAATGAAATTGTAGTAAACATATTAATAAATACATAATAATAATAATAAATACTATCAAAAGTTACCAAAATAATTCAAAATATTGGTTGATAATAAGGTAATAAGAATTATAAATAAAAAAAAGATGAAAGAAATATTCTAGACGTACTGCGTTTTATTCATTTGAAAAAAAAACTTAAATCTTTGGTTACTCTAATAGGAATTACCCCCTAGCTTGATCGGAAGCGCAAGCAAAAAAAAAATATAAGAAACAAAAGAAGCGCGCAGTTTCCATGGTAACCAGGGAAGCTAGCCTTCCCTCGCCTAGTCCAAAGACTATAAAACGGGCGCTCAATGGACAATCGGGTCATTCACAACTCGGACGACACACGCAACGCACGGAACCCTTCCTTGCCTTGGCAGCATCGAAGAACCACGTGACAACCAGCAAGCGTTCCCGAAACCTAAGCTCACGAGCAGCGACACGGCTGTAGTCACCATAGCAACCACCCACACCTAGGCATTCCGCCCACGAACACCGCTTGTGCGCGGGAAGCTATTCGTCTACCACGGGTGTTGTTGCCATAGCAACCACCCTCCACGCAAGCAGCGGCGGGCAGACAAACGAACAACGGACCGATCGGATAGCAGCAGTCGCTGGAAACGACTTGCAACCATCATCGCAGTAGGCGTCGTGACGGCCGCGTGTGATCATCCATCATCGTAACCAGCGCGCGCAAGCGTTGGGCGTTCATCGTGCTGATAGAACCAACTCAGCTACGCAACCAACTAGCGGCTATTTGAAGCGGTACGCGGCAAATTTCCGGAAGCCTGTTCATACATCAAAATATTCTATGGATAATTGATGTTTGGACAGGTTAACGGATTTTATATAGAGGAAGGGATCTACACAGAGGAAGGGATTTACACAGAGGAAGGGGTGTATAAAAAAAACATGAGTGAACTTTTCGCTCGCTAAAGAGTTAAATTAATAATTTTCTATAGCTTGCTACAACTGAAGTTGAGTGATCTCCTTCACTACGCACTATCCGTGCACACATGGAAGACGAGATGATGCAGCCATCCCGAAGTGGGTCGAACCGAACCCCTGGAATCCACGACAACTGCCATCGTGGTACTCTTCCAACTATGTCCTTAAAAAGGGTATATCAATGACTTCAGGGCCATTCGAGATCGCTCTGGTGACATTGGCCACGGAGTCTGGACAGATTGTGTAACATCGCAAACTTCATTGCTCCGTTATTTCTACACTCACATCCAAACGAGAAACATGATCGAAGTACTTTTTAAGATGCGTTCCAATGGCGATGAAATGATAAAAGCAATTAAAATTTTACAAGATCACATACAAATGGTCATACATACATATCACGTTGTGTAAACAGTACTGTTATGGAAACACAAAATTTTAAGAAATAGTAATTTTGTTTACACGTGGAATAACGGATGAAAACCGCACATGGAGGCGAGGGGAAACTATGACACATGCGCATTGATTCTCAGTTTTGGAATGAACACCGTCATCGAATCATTAGCATCTTTTTCCTTGCAATTACAGCGTTGATGATATTAAAAGTTTGCTTTTATTTAGTTAAATAGAAACATAATACATATAATGCATTAAAGTTAATGTGGTTCAGAATGATTTTATGTATTCATAGATACGACCTATGTCAATTATATTTAGCGTTTTTCCGTTGGGTTTTCCTTTTCTTACTTCAATCAAGTTTATTCGAAACTTGAAAGAACGAATCATATAAACCCATCTAATTAGTCTATTCGTTACAGGTGACCACTTACACTTCTAGGTAAAAGTGTACCATTTAATATTTCAGCGAAATCTGGAGAAACAGTGTGTCGATGATAGCAAGCATAACTGTTCATGCAGCATAATATTCATTCAGTGTAACGGCCCAAGATTGATTCACAAGTTGAGCCCAACTGCACTTGTATACAAGACAAAAGCAACAGGCTGCAGTTGATTCCCCTCCTGCAAATAGGCTCACCCATGAAGTGGAAAATAACGATGTAAAATTTCCACAAACCGACAACCTGACGTTCTGCGCAAAAAAAACATAAATATAATACATTCAATTATGAGAACTGTCATCAAATTCCTTCCGTGCTCGGTCAATCGGAACATTCATTCTAGCAGCGATGACACCGTAGTGGAACCAGTCAGTTATTGGAACCATCCTTCCGGAAACTGCAACTACTAACCATTCCGTTCGAGTAAATATTGACACACGATAGATAGCGCAGGCAGAATATGACCTGAATTTCCGTTCGAGAAGCGTTGCAAAACGGAGTGTGGAGTGGGCGTCAACTTAATCAATTCGCATGCTCACGTAGCGGTGATTGATCATGCGCTTTCATTAGCATCCTAATGATTGTGTTGTTATGAAAACATCCGGCTCGTGTAGTTTTTTTTTCTCCTGCTTCCATGCAAACTCCGAATCAACAGTGGTCCGTCCGTGGACAAATAGTGCATATTAATGAGGAGTATCACACGTTGCATTGGTACCTTGCTGCGTAGTGAAAATGTTCAATGTGGCGTTTCTATTAAAGGAAGAGAATTTGTGAAACATTTTCGATACCTCGTTGAAGCATTCCAGTCGAAAGCGTATAGTTTTTTTTTAATAATCAACCGATTCGTAGCTTTATTTTGACCATAAAGGTTTTGAAGTTTTGTAAGTTTAATGTTTTCCAAAACAGATATTAATAGAATTAGGAGTATTACAAATCTTCTCGTAAGGCTTTGCAAGATGATTCTGTTTGGCAATTAGCAAATAAAATTTTAATAAAGAATTAGAAATTTGGCATAGAAATTGTCACTAAACGATTCAGGGTGGAAACAATAACATGATGATGTTCCTCTAAATCTTCTACTTCCTCTTTTTTTCTTCGGTGGCTCTACATTCCAAGTGGAACTTGCCCTGGATTTCAACTAAGCATTCATTTAAGTAATGGTTCGGTGTTAGAATTCAACTAACAACGGAGTTATAGCGCTAGTTGCAGTAACTTAGACTAAATGATTACAAAATTCCAATCATTTAGTTTAAGCTACTGTAACTAGCGCTATAACTCCGTTGTTAGTTGAATTCTAACACCGAACCATTAGGCCGAGTTGTAGAAAAACCTTCGCACTAGAAGTACACCTTACTACACATTTCAACACACACACACACAACACACACAACAACACATTTCGAAATTCAGCTTTTGGAATGAGTTATTGACAAACTACTAAATGATCGAACGTGAATTACTAAATGATCGATACCATCCTTGATCCTACGCCTTTGCTCGAGTTAACGCCCGGCCACCCGGACTTAGCACATTCCATCGATGGCACCACCGACGTCAGCGATTTGGGTGCCCTCGGCAACGGCGACGGCACGGAGCTCGGTCAGCAGTATCATCGATTGGCATCGAGGCCAGGTGTAGGGTGCTGATATGGCATTATTAGGTTAGGTGGTAGGTTACATTAAGACAATAAATCAGTTTAAGTTTAGTAGTCAATCGACTTGGGTCTTTTTTTAAAAAGAAATCCCAAACGCGAAAACGCGAACTGGCGCCCGAATAGGGACCCGTCGACGTGGGAATAGTATAAGTGTCCGGTAGTGAAAAATCGTTCAACAAGTGAAGTGTAAAAATCCTCAAAGTGATCTATCACACCATTGGTGGAAGGAGCCAAACACCACACCCTAGGTTCAACGAGCCTACCCTACGGACGAAGCGAGGATCAGGACACCGCATCCAGCCGGATCGATCGTTATTAGGGCCCGAGTAGCCGTCAGCAGCAAAACGGACCAACCCGAAATAACTGCCTGGTTCTCTCCCTTAGATGTAGTCCCTCTATTAAAAATCATCCCAGGAAAACCCAGGAAGTCCAACGGAGGATGTTGGCAATTTTACTGTAAGTTTCTTTTATTTTATTCAATCAAACAAGTGCTAGTGATAGTTTGTTAAATCCGAAAAGTGTGAGTGAAATTTTTATTCCAATATCTCAAAAGTTTTAATTTTTGCTCCTATCTGAGTGATTTTTTTTGGTCATTTTGTCGAAGTTCTCCTCAAGCTCTTGCCCAATTTGCTCAATATTTTACCGAAGAAGAAATCGCGAGTAAATTTCTATTACTCAAATATGATGAATCCTAACCCTAATCCAGTGCCCCGCCTCCTGCTATGAGCATTCAACAGTTTATTGATTTAGGCAAAGTTCCAGACTTTGTCAAGGAAATTAAAATTTTCAAGGGTGATCCTACCAGACTTATTGATTGGATCACCGATGTTGATTCCATTCTCAGAACTTACCGCGACAACGGTGCGACACCGTCGCAAATTAATATCCTTGAACGGTCAGTGCGCCGGAAAATTGATGGCGAAGCTGCCGATATTTTGAATGCGAATAATATCTCGTCCTCTTGGACGGATATAAAAACACGTTAATCCTGTATTATCGTGACCGACGCGATGTTAAGACGTTAGATTTCCAATTAACATCTATAAGAAAATCTGCCGAGGAAAGCCTCAGCAGTTATTACAGCCGCGTCAATGAATTATTATCATTGATAATTGCTCAGATACAAACGGACGATAAACTGCGACCGAATGCCGCAGCACATATCGACTACTTCCGTGACAAGTCACTCGATGCATTTATCAGAGGATTGGATAAACCTCTGAGCATCCTGTTAAAAAGTACAAACCCAAAACTTTGGGTCAAGCTTACAACTTCTGCACTGAATATTATAATTTAGATATCCGTTCTGCCCCTTCCGAAACGAACATGGTGGCCAATCATTGCCTAAGCCAAAGGAACCTCCAAAATACCTTCCAGGACACAGTTTTAAATCCCAAAATTCTACTACCGCCACCATTACCTCCAAGAAGGCCTAGTGTGCCTCAAAATTATGCTTTACCTCCCAGAGTCCCCTTGCAAACCAACCCATTTAGGCATCAGCCTTCCCAAAATGCATTCTCATACAATCCATTTTCACAAAACCCTTCAGGTCACCTCAAACTTCCCAAAGAGTAGAAGCCATGGAAGTTGACCTGAGTCAACTATCGAAATTCGTAAATTATGGTAATCGGCCGCCAATGAATTTAAAAGGCCAGCTTCTCAACAATATCACCAAAATGTCAAACGACAAGCACATCCGTTAGAAAACGCATACCCTGTTTATGATTATTATGATAATTACGATAATTACAACCAGTATGCTTATCAGTACGATCAACCGTGCTACAACGAGTGCTATCCAGATTATCCGAGCCCATATCCCATGCAGGACGGCTCATATGACGAAGCGCCTCCTGCTGACAGCTTTGAAATAGGAGAAGCCTCTGGTACCGCTCCGCCAAAACAGAATGCTACTGAACAACAAGAACAGCACGCAAATTTTTAGAATGGCTCCCCGTTGGTAACCCCAACGATGCCTTACATAAACCTTCAAACAAACATTGGCGAATTCCCTTTTTAATTGATACAGGGCAAATATAAACCTAATACATCCAATGCTAGCATACAATTATTCATTAACAAAACCGTATCCTTTCACGGCAAATGGTATCAGTAGCGCTAATGGGAAATTCAGCGCTAACTCGGCGATTGATATTGAATTTTTAGACCAAAAATACATTACCGAGCACAATTTCTACTACACGATTTTCATCCATTTTTCACGGTATAATAGGTACCGGAATATTAAACGTACTCAGCGCAAAGATTGACCTCAAAATAACACTCTCCAGCTAAGTAAAGACAATGAATTTCTGACTATTCCCCTTCTTCAATATTCCCCACACAAATTGTTAGTTCCTGAAACAAATCCAAGACCATCCAGTTGCCTACCCCAACAATTGGCACTCGAACCACGGGCAAGCAACGTAGACAAAATGTTCAGAACGGCTCATCTTTCAGCCGACGAGAAGGACAAATTATTCGAGGTGATTGAACGGCATCAAGAAGTGTTTCATCAGCCCGATGCAAAACTGACTTGCAGTACCGTAATTGAGTGTGCTATAAACACCGCGGATGATATTCCAATCCACCAAAAGTTTATCCATACCCTGCTGCATATGCAACAGAGGTAAATAAACAAGTTAAAAAACTTCTCGATGATGGAATTATAAGGCCATCACGATCCGCTTGGACGTCCCCAGTATGGATTGTTCCAAAGAAATCCGATGCCTCCGGAGACAAAAAATTTCGAATGGTAGTAGACTACCGAAAATTAAATGAAAAAACTTTATCAGACAGGTACCCGATGCCTGAAATAAACTATGTTATTGACCAATTAAAAGGTCAACAATATTTTATCACCCTCGATTTGGCATCTGGTTTTCACCAGATAAAGATGAAAGAGAGTGACATCGAGAAAACTGCTTTCTCGATTAATAATGGCAAATACGAGTTTACTCGTATGCCATTTGGACTCAAGAATGCTCCGCGATATTTCAACGTGCAATCGATGATATATTAAGGGAACATATTGGGAAAATATGTTACGTCTATATTGATGACGTAATCATATTTGGCAAAACACTCGAAGAAGCACTTAAGAATCTCGAGATAATTTTAAAGGCGCTGAATGATGCTAATCTGAAAATTCAATTGGATAAGTCAGAATTCTTACATAAAGAAATTGAGTTTCTCGGTTATGTCATCACATCTAAGGGTCTTAAACCAAACATAAAAAAATTGAAGCGATAGAGAAGTATCCCGAACCATCAACAATCAAAGAGCTGAGATCATTCTTAGGAATGATGGGCTATTACAGACGGTTCGTAAAGGACTTTGCGAAAATCGCAAAACCCCTTACAACCCTTCTGAGAGGGGAGGATGTACCTCAAATAAAAGATCAAATTTAACGAAGTGGAATCAAACTGTTTTAGGAAAATGAAAAGTATTTTATCTTCCTCAGACATTTTAATTTATCCTGACTATAGCAAGCCTTTCATTCTCACAACCGATGCATCTGATTTCGCCATCGGAGCCGTCTTGTCGCAAGGTGAGGCAGGTAAAGATAAGCCTATCCATTTCGCCTCCAGAACTCTCTCGAAATCCGAAGAAGGATTCTCAGTACCAGAAAAGGAGATGTTAGCCATATTTTGGGCACTACAAACGTTTAGGAACTATTTATACGGTTCCAAATTCAAAATTCTCACAGATCATCAACCTTTAACTTTTTCTCTATCAGCAAAAATACAAATGCAAAGCTTAAGCGTTGGAAGGCATATTTGGAAGAACACGATTATACCATTGAATACAAGCCAGGCAAAAGCAATGTGGTTGCTGATGCTTTGAGTCGAATAGTGTGTTCCATGACTGCTACACAACACTCAGCAGAAAATAGCGATCATTTCTATATCAAATCTACGGAATCCCTATTAATGTATTTAGACACCAGGTTATTTTGAACGAAGGTCCCGATAAAGTCAATACAGAACACCCCTTTGAAAATTTCACCAGAGTAAATGTTTTATCAGTGATATTAACGACAATTCTCTATTGCAGGTATTGAAAAACCATTTTGATGTTAATAAGTTAAACGGACTCTTAACAACTGAGGAAATTATGGGTAAATTACAGGAAGTGTATAAAACTCACTTTGGAGATAAAAAGCTGTTAAAATCCGTTTCACTCAACGTCAACTCCAGGATGTCCGAGAAGAGAACGAGCAGTGGGATTTGATACACAAAGAACATTATCGTGCGCACCGCGGCGCAGATGAAAATAAATGGCAGCTTTTGAGGAAGTTTTATTTTCCAAAGCTTTCTCAAAAATTGCATGACTTTATAAAAATTGCCGAATCTGTCATGAAAATAAATATGATAGAAGCCCTATTCACTTCCCTACCCAAAAAACCCCAATACCTAATAGACCGTTTCAAATAGCTCACATCGACATTCTTTTCATAGACAATCTTCAGTACTTAACTTATGTCGATAAATTCTCAAAGTATGCTCAAGCTCGTTTAATTGAATCGAGAGCCGCTGTAGACCTTATTCCGGCTGTAAAGGAAGTGTTATCAAAATTTAGTTTTCCTGAAACCTTGGTCATGGACCAGGAAAAGTCATTCATGACGGGTGAGCTAGTAAATTTGTATAACACCAACAAATCACGCCATATATAGTGGCTACTGGTCGAAGCGAGATGAATGGGATCGTAGAACGCTTCCATTCGACTTTACTAGAAATTTATCGAATAAGCAAAGCTGAGAATCCAAATCAAACCCTACAAGAAATCATAGACATTTCAATAATAAAGTACAACAACACCATTCACTCCACCACGAAACATACCCCATACGAAGTAGTCATTCCCAGCTCTCAAAGCTCGACAATATGTGAAACCGTTTATAGAAATTTGCTGGCGACACAGACTAAAGACCTGAAACGTCACAATCAAAAGACAAAACATACAGAAATTGAAGCAGGAATTGACGCATACGAAAAGACAAGACGTAGAGTAAAACGACCCCACGATATAAAAAGATTAAAATAGCTAAGGTCAATAAAAGCACAATAAAAACAGATGACGGTAGACGTGTCCACAAAACGACATAAAATCAGACAAATTTGACTGACAAACTCCAACCTTTTTCAGAATCTCATCCCTACTGACAGAAGCATGGACGTTACACATACAACGACTGGAACAACCTATTTTCGTCTTCGACCACGGAATGAGCAGATTAAAATATTCATCGTATCGTTACATCCACCACTTCAGCATAGAGTCATTAAGAACACATGTCGTAGATCTCAGGAATAGATTTGATGAAATAGATAAAAACCAATTTTCGGAAATAATACTACAAAAATTCGATGAAATTAATAAGTCTTTGGAAAGTATAATCCCTATTAGAAGGCAAAAGAAGATGGGATGCTGTAGGAACTGTTTGGAAATTTATTGCTGGGTCACCTGATGCAAATGATTTAAAATTGATTAACAATAGCATTAACAATCTCATCTACAATAATAACAAGCAAGTCAAAATTAACAGAGAAATGACTCTTCAGCTAAAGGAATCCGTTTTCAAGACTAAAGAAGCTATTCAGTTATTCAAGAACAAATCTTCAGAGCTATATTCAATAAACATTCTCTTTAACCTTAAAGATTTAAACGAGAAAATTGGAGATATAATAGATACGATAATGTTAGCTAAATTAGGGATTTTAAATGGGAAAATATTAACTAAAAATGAGAAGGAAATGTTTAGGAAAGATTTGGAGAGGGAAAATGTAACTGTCCATTCGTCAGCCGAAGTTGTCACCTATGCCACTACTTCAATAGCCACCAACAACCAGGAGATCATACTGTTCATCAAATTGCCGAAATTGGATCCTCGAGTTTTCATAAGATCCTTGTTTGCCCAACCTTCCACAATCGACAACAAATACACACGACCAAGAAATATTTCTTAATCCACCCATCTGAAAAATTTACAGTCCACACGCTAGAACCAACAATTTACAATTTGGAAGATACTGAAGTAGCCGATTCCTCATGTATACCCAATCTCTTGGACGGAAAAACAGCTGTCTGCAACTATACATCAAACCCTATCCAACAAGAAGTCATTTCAATTGACACACACCATATACTTGTCAATACCGCCAAAAACTTCACCTTTTCATCCGATTGCAGCGGTTCTGAGAGGATCCTCTCCGGATCGTATTTAATCCAGTACGAGAATTGCACCATACAGATCAATGGTGTCCCATACACAAGTAAAACCAGAAACATTGCCGGAAAACCGATATATCTCCCTTTGGACGGGATAACCATCTCTAAAAACGGAGACGTTTTGAACATCAGCATGGAACATCTCCACAAACTCCAGTCAGAAACCCGAAAGGAGTTGGATCTACTTCGCTTGGAAACCAAAAGCCTACATTTTCCACATTGGCCACTGTTTGGAGGAATTGCAATCCTCCCCATCATAATCGGTATTGCTATTTTCTTCAGTATTTTCTTCCATAGGACTACCAAGATCAAGCTGCAGACGGTACCAAGCAACAAGGAACATCATGGAGCAAAGGAGCCTAGGCAGGGCTTGGAAAATTTCAAAACCTTTTCCATAGTGGATACTATGAACCAGGAGGTTCATCTCTAAGGAAGGTCGAGTTAACGCCCGGCCACCCGGACTTAGCACATTCCATCGATGGCACCACCGACGTCAGCGATTTGGGTGCCCTCGGCAACGGCGACGGCACGGAGCTCGGTCAGCAGTATCATCGATTGGCATCGAGGCCAGGTGTAGGGTGCTGATATGGCATTATTAGGTTAGGTGGTAGGTTACATTAAGACAATAAATCAGTTTAAGTTTAGTAGTCAATCGACTTGGGTCTTTTTTAAAAAGAAATCCCAAACGCGAAAACGCGAACTCTCGCAAGGCTGCTGTAGACCCCGTTCCTCTAAATACTGTCATGGAAATGTAATGTAGTACATTTTTTCCATAAACTTGAGAAAGCTCATATTACTCTCCTTTTTCTTGTCCAATTATTCTAACGTTTTCTATAATATTTATGTGAAATGCGCTTTTCGGGATCTATCTGAAACCAATAATCGTCTGGAAAAATAATTAAACATCATCATCAAAGCATTACTTCAACTCTTTTGCAATTCCCCTCCACAGTTAATTGGAAGTGGTTGGATACTGCCTATTTGATGCAATTTGTAATAGCAAAAATACTGAGCTGAGACGCTCTTCAATTTGAAGTGCTGCTCTTTTCCAGGGTATATATTTTTTGCAATGATAATTACTAGAAAACTTCCAACACGATTTTTTTCGCATTCGTTTTTCACCAGTCACCAGTTGACGGCATTAATGTTTCGAGCAATGTGCACGAGAATAAAATGTGTCGCAGCGTTCAACTAAGCGATCCACGTGTGTGGAAGGTGCACCCCATAAGAAAGCAATTTGTTACCAGATCCTCACTCGTCCTGCCGCAGTCGTCCTCATGGTCGCCACATACGCAGAAAGCAATCGGAAAGTCAGTTGACGCGGCGCCGGCGAGAAGAATCAACCGTGTTTGTTGTTACACTCGGATGGGCGATATTTTCCCCCACCACATCCTCTGGCGAGGGACAAAGATGTTGGGTGCGTGCGTGGGGTCGGATGGGCGAAATTCCTGGAGTCACCTGTTGTTCCAACAACGGTAGCCTTCCAGCCAGAACCATCAGAAAGGACGGCTGTCGTCGTCGTCGAAGCGGCTCATGTAGAACATCGACAGAGATTGTACACCCCATTAGTGCTTGATGTTTGCCAGCGAAGACGAACGACATCTCGGGCCACAAGTTCTTCGTCGATGTTGCTGCTGCTGCTGCTTGGGTGTTGGCGGAATCAGATATACCTACAAACAAGCTTAAATGCTCATTACTTTAATTTATTTCGTAATTTTAATCCCTTTTTCTATGTGCGGCGGCGGTGACAGTAGGAGTAGGTCTTTTAGCTCCGTCGCTTCGCTGAGCTGCTTCCAAACAGGATCGCGTCCCAGCAATGCTGGCTGTCAGAGGGTGATGCTCAAGGATATCAGGTAGCCCGCACAGTCACACCGCACCTGCTGGCTGTTTCTGGGAGTGAAAACCATGGAACAGATTTAGATGACTCCTGCATTACGTCTACCCATTTCCCATCAGAGTTTGTTCACCTAGCCTAGATAGCGGTTTGTCGGTCGGTGGCGAAGAATGGGAGAAATCTCATGCGAGATTGAAATTAGGAGCTGAGAGCTTTGCAGATGTTTGCCGTTTTAATTTGTGTGTCTTCTTTTGCAGACATTCTTAAGCAGTACATTTTTGAAAATGTGTTTAAAGTATAATAAGCAGCCAGCATTCATTAACTGTAACTACTCAATATTTGCTATCTATAAATAAAAATTGTGCTAGGTCGTGGTCAAATGAAATCTGTTTGTCTTGATTGCGAAGTACCGTGAAGAATAATCGCAAAATAATTCTAGCTCGACTATATAGACTGTCTTTCATAGAATTGTCAAAATTGAATTAAAATGATTACTAAATTAACATCTTATGTGGTTGACGATTTTTTTTAACTGTTATTTATTTGGAAGGCTCATTTGCCGTTAAGCGTTACGGAGCCGAAATCATGTTTTAGAGTACAGTTTTTCATGATTCTTATACACTAATGTTAGTTTTGGGAAACCGAAAGACTCACGGTTTGGTCGAGGTTAGGGAATACAATTATACAATAGGAAAGGAAGGGAATTTAGGTTGCTTAATTAATTACAATGCTGATGTTTACACAGTTGAAATCCTTGGCAATGTTTCAAATCTGTAACGAGACAAACTTTTTTTTGGGAGACAACGATGAGAGGAAGACATACGGGAGGAATTAACGACAGATATTGAGATGTACAACAAGAGGAAGATATTCTTAAGGATTTACGACAGCAAAGAGATGGATGAAGAGATGGATTAACGATTGTATTTATTTATCATCAGACTATGGCCGGAGTGGCCTGTGCTGCACATAAAAGACTTCTCCATTCAGCTCGGTTCATGGCTGCACTTCGCCAACCACGCAGTCTGCGGAGGGTCCGCAAGTCGTCCTCCACCTGATCGATCCACCTTGCCCGCTGTGCACCTCGCCTTCTTGTTCCCGTCGGATCGTTGTCGAGAACCATTTTCACCGGATTACTGTCCGACATTCTGGCTACGTGCCCGGCCCACCGCAGTCTTCCGATTTTCAGGGTGTGAACGATGGATGGTTCTCCCAACAGCTGATGCAACTCGTGGTTCATTCGCCTCCTCCACGTACCGTCCGCCATCTGCACCCATAGATGGTACGCAACACTTTCCTTTCGAAAACTCCCAGTGCGCGTTGGTCCTCCACGAGCATCGTCCAGGTCTCGTGTCCGTAGAGAACTACCGGTCTTATAAGCGTTTTGTAGATAGTCAGTTTGGTACGGCGGCGAACTCTATTCGATCGGAGCGTCTTGCGGAGTCCAAAGTACGTACGATTTCCAGCCACTATGCGTCTCCGAATTTCTCTGCTGGTATCGTTATCGGCGGTCACCAGTGAGCCCAAGTACACAAATTCTTCTACCACCTCGATTTCGTCACCACCGATAGAAACTCGTGGTGGGTGGCTCACATTGACCTCTCTTGAGCCTCTTCCTATCATGTACTTCGTCTTCGACGTGTTGATGACTAGTCCAATCCGTTTAGCTTCGCTTTTCAGTCTGATGTAGGCTTCCTCCATCCTCTCAAAGTTACGTGCCATGTTATCAATGTCGTCGGCGAAACCAAATAACTGGACGGACTTCGTGAAAATCGTACCACTCGTGTCGATCCTTGCCCTTCGTATTACTCCCTCCAAAGCGATGTTGAATAGCAGACACGAAAGACCATCACCTTGCCGTAACCCTCTACGGGTTTCGAAGGGACTCGAGAATGCCCCTGAAACTCGAACTACGCACATCACCCGATCCATCGTCGCCTTGATCAACCGTATCAGTTTATCCGGAAATCCGTTTTCGTGCATTAGCTGCCATAGCTGGTCCCGATCGATTGTATCATATGCGGCTTTGAAGTCGATGAATAGATGGTGTGTGGGCACGTTGTATTCGCGGCATTTCTGCAATACCTGACGTATGGCGAACACCTGGTCTGTGGTAGAGCGTTCACCCATAAATCCCGCCTGGTACTGCCCCACGAACTCTCTTGCAATTGGTGTTAGTCGACGGCATAAAATTTGGGAGAGTACCTTGTAGGCGGCGTTCAGCAAAGTGATTGCGCGGTAGTTGCTACAATCCAGCTTATCGCCCTTTTTGTAGATGGGACACACGACACCTTCCATCCACTCCTGCGGCCGAACCTCATCCTCCCAAACCTTGGTAATCACCCAGTGCAGCGCTCTAGCCAGTGCTTCACCACCGTGTTTAAACAGCTCTCCTGCTAGTTGGTCAACTCCAGGGGCTTTGTTGTTTTTCAGCCGGCCGATGACCTCCTGGATTTCCTGGAGATTCGGAGCCGGAAGTCGCATGTCCTGCGCGCGTGCTCCTAGGTTCATTACCATACCGCCACCGTTGTCTGCCATATCGCCATTCAGGTGCTCTTCGTAGTGCTGCCGCCACCTTTGGATCACCTCACGCTCGTTCGTAAAAAGGTTCCCGTTTATGTCCTTACACATATCGGGCTGTGGCACGTGGCCCTTACGTGAACGGTTCAACTTCTCATAGAACTTTCGTGCGTTATTTGCGCGGTACAGTTCCTCCGTCTCTTCACGGTCTCGATCTTCCTGCTGGCGCTTTTTCCTCCGGAAAATCGAGTTTTGTCTGTTCCGCGCCCGTTTGTATCGTGCCTCGTTCGCCCTCGTGCGGTGTTGCAGCAATCTCGCCCATGCTGCATTCTTCTCCTCAACTAACTGCTCACATTCGCCGTCATACCAGTCATTTATCTGATCCGGAGCCACCGTGCCTAGTGCAGCGGTTGCGGTGCTTCCAATGGCGGATCGAATATCTCTCCAGCCATCTTCAAGAGATGCTGCGCCTAGCTGCTCTTCCGTTGGGAGTGCCACTTCCAGCTGCTGCGCGTAGTCTTGGGCTAGTCTACCGTCTTGTAGCCGCCCAATGTTAAGCCGCGGCGGACGACTCCGACGCGTGTTGATCACCGTCGAGAGTTTTGAGCGCAGACATACTGCGACGAGGCAGTGGTCGGATTCAATATTCGCACTGCGGTAAGTGCGTACGTTCGTGATGTCGGAGAAGAATTTACCGTCGATTAGAACGTGGTCGATTTGGTTTTCCGTTTCTTGATTAGGTGTAACGATTACTTGATTAGGATTAACGATTGTAACATGTTTTAAAATGTTTCAGTGATATATTCGATGTTTTGCTGGTTGTTATTATCAAGATGGACCACACATTGAAATTTATATAATTGACCGACGTCAACAACTTTTCGAAATTTGAACAATTAAAAATAACAAAAGTAATCAAGGACCGTCTTAAGCCGGCCTTGGACGTTGGATTCTTAAACCTATTAAGTATTCTTTTTGATAATCTGAAATCTTATTTTTTTTGCTCAGTGGGCTGATTTGATCATCGCTAGCGTGGGTGAAAGAACATCGTCACAATTCTCACTGCAAGAATAGAGCCCGCTGATGTTCAACTATCTCCCTTTCGCTCGAGCGTGCATGAAGGATAGTACATTTTTTTGACTGCTTCAGATCGGACTTACATAACAGCAATTTGTTATGTTCTGTTAACATCAGCAATTCGTTGTCTTCGGCAGCGTTCACCCGTTGCTTTTTTTTTGTATGTCAGTCCTGTCGCTGATTGTCATCATGGACTGCCTAAATGACCTTTCCTGTCAACAATTGTATCTCATTGTATTGTCTCAGTCGATTCTTTTCCGTCAAAAATTTTTATTCACTCAATCGATTCTTTATTTTATTTAAAGTTAACTTTCCTAAAAAAACATATTTTTTTAAATCTCCAACTATTTTAAAAATCGAAAACAAAACCCAAAAAAAGTGCTGCACGTGTGAACTGCCCTGGAAAAATTCACCCGATATTCGTTCAAAGGCGGGAAAATGTTGGGCCAATCTTGAAAAACAGCACTTTTTCGATTTTTTGTTTAAAATTTTAAAAAAATACTTAGAGGCGTCAAAAAATATGTTTTTTTTTGGGAAAGTTGACCTTAAATAAAATAAAGAATTGATTGAGTGAATAAAAATTTTTGACGGGAAAGGTTAACTGTAGTCTAATAGCAGTATTGAAGAATAACTCATGATCAGTGTTGGTAGAATCTTACTCAAATGTCACTCATCGAGACTTCATTTTTCTATTCCTTTCTTTATTTATTTAGGCACTCTGTATTACTTAACCGCTACTGTGCCGAGATCTACTTCTCGCAGCCGAGCGAATGCCTTAGACATCCGTTGAATATCTGAATTTCCATCGGCTGGATACTTTCAAGTACGTCCAGCAGAAACATGTGACTCTAGTGATGCATAAACATAGTACCAAATATTCATATCCGAATCGTTTATTTTGTTCGCTTCGTTCTGTCAGTCGAGCTCACATTTATATAAAGAGTGCCATCTATGCATTCAGGAATCGATTGCTTTGATTAGGGTCTGGATCATATAGCATAGTCATTTGGCATAACGCCATTTGGCATAACGGTCATTTGGCATAACGGACATTTGGCATAATTTGGAGCAATGAAAGAGTAAGGGTTATTCAATTTATGTTTTCACATGGATAAGGTAGATCGAGGATACTTTCTGATAAAGTTAACTGATGGACGACATTTTTCTAAATGACGGACAAATGAAACAGCAGAACTACTTCCGAGGAAGAGATCACATTCATCTTTGACTTATTCCAGTCAAACGGCCACTTCCATAAATAAGTCTCAATTCTCATTACTTGATGCCGTAAAAAGACTCTTTTGAAGAAGGGATCAAGTCCACACACTTAATTTTTTTACCGGGATCTCAGCAAAATGGTCAACTTTTACCGAGATTCGCACAGACGTGCTCCAGCAAACATGTTTTTGCCGAGATTTCTGTCAAAATTGTTGGAAATCATCAAATAATTTACCGAAAATTAGCTAACAAACATCATTTTTGATGGAATATCAGTTTTTTATTTTGCTGGCGCACGGCTGTGCGGATTTCTGACGAGCTGCAGAAATAAAAAACCAAGTGTGCACCATTGCCTCAATCCTAGCAAAGGCCAACTTTCTTTCAAAGAAGGAATCAAATCCATCATTGCCTTATTCTGGACAAACTCTTACTTTTGAAGGAGGCTCATCACTATTGCTTTAACTGTCAAAATCCAGGCATGCACCTTTTTTTCAAATAAATCATATCCACCGTTTCCTTAACCCGGGCTAACGTCTACTTTCAAAGAAGGGATCACATCCACCGTTGCCTTAGTCCAGATTAATCCACCTAGCGGTGATGATGCCTTTTTCGACATTCGTAAAATGTGTTTGCTTGAAAGTAGATGAGCTAGTAGCTAGGAGTAAAAAAGAAAAACTTCTTTGTCTGTTCTATGCAATTATTTCAAGCAAAGATATTGTAGATCCAGTTGAAAACGCGAGATCTCGGTTCGGTTTTCAACTTGATCTACAATATGCTTATAAGAATTTCTACAATTTTTTTCCTTTTCCAATCTTTTTGATGTACATACCCCTGTTTTATTTTACCCAGTTATATATTTTAAGGATATTACATTTGGATGTTTGTTAAACTGAAGCTCCGACTACACAAAAAGAAAACGAAAATGGCATTTCCATCAAGCGAGCGGAGGGCAATATTTGTTATGATATAAATCTCATGACCGTCCTTCTGCCAAACTCCCGTATGAAGATGGGAGGGAAGTGTGTCAGAGTGGAAGCATCCGATAGTTCGTTTTCGAAGAGAAATTATAGCCTTTCGGTACAACTTTGTAGCACAAGAAAGGCAAAAAGTATTTTGGCCATAATTTCTAAGGTAATAGTCCAAGCTGGCCATTTTTCAATAGAAAATAATTGAATAGGATTCCGCGTCCAATGCAATTTATTGTGAGTAAATCGAATGAGGGTAAGTGCATTAAAAATGAGCTAGACTTTTTTACGCGCTTTTCTATAACATAAAGCATTTTGGCCATAATTTTTGTGCCCATAGTCCGATCTTCCAAATTTTCAATAGAAAACAATACGACAGGATCCCGCGTCGAATGGAATTTGTTGCAAGTAAATCGGATGAGGATAAGTACCAAAAAAGTGAGCTAAACTTTTCGCACTTTTGGTGCGCGCACCGCACACACAGAGACATCACCTCAGTTCATCGAGCTGAGTCGATTGGTATATAACACTATGGGTCTCCAGGCCTTCTGTAAAAATTTGGTTTTGGAGCGAACATATAGCCTTTTCGTATACTTTGTAGACAAAAGGCAAAAATGGGGTTTCGGCCATAACTTCCGATCCCATATTTCGATCTGGCCAATGTTCAATAGGACACATTGGGACGGTTTCAGGTCATTAGACCGAAGGCCATTTGGACGAAGGTCATCAGGCCGAGAAGTGAAGTGAAAAAGTGAAAGTTCTTTCTTCACCTCATTCCTTCTTCCTTCTCCCTTCTTGAATCTCCCTTCTTCTTTCTTCCCTCTTCTTCCTTCCTTCCTTCTTCCTTCTCCCTTTTTCCTTCTTCATTCTCCCTTTTTCCTTCTCCCTTCTTCCTTTTCCCTTCTTCCTCCTTCTTTTTTCCTTCTTTCTTCTTCCTTCTTTCTTCTTCTCTCTTTCTTCTACCTTCTTTCTTCCTCCTTCTTTTTTATTCTTTCTTCTTCCTTCTTCGTTCTTCCTTCTTTCTTCTTCCTCCTTCCAGCATCCTTCTTCCTTCTTTCTTTTTCTTTCTCCCCTCTTCCTTCTTCTTTCTTCTTTCTTCTTCCTTCCGTTTTCTTCCTTCTTCCTTCTTTCTTCTTCCTCCTTCCAGCATCCTTCTTCCTTCTTTCTTCTTCTTTCTTCCCTCTTCCTTCTTCTTTCTTCTTTCTTCCTTCCGTTTTCTTCCTTCTTCCTTCTTTCTTCCTTCTTCCTTCTTTCTTCTTTCTTCTTCCTCCTTCCATCGCCCTTCTTCCTTGTTTCTTCTTATTTTTTCCTCTTCCTTATTTCTTCTTCTTTCTTCCTTCTTTCTTCTTTCTTCCCTCTTCCTTCTTCTTTCTTCCTTCTTCCTTCTTTCTTCTTCCCTCTTCCTTCTTCCTTCTTCCTTCTTTCTTCTCCCAAAGAAGAGAATATTTTTAGCATGAGCAAAACCTTGGGTAGTTATTATTCTTGTCAGATTAAAGTTTGTGTTATTTTATTTTATTTTTTTTATTAGGTATTTGAGTGTGATAAAAAGTATTAGCACATTAAAAGTAAAGATAACACCTATGTATGAAAGAAGTTGGTGGATAGAAACCGTCAGCTTAAAGATTTGTTCGAAGTATAGTAGTTTTTGGACCTTCGTCGGATGCCGTAACAATTGGAAAAGCTCCCCATGACTTTGTCTGATATTTCCCCGCAAACGGATCATCCGGCTGGTAATGACTCCAAGGATGGCGGTAAGGAAAATCTCTTTATCAGCTTCCATTTACGTCAAAGTATCATATCTTGAAATATCATGTTTCAGAATTCTGTAAAGGCACCGGAAGAGGTCTTGGCTTACATAACAAACATGCTTTTTCGAGTCCGTTCATTAGAATTTTGACGAGATTTGGCAGCGGTACAGAGCACCTAAATCATTTCAGATTTACAAAGATCGGTTAAAAAGTGCTGTGATCGAGTGTAACAGCGATCACATGTTTTAGCTTCTAACTACTATCATTCTACATGAACCTTACCTTTCATTCCATTAAACATGAAAGGCAACACTTAAACTAAACTCGAACCAGTTAAAACATACTTAAGTCAGATTGGTAAGATAAGTCAGTTGTAAATATTTATAGTTGTAGTAATGGAAACGTGTGCTTAGGTCCATCTTTGACGGTGTGCATAAAAATGGTGTGTGGTGGCGAAGGATAAACCAGGAGCTCGCCCAACTCTACTATCCAAAAGGTAGCTAAAGGAAGGAAGTGTACGATGGCAGGGCATGTTGCAAGAAAGCCGGACAGCAACCTTGCAAGGATGGTATTTGATTCCGACCCGGCAGGTACAAGAGCAGCAAACTTGGTGTATTAACCTGGCACAGAACGAATTGGCGAGCGTGGAGCGTAACCGAGGATGGAGAGATTGGAACTCGAATCGCGTAGTGTTATCTATTTAGATGTTAATCGAATAAGAAATAAACCGGCTCAAACTGATTGAAAACAACCTGGATCACTTTTTGGACGTTTTTGCAGGTATATTGGAGATATTGTTGAATTAAAATATGGATTCTTTTAAAACTTCTTAGCTAAAAACTTCAAATCAAGATTTCTTGAAATTCCTCCTAGGGATTTTTTTTTTAATTTGTCCAGAGGTGCAGAATTAGCACAAGAATCGAGCCCTGTACTTGGTTTTGATGGACATTTTTATTTTATAATAACGGTCTACCGTGGAATGATGTGCTGAATGCGGTCTTGTTTTGAGTTGACTCTACGGCCGCAAACTTCTGCTATGAGCAACATAGAAATGATTTACCACAACCGTTCAAAATTACTTACCAACACTTCGAAATGATTCCACTGATTGCCTCCGAACTTCCGCATTGTTATCACCGGTCTGCCATAGTTTCCGAGCTAAGCCTGGACATTAAACGCGTCCACATAGCGCTAATTATGAACGAACCATCCGTATCTTCCTTTGCCTGATTTGAATTCGAAATTGTATGATTACGGCTATTATTCCTGTTTCCAACCGTTGTCCGTTGCTGGCACCCCAGAAGGGATGTGAAAACGTTCAGCTTTCCCGGTACGCTCATGAAGGACCCCCGAGACTATTCAATTATTCAGCCGTTTCGTAGAAATGCTGCTGCAGAACCATTCCTTAGTCGCCATCATCGGCATCGGCGAAGACGATCCGGGCAGATGGGGAAGAGCGCCGTTTAGAAATTACCCAACAACAAGTAGGTATCATTAAGGGAGCTGAAAGCAAAGGTAATTCGTTGACTCCTGCGAAGGGGACTGCAGCTGTGCTTTATGGATGTGCTTTGGCACGCTTTTGCCTCAAGTCGAAGGCATGAATTTAGTAATAAAACGGTACTTAGGCGACAACCTCAGCAAAAGGGATATACAGAGTGGGCAGAAAATGTTTAGGGATTCTAAACTTTTTGATCCTCAGATATTGCACGATTCTTTTTCATATTTCACTCTAATGGACTGTTGCCGCTAAAAACGTTAATATTAAATTATTCATGATAAAACGGCTGCTTAACTTCTTGGAAACCGCACAGGAATCGGAGAAAGATGTTGAGGCATATCCAACCTACTTTCTTGTTTCATCATCCCACCCTGTTAGTAGCTACGTGTTGCTTGAACTTTGAGGGTGAAGAAAGCAATAATTTAATTTAATCTACAAGCAACAGCCATCCCTACTTAGGACAAAGCAGCCACATGGGCAGTAGCACAAATGGACAGCCAGTGGGAGGTCAAAACATATTGACGGTATTGCGGCACGATTGCGAGATATATTGACGCAAAATTTATTTGCTCTCGGCACGCTATCTCAATTGTGTGTTTGCCGTTCCTACCTGGTGCAGCCATGGCCATTATAAGCAATATCTTCTCACAGTGACTGGAAACGGCCCGTCGAGGTGCGCTGAGGAGAACGGAAACTATTGGCCTGGTTTTTCTTTTTATTGGATGCCTTTAACGGTTATTTCTCCCGATGGACCCACTTAAAATCATAAGCTCCAGAATTTATTTCCCTTGTTTGTGTTGTTCGTTTAGTTTCGTTACCATTATCCTATTTATTGCTCACCTCTGAATTTGTGTTATCGTAACCTTCCCCGAGACAAATGTTCACGCTTGATTGACACATGACAGAATACCCATTCAAATAAACACTTTTATCGTGATTAATAACAAATCCCATTCCCCAGGTTGTCACAGATCGAAAATTGCAGCAAAGCCGGTCCGAGGCCAAAGTTCCAAATCGGTCTCATTAAACAAATTGCAATCACAAAAAGCCCACGTCCCGTTTCACCTGACTTGACACTGGTAGTCGGTCCGGTCATCCGCCAGGCGATGCGATAAGAGGGACCAGCGGAACCATTATTCTTATTGAAATCCGATAAAATCTACCCACGGCGTGGAGGGTCGGTCGGTCGGTGGTGGGGCGCAAACAACAAGCCCAGGTAGGGGCGACACAAAAACGGCATCGCAATCGGAAATCGGAAACGTGCCCTGAAGGGACAAAAATGAATGATTACAGCTGTAATTAAAAGAGACATCCTTTTCTTCGATTTCGAATCTCAACCGTCGCCGGAAGTCAGAGGCCAGCCAGATACAGTTGTGCTTGGCAATACAAATGGAACGATTTCTGATCATTATTCAAATCCATCCGGTCGAAAGGGCTGTATTCCAGAGTTGTGGAAATACAATTGCAATTAAGTAGTGGGAGGAAGGTTTAATTTGTTCTTTGTTTGCATAATCGAAGTTTCAGGAAGGTCCACGTCTTCGATTACGCTTTTTAGGTTTTGTAAACAAAGCCTTTGCCAATTCTATTTGTTCTATGCAAGGGTTTCTAAATACGCAATTAATTTCGATTGAGTTTCACTAATTGCTTCAAAATTGTTACAACAAACAAACACACTGGGTGAAAAAATGGCATCTTAATGGCAAACAGAAACAACATTGAAAACAATAATTCAGGTTCTTCTAACTACACAGTTTTCTTAAAAATGTTCAAACGACCAACGAAAGCAATATGAAGTAAACCGAGCTCAGTGCAAGTATGCATTGCTAATACTCTTTCTCGATATTACCAACATAGTAAAAGTCACTACGTGCTACACCTTCTAGCAGAGAGCTTTGTTCCATGGATGTTCCAAAGTCAGCACGAGTGTAGCAACCTGAGGCCAAGAAGCCGTACCCCAAAAATTATTGTTGTATCTTGTTCAAGCACCCGAATGCTAAGGGCATCCCGAATGTTGTATTCCGTTCGTCTGAACTTTCCAGAGCAAAGCGCTCCTTTCTCGTGGCTTGCATGTGGAAGGTAAGTAGCACGACATGCCTTTAGCTCAGACACGGGCCACCACCGCCGGTATGAAGAGACCATTCTCCGCCATGCATCATGTTTATTGGAACGGCATTTTCCGAGAAGATTTTAACATCATTTTATGCTTCTGAGAACGAGACCGCTGAGATCTTTTTCGGTACGACAGCAGCAACACAGCGCAAGACGGTGGCTGGAGTGAATAAAAGAAAAAGATTACAAGACATGTGTGGTTGGTAGCCTCGTCTGTTGGTCGCCCTTCGAATGAAATGCGAAAAATTGCATTCGGAGCAACAAATGGATGGTTGTCTTGCAAAGTACCTTTGTAGTAAGTAGACGGCGGATGAAGATGCTCGCTCTTCTTTTGGACGCCAGACAATGTCGTTTGGAACCGGGAGAAAATGGGGGGATTTCTAGAAACTGGACGGGTTTTATACTGTTGGGATCTGTAGAGTGGGTTATAATTTATTAAAATTGAATCATCCGAGATTTAAAGATCTTAAAACGTGCTTTCTCGTCGTTCTTCAAAAGGATGATGATAGAGAAGAGTGAGTTCTGAATTTATATTCTCGAAAGATGGATTTAAGCTAAAAATAAGATGTTGAATATCCATTTTGAAGTTTTATACCTTTGATATTTTTTTACAGAATACATACATTAGTCGACTTTAAACAAAAGCGAAATCCTAATAATCTATATAATAAAAATGAAATGGTCTGTGTTTAGATGTTTGAAACAAACAGAATCAAGGAAATATTTTTTTTTCCAGAACCCATGCACTGTCAGATCTAGTTGGGCTTATGAAACCCAACCCAACTCAATTGATGATCGAAATCACAATCGGACCTATTCGGATCAGGTAGTGGTTCTGATGATGGGTTTGCCAAACAAAAATCACATAATGAGTAAAACCTACTTGAAAGTGACTTGGTTGGAGGCCGGAATCGACTTTAGAGTAAGTCTTCGCATGCTTTGGAGAAACCACTGGACCTAGTTTGGTCAACGAAATTCAGATCTAAAGCAGGTTGATCGATGTTCGGAGTCGCTATCGGATCTAGTCGGTTGAAAAAATATAAATCTGGCATGGCTTGGTCGGTGGTTTGAAGAACTTAGTTGGGTCAATTAAAACCAAACATGGAGTGAATTAATCGATGGTCGAAATCACTATAAGACTTTGTCGGATCAAGTCGGTTGGTTTGTGGATGAAAGCACATAGTAGAGTCAATAAAACCAACTCTGAATCGATTTGGTCAATGAACAAAAAAAACTTCAACTCTCGATTTGATTAATATTAAAAGAAAAGAAGAAGAATCCGCAACGAACACTTCTAGCCATCAATTAATGCCCTACCAACAATTTCAATAAACCAAATATTTATGAGTTACCAAAACCCTTCAATTTAGATGCCAATGTAACTCAATTTTATTAGGAATAGGTAGGGGGAATAACGGCTTTGGCAGGTTTTGTTCAAATAATGTCAGGCGGGTTTGCTATAACTAATTATGCTCAAATTTGGCCTGAACATTCTTTGCATATCGAAGAATATTGTGGCCAAATTTCATAAAATTTGGTCAACAAAAACCCCCCTGACAATAATAGAACAAAACCTGCCAAAGCCGTCATTTCCCCTACATGGAGTTTTTCTTGATTGAACGAGCAAATTTATCTCAAATCAATAAAAGGAGCAAAAGGGCCCTTCGGAATTTGGTCTATCGTTTGGATATTGATGTTGTCCTTGAAAAAAATTCACATGGAAAACCTGATTGATTTGTTCACTTCATAGTGACCAAAAATTTAACCAATCGCAACGTAGGTATCAAACTACGTTGATTGAAAAAAAAACTTTCAGGAAACAAAATACTAAGATTTTTTCGTATTCAATCACATTCCCAAACCCGATCCCGGAGATCCCTAAAAACGCTTATTTACTCTAGATTACTCAACACATGGTGTCGGAAGGTGTCGTGTGTCCCATCTACAAAAAGGGCGATAAGCTGGATTGTAGCAACTACCGCGCAATCACATTGCTGAACGCCGCCTACAAGGTACTCTCCCAAATTTTATGCCGTCGACTAGCACCAACTGCAAGGGAGTTCGTGGGGCAGTACCAGGCGGGTTTTATGGGCGAACGCTCCACCACGGACCAGGTGTTCGCCATTCGCCAAGTACTGCAGAAATGTCGCGAATACAACGTGCCCACACATCATCTATTCATCGACTTCAAAGCCGCATATGATACAATCGATCGGGACCAGCTATGGCAGCTAATGCACGAACACGGTTTTCCGGATAAACTGATACGGTTGATCAAGGCGACTAGGGATCGGGTGAAGTGCGGAGTTCGAGGTGCAGGGGCATTCTCGAGTCCCTTCGAAACCCGCAGAGGGTTACGGCAAGGTGATGGTCTTTCGTGTTTGCTATTCAACATCGCTTTGGAAGGGGTAATACGAAGAGCATGGATTAACACGAGTGGTACAATTTTCAATAAGTCCGTCCAGCTATTTGGTTTCGCCGACGACATAGATATTATGGCACGTAACTTTGAGAAGATGGAGGAAGCCTACATCAGACTGAAGAGGGAAGCTAAGTGAATCGGACTAGTCATCAACACGTCGAAGACGAAGTACATGATAGGAAGAGGTTCAAGAGAAGACAATGTGAGCCACCCACCGCGAGTTTGCATCGGTGGTGACGAAATCGAGGTGGTAGAAGAATTTGTGTACTTGGGCTCACTGGTGACTGCCGAAAATGACACCAGCAGAGAAATTCGGAGACGCATAGTGGCTGGAAATCGTACGTACTTTGGACTCCGCAAGACGCTCCGATCGAATAGAGTTCGCCGCCGTACCAAACTGACAATCTACAAAACGCTCATTAGACCGGTAGTCCTCTACGGACACGAGACCTGGACGATGCTCGTGGAGGACCAACGCGCACTTGGAGTTTTCGAAAGGAAAGTGCTGCGTACCATCTATGGTTGGGTGCAGATGGCGGACGGTACGTGGAGGAGGCGAATGAACCACGAATTGCATCAGCTGTTGGGAGAACCATCCATCGTTCACACCGTGAAAATCGGACGACTGCGATGGGCCGGGCACGTAGCCAGAATGTCGGACAGTAACCCGGTGAAAATGGTTCTCGACAACGATCCGATGAAATTGAGCAAATCGAATCTACCTTTAGCCCAGGTGATTCGATTCATGCGAAAAAGCAAAGGATTCCGCCAATTGTGGTATCTGTTGCCGAGTTTTCTGGCTTCCGGAATGAGATTTTGAGTAACCTTCAGGGGATCAAGGTTTCATTTCAGATTGCTAGGAAGGGTGACTGCCGCGTTTTGCCGGGATCATTTGACGATCGCAAACGTCTTCTTCAGTATTTAACTGAGAAGCGCCATAAATTCTTCACATACGACGACAAAACTGAGCGATTGTTCAAAGTCGTCTTGAAAGGTCTCCCCAGTGATGATAAATCACTGGATGAAATTAAAATAGAAATTTCTCAATTACTTGGATTTTCACCAGTCCAAGTAATTAAGATGAAAAAGAAATCCCACTCTGGTACTTCCCAGAGGGGCATTTCTCAAGAATTTTATTTAGTTCATTTTAACAAAAGTGAACTAAATAATATGAAAGGTTTGGAAAAGGCCTGTATTATGTCCCATGTCCGTGTTACATGAGAACATTTCCGCAGGCCTGGGGGGAATTTCCAAAACCCCACTCAGTGCCGTAAGTGCCAAAAGTGGGGTCATGGAACCAAACATTGTCACATGGATGCTAAATGCATGATTTGTGGTGGAACCTCTCACGCCAAGGACGCGTGTCCTGTGAGAGAAGATTCCAATAAATTTAAATGTGCAAATTGTGGGGGCAATCATAAATCCAATTTCTGGGAATGCCCTTCACGCAAAAAAGTTTTTAATTCCCGTGCAAAATTGATGACGGGAAATTCCAATCGGATCCCAGATTCGACGGGTAGAAATTTTTCAAACGCTCAAATTTCGAAACCAGTTACCGGTCGAGCAATTCATACCCACCACAATTCACAAACAAATTTTGCCGCTCGTCAACGGGTAGCAAGCACTTCAGTAAATTCCAATTTTTCGAATGTACCTACGTATGCAAACATCGCTGCTGGTAGACAAAATTTCTCTTTTCAAAATGAGGTTTATACCCATATCCCAACCGAAAATAACGGTCATGTTGCCGATTCAGGTAGCATGACTGCTACCGATTTTGATTTTTTAACAGAACAATTGCATCACATGATTGATGCAATGTTCAAAGCAAATACCATTCCTGAAGCTGTTCAGGTTGGTATAAAGTACACACAAAAAATTGTTATCGGACTCCGTTTCAATGGATCCAAATAATTGTGTGAAAGTTCTAAATTGGAATGCCCGCTCTCTAAAGGGTAAGGAAGATGAATTATTCAACTTCCTTTCAGTTCATAATGTGCATATTGCCATTATAACTGAAACGTATTTAAAACCAGGACTCTCCATTAAAAGAGATCCAAACTATTTTATCTACAGAAATGATCGTCTTGACAGCGCCTGTGGTGGGGTCGCCATTGTCATCAATAGACGTATCAAACATAAATTATTTTCTTCGGTTGAAACCAAAGTTTTTGAAACCTTGGGAGTTTCTGTTGAAACAAATTTTGGTCAATTTTCCTTCATTGCAGCCTATTTGCCTTTTCAATGCAATGGGCAGCAAAATAATTTGTTGAAAGCTGATCTTGAAATTCTGACTCGCAACAAATCAAAATTCTTCGTAATTGGTGACTTCAATGCCAAACACCGTTCATGGAATAATGCTCAAAGCAATTCCAACGGCAAAATTTTATTTGAAGATTGTTCTGCGGGATATTATACCATTCAATATCCCAATGGCCCTACTTGTTTTTCTTCCAGTCGAAATCCTTCTACAATTGATTTAGTTTTAACGGATTTAAGTCAGCTGTGTGGCCTCACAAGAAGCTATTTATAATCCAATCAGCTCTACTTTTAATTATCATAGAGCTGATTGGGATTTATATAAAACATATATCGATAGGAATTTTGATGTTAATATTCCTTTGGATACCAAAAGTGATATTGACAATGCGCTCGTATCTTTGATAAATTTAATTGTCGAAGCCAGAGGCATTGTATTCCCAAATGTGAAATTAAATTCAACTCCATTATTATTGACGACGATCTTCAGCTACTGATCCGTCTTAAAAATGTGAGGCGAAGGCAATACCAAAGAACTCGCGATCCCGCGTTGAAAGTTATTTGGCGAGATTTGCAAAATGAAATTAAAAAACGTTTCGCTATTCTGAGAAATACCAACTTTGAGAATAATGTCTCGAAGTTGGATCCCAGTTCGAAACCCTTTTGAAATTAACGAAAATTCTTAAAAACCTCAAAAGCCAATTCCAGCGCTTAAAGAGGGAAATAAAATTTTATTAACAAATGGCGAAAAGGCTCAAAAACTTGCTCAGCAGTTCGAGAGTGCCCATAGTTTTAGTCTAGGTCTCACTAGTCCAATTGAGGATCAGGTTACACAAAGCTTCGAAGACATTCTCAACCAAGATAATGTTTTTGACCCTTCGTTGGGAACTAATTTGGATGAAGTGAGATCTATTACTAGAAAATTTAAAAATATGAAAGCCCCGGGTGATGATGATATTTTCTACATATTTATCAAAAAACTTCCTGAGAGCTCTTTATCCTTTTTGGTTAATTTATTTAACAAATGTTTTCAATTGGCATACTTCCCAGAGAAATGGAAAAACGCCAAAGTTGTTCCAATTTTGAAGCCGGACAAAAATCCAGCTGAGGCTTCTATTTATCGCCCAATCAGTTTGCTTTCTTCAATAAGCAAACTGTTTGAAAATATTATTTTAAATAGAATGATGGTTCATATTAATGACAATTCTATTTTTGCTGATGAGCAATTTGGTTTTCGCCATGGGCATTCAACCACTCATCAGTTATTAAGAGTAACGAACTTAATTCGGCTCAACAAATCTGAAGGATATTCGACTGGAGTTGCTCTTCTTGATATAGAGAAAGCATTTGACAGTGTTTGGCATGAAGGTTTGATTGTAAAATTGATGAATTTTAATTTTCCTCTGTACATTATTAAACTGATCCAAAATTATTTATCAGATCGCTCACTGCGGGTAAACTATCAGAATTCTAAATCTGATAGATTACCTGTAAGAGCTGGTGTTCCCCAAGGCAGCATACTGGGGCCCATTTTGTATAACATTTTTACTTCTGACTTACCTGATTTACCACCAGGGTGTCAAAAATCTTTGTTTGCAGATGACACGGGCCTTTCAGCCAAAGGGCGAAGCCTTCGTGTCATTTGTAGTAGATTGCAAAAAGTTTGGATATTTTCTCCACTTACTTGCAAAAATGGAAAATTTCCCCGAATGCTTCCAAAACTCAGCTTATAATTTTCCCACATAAGCCGAGAGCTTCTTATTTGAAACCTTCTAGCAGACATATTGTCACTATGAATGGGGTTCCAATTAATTGGTCTAGCGAAGCTAAATATTTAGGACTTCTGCTAGATCAAAAATTAACTTTTAAAAATCACATTGAAGGCCTTCAAGCCAAATGTAACAAATATATTAAGTGTCTATATCCACTTATAAACAGAAAATCAAAACTTTGTCTTAAGAACAAACTTTTGATTTACAAACAAATTTTTAGACCTGCCATGTTGTATGCTGTGCCAATATGGACTAGTTGCTGCAATACCAGAAAGAAGGCACTTCAGAGGATTCAAAATAAAATTCTGAAAATGATTCTAAAGTTGCCTCCGTGGTATAGTACCAATGAACTTCATAGAATTTCTAATATTGAGACATTGCAACAAATGTCCAACAAAATAATTTCCAATGTTAGACAAAAATCGTTGCAATCTTCTATTGCGACGATTAACACCTTGTACCCCTAGTATAAAATAGGTTATGATTAGTTTAAGTTTAATTTCAATTCAACCAGAGGAAAAATTCTAACTGCCAGAGGCAATTGAAATGTATTAATAATAACTAAAAATATAACATAGCAAATAAGTTTACAATGTTATGAAAACTCATATGTGAATATGTACGTTATGTGGAAGATATTGATTTGGAAAATGTATTGGAGGTAACCACTTTCCCTTCGATGGGACTCGAACCCATGACCCTACAGTACGCTAGACTGGTGCTTTAACCAACTAAGCTACGAAGGACCTCCGTCGGCCTTCGCAACCTAGCGGCTACTGAACGAGCTCGAGATTCCCAAATTGGACGCATAGTCAAATCACTCGCAATCCATTTCTCAAGCCAATACTTCCACATGTGTATTGTACACGTCCACATTAGAGGAGCGTGAGTATTTAGAATGTCTGGCGGCTATACACATTCTTCATCAGCAACGGTACTGATCAAGTGAGGTTGTGTAAGCTATTTGCCAGTCGGTCGTCAAGCTCAGACCCGACCGCATTGCGTAGGCAAGAGCACGCAACTCAAGTTCAGTTCAATCAAAGGTAATTGCCTATTTCCGTGGATTAAACCACCCGACTTGGACGTTAATAATCGAAGGGAAAGTGGTTACCTCCAATACATTTTCCAAATCAATATCTTCCACATAACGTACATATTCACATATGAGTTTTCATAACATTGTAAATTAACGTCCAAGTCGGGTGGTTTAATCCCCGGAAATAGGCAATTACCTTTGATTGAACATAGCAAATAAGGATGATAGTGTTAAGAAAACACGGAACACCTAGTCTAATAGATGAATGCATGTATTAGATAATTAGCAAATAAAATAAGCTAAAAAAAAAAAAGAAATAGTTTGTTACTGTTACATGGCCCCTAGGTAATAAAAGTGTCTATTAGGGTGTCCCAAAAAAAAATCGATGTTCGAAAAGTCATGGTGCTCAACCCTGTAATGAAAGATATACCTGTCTGGATAATTTTTGTAGAACAAACCGAATTTCTAAAAAAATCGTTTAGAGGTCGCGCCAGATCGATTTTTGAAAAATGAGCTTTTTTTAGGTCAAAAATCAAATATTGGGTCCTTACACAATTTTTTTTTCAGGGTCACCCATTCGTTTCATATTTTTTTATTTTTCTGTGGATCTTTGCCAATATTCTCCATGAATTATTTTTTGTTATTATGCGTTTTTACAGTCTGCAGAACTTTTTAAATATCGAAAAAAGCACAATGTCAATGTCTTCATCTAGTGGCTTTCATCCGCTCAATTGAACTTGATATTTCGGTTATTTTCTCAATACTGTCATTCGGGTATAGCTTCGGAGAACCTCTCTCAGACTGATCCCACGATCGCATTGCAGTCACGGACGTCTGGTTTGCAGTTATTTCCGTGTCATGCTGTAAATTGACTAACCTCAGGGGGGATTATAATACCGGTAGCTCTTAGAATGGGTCCGCGACGTTAGGCATAAGAACGTTAGGCATAAGTACGTTAGGCATACCGGACGTTAAGCATAATGGATGTTTGGCATAATTCTGCCTTCTTTATGTCATAGGCTGTTATTTGGGTCATTTTACGCCTAACTTCCATTATGCCTTACGTACTTATGCCTAACATACTTGTTACGTCAGGGTATCGAATCACGAGCTTACTTTCGGAAATATTCACTTTAACACAGGACGCGGATTTATGAGTCAATTTAACTATCAATTTATTGAACCAAGGCAAAGCACGATATACAACTTCAGAACTTTATTGCACAGAACGAGGGTGACCGGTCTAGACTCTATAGCTACCGAAAAAGTACAAAGGAAAGATCAAAGGGATCTGACGAAAGAGCTGATAACGCACTAATTATCTAACAATCAAATATTGCAAACTGCGTTCTTATCAGTGGTTCTCAAACGAATAGGAGATGGATTCTAATTCATGATATTCTAAGCTCTACAAATTGTTGAATTACAACATACACCGGCCACCTGAAATTTATCATTTCACTACAAATTTCACTACAACTAATCTAGTTCATTCGAATTCATATAATAGTTTCTCATCTTATTCTACTCACTGCTGCTTTGAAGATTCCACGACGGTATCAGCTGGGCTTGAACCCGTCGCTTTCTCTATGTAGCTCATCTCTTCCTCGTCCATTGTAGGCAACGGACACAGTTTCGTCACAGCTCGCTTCATTACCGCTCCGGTAGGGGTGCGAACAGTAACCACCCGTATCACACCATCTTGTCCAGGATGCAATTCTACTATGCGAACCAGTGGCCACCGTACAGGGGGTAGCAGTTGGTCTTGCAGGATCATTACTTGGCCAATCTTCAAATCAACGCAATGTGGATTACTGGTAGACAATTGTTGCAGTTCTTTCAGGTACTCAGTCTGCCAAAGGTACCAGAACAGCTGTTGCTTCTGCTGGATAACGTTGTAGCGGTTTTTTAGTCGGTTTACAGGAACAGTCGTCATATCTGGATGTGGCAAGGCTTGCAGGGGCGAGCCAATCAAAAAATGATTCGGAGTGATGGCTTGAATGTCGTTAGGATCTTCTGATAACGGAGCCAGCGGTCTTGAATTCATCGCTCCTTCAATTTGCACCAGTATCGTCACAAGATCCTCGTACAGTAGAGAGGTACTGCCTAACTGACGAAGCAAATGTTTTTCGCTACATTGACACCGGACTCCCAGAGGCCTCCGAAATTAGGGGCACGAGGAGGTATCGTGTGCCACTGTATGCCTTCATTTGCGAGAGAGGTAGAAATACGATTGACTTCGTTGGTATTGGAGAGCATTCGGTACAGGGCGTGGAGTTCATTTTTTGCTCCGACAAAATTTGTGGCGTTGTCTGAGTAGATATGGCTGGGTTTACCGCGTCTTCCAATGAAACGTTGGAGAGCGGAGAGGAACGAATTCGTAGACAAGTCTCCTACCAGCTCTATGTGCACTGCTTTTATACTGAAGCATACGAATAAAGCAATATAAGCCTTTGTGGGAGCAGATTTCCGAAAAATGGATTTAACAAACACGGTACCACAATAGTCGATCCAGTGGATGCGAACGGGCGACTAGAGGATACTCTAGCAAGGGGAAGCTGTCCAGCGGGTTGTTGCAGTGTGCGAGGACTCGCACGCGTACATCTATAGCACGTTCGGATTACGCTACGCACTGCCCTTCTGCCATTAGTAGGCCAATATTCATTGCGCACTACGCCAAGCGTAAGCGAAATTCCCCCATGTATTAATTTACGATGATAAGACAGTAATAACAATCGGGTGAATCTGTGGAAGCCTGGTAGCAGTATTTGGTGTTTGGTAGTATACGACTCTGTTGATAATTTCAACCGGCCACCAACTCGTATTATACCGGATGAGTCCACAAATGGATTGAGTAGTTTTAGACTCGAGCTTCTAGCAACCGGTTTCCCTTTTTGAAGCAGCAATAGTTCTGCCTTGAAACATTCGGCCTGAACAACTTTCACCAAACAATCTCTGGCTGCCTCTAGCTCTTTCGGTGCAAGCGTAATGGATGGATTTCTTTGTCCCTTCATTGCATTGCGAATAAAACGTAAACAATAAGCGGTGGATCGTAAAAGGCGATTATACGTAGATGAACGGTTGAACAACGGATTGGGTGCTGATGGGCTTTGGATCAAAAATGTGGTTGATTTGCGCTCATTCTCCACATCAGGTAGTGCAGCCTCGGCGGTGTTTCGTGTCGGCCAATTTTTCTCCTCCTCCCAACCAGTCGGGTCCATGTATCCACTTCTTGCTGCACAAAAATTGTGGAACGGTCATTCCACGAGAGACTAAATCAGCTGGGTTGTCTACTCCGGGTACGTGAAGCCATGAAGAACTGTTGGTTAGGGTTTGAATGTCTGCAATTCGATTCGACACAAATGTTTTCCAGGTTTGTGGTGGTGAACGTAGCCAGTGTACCACCACTGTCGAGTCGGTCCAATAGAAGGTAGCTACGGATTTTAGTTTCAGTGCTGTTATAACTCTCGATGTCAACCTTGCTCCTAATTGAGCAGCGCACAGCTCCAGCCTAGGAATGCTGCGTTTCTTCAGTGGAGCCACGCGCGATTTGGAAGTAATTAACATCACCTTCACTGCACCGTTGGTTTTGCTGTCCGGGCGTAGATGCAGGTCCCATACGCTGATTCAGATGCATCCGAGAAGCAATGCAGTTGCACTTCCCCCACGTCAAAGGCAAACCTACTAATGTGAAAATTAGATAGCAGCGTCAGCTCCTCCACAAAATGCTGCCAGACAGTTCGGATTTCTAAAGGCACTTCGTCATTCCAATCGATCGGGATTGTCCAAAGGAGCTGCATCAATATTTTAGCGCGGACTACGACGGGTGCAATCAGTCCCAAGGGGTCGTAAAGTTGAGCAATTACAGATAGAATTCTGCTTTTGGTAGTGGGTCCATCATCCATAGCGAAGGGTTTAACATTGAAACGAAATTGATCGGAGGCCGGCTCCCAAGTTATCCCTAATGCCTTTACCGCTTCCTCTGGATCAAAAGTTTTGGTAGTTGGGTTGGCCAAATTTTCAGGTAGAACTCCTTCTAACACCTCCGGGAAATTCGAGCACCATTTTCTTAGATGAAAGCACCCACGGTTGAGCAGTTCGTCCATCTCCTTCCGCAGTTTCGTTGCCGACGATATTTCTTCTTCGCTTCGTATAAAATCATCCATATAGAAATCTTGCTTCAATGCTGATGAAGCAAGGGGAAATAATTCACCTTCATCTTCGGCTAGTTTATGCAGTGTTCGTGTGGCGAGGAACGAGGATGGGGATAATCCGTAGGTTACAGTGGTCATCTCATATTTAGTTATCGGATCAGATTTGTTGAAACGCCATAACACACGTTGCAGGGCACGATCGTCGGGATGAATTTCAACCTGCCGGTACATTTTCTCAATGTCGGCCAACAGAACCACCTTGTGTCTTCGGAATCGGATGACAATATCCAAAAGCTCGTCTTGGATGACGGGTCCAACAAGCAGGGAGTCGTTCAACGAGAAGCCAGAGCTGGTTTTTGCAGAAGCGTCAAACACGCTCCGCACTTTCGTAGTTGTTCTAGACTCCTTCTGAACGGCGTGGTGAGGAATGTAACAAACTGTGGATGGTTCTGGTTCATCCACGGATATCTTTCGCATGTGCCCCAATTCAATAAACTCGGAAATGAATGCATGATATCTTTCCTTCAGGATGGGATTTTTGTCTAACTTGCGCTCCAAACATTCCAATCTACGTTTGGAGTTGGTAAACGATTCACCAATCATGGTTGAAAAATTGTCCTTTTAGGATACCTAACAATGTAGCGCCCATTTTCATTCCTTGAGACCGTATCGTTATAAAACTTCTCGCAGTACTGCTCAGTGGGGATGGAAGCGCTGTGTCTAGCTCTTCAAGCTTCCAGAATTTTCAACATTTTGGTTTAAAGACTCAAGAACAGACGTACAGCATACCATGGCTTGGGGATTGGGAGCAAAAGAGGCCTTTCCGGAAACGAACCATCCAAATTTACTTTCGACGAGTATTGGCGCTTGAGGGCCTAGTTGCAACCGGCCACCTTGCAGGATTGCGTAAAAGTATTCCGCACCAATGAGGAGATCCACTTTACGAGGTACATTGAACTCTGGATCAGCGAGTGCAATATGATTGGGAATATTCCAGTTGGTTATCGGTATATTAACAGCGGGGAGATCGGACGTCAATCGTTTAAGCACCAAACAGTTGAGAGGAATGGAGAAATTTCCGATTCTCGATCTAGCTTCAGTTTTGACCGAGCAGACTGCTCGAATTTGAGATTCACCAACACCAAGAATAGGTTGCTCTACCCGATGACGAATCAGGCGAAGCTGCTGACAAAGTCGATCGCTCATCAAACTGCATTGCGAGCCACTATCCAATAGCGCTCGCGCCAAATGTTCGTTGCCATAACTGTCCAACACCTTGACGACGACGGTTGAGAGGAAAATATTCACGCTACGGGATTCCACCACGCTGTTTGATGAAAGTGAAGCTGCACCACTAGTCGCACTAATCGTTGCTTCGCTGTTTATCGTATTGACGTTCTGAGGAGTAGGGACTGATCGGCCGGAATCGAAGTTGGATATAGAGTTTCCAGTACTCGTACATGCCGAATCAAATCCAGGATGGAGGAGCGAGTGATGCCGCTTTTGACAGTATCGACACGAAAAGTTGGACGAGCAATTCCGTACGAAATGATTGCTCCGGAAGCAATTACTGCAGATGCGTTTTGTGTTGACCAAATTCAACCTATCCTTCAATTGCATCTTTTCGAAAACCGGGCACTTGACCAAAGGATGGCAATCGCTGCAAGCAAGGCACCTGGGTTGATGATGTTCCACCGCCGAATAGGAGTTGATTTTAGGAGAAGGTGTTGTTTGCTGCTTTGTTTGCTTGACAGGGGTTAGTGCTTTCCTTGATAAGACGAGTTAGGTTGTTCTGCCGAAATATGCAACGATTCCAAGGTACGAATTTTTCTTGTTAAAAACTGGATAAGGTTGTCGTAGGTCGGATCTTGATTTCCGGACACCAATTCTTCCCATTCTTTCAGAGACTGGTCATCGATCCGAGCACAGAGTAATTGAACTAGAAGACTACACCAATGTGCGGTAGGTTCTCCCAGCTGGTTCAAAATTTTCACATGGCGTTGAAAATCTTCTACGACATTCCGAAGCGCCGATGGAGACTTTCCCGAGACCTTTGTATGGGTTGTCAAATACTGCAAATGCTTCTTCTTGAGTAGATAGGGGTTTGAATAACGATCAAGAAGAGCTCCCCATGCGACCGCGTAATTATTTGCAGTAATTGTTAGGGTTTCAATCAACTTCAAAGCGTCGCCTCTCAAAGCAGATCGCAAGTATTGAAACTTTTGTATGCAGGGAATTTCTGGCGATGAGTGAATTAGGGAAGAGAACGAGTCGTGGAAGGTCAACCATTCGTTTAAGTCGCCGTCAAACCGAGGAAGATCGATAGTTGGTAGCTTTACACCGGTTACGTGAGCAATAGCTGGAGCTACTTGCTGATTCAGGGGTTGCACTGGGTTGGGAGGGGGAGTATCCTTCGCCATTAGGCCACCTTTGACCCGAAAATACTGCTCTTCCACCTTAGCCCTTACCTTCGCATTCGCCGCCACAAATTCTGGTGAATCATCAAACGCCTCGTATTCGCTTTGGATTGACTCAAATGCCTCCATGAGTTTATCCAATCTAGTAAGACGTATTCCGATCTCATGTATGTCCCGCTCCGCATTAAAATTGGCTAGGAAATCGTCTATGCGTTTCATGGAATCCATCGCATTTTCCTCTTCAGCTCCTTAGACTTCATTTTCTTCTCCGCCATGATGCTGATGACGTGATGTCCCTGGAGGCTAAAATGTACGGGACACACAAGAAGCACCTTTTGGTTGATGGTAAGGTTTGGACCGACACTCACCTGTGCCCGGTCAAAGACAGGCCTTGTAATTAATTGAAATACTGGAACTAACGACGTCGCTGTCGCTGCTAAGCGAAGATGAACAGTTGCTAACGCCGAACCGAAACGCTCTCTTGGGTGAGCTTGGGAATGGGACTATCGGGTGGATGGTATCCAGTGGAGGATTTACTATAGTTTCAAATACAGTCCGTTGGGGTGGGTGTACCAGGGAATACGCATACAAGATGGCTGCTCCGATGATGTACCGATGGGCGTACTTGGTTCCAACACGTGCACAGTTCTGAATGATCGAAAAAGACCCAGAAGTACCTCTCGAAACAGTATAATTAGTTGGACAGATACTCACATGGAGCCTGTATCCAACAGGCCTTGTACTTTTTGAGCAGGTACTGCTATCAGCAAAAATCTCTCCAAACAGCGAAAGTTGGGTTAGGTTTGGCACAAGTGTCGCAGTGAATCCAAGGAATTTGCACTCGTGATCCTGGTCACGGCACCAAAATGTTACGTCAGGGTATCGAATCACGAGCTTACTTTCGGAAATATTCACTTTAACAGGACGCGGATTTATGAGTCAATTTAACTATCAATTTATTGAACCAAGGCAAAGCACGATATACAACTTCAGAACTTTATTGCACAGAACGAGGGTGACCGGTCTAGACTCTATAGCTACCGAAAAAGTACAAAGGAAAGATCAAAGGGATCTGACGAAAGAGCTGATAACGCACTAATTATCTAACAATCAAATATTGCAAACTGCGTTCTTATCAGTGGTTCTCAAACGAATAGGAGATGGATTCTAATTCATGATATTCTAAGCTCTACAAATTGTTGAATTACAACAATACTTATGCCTAACGTCCTTACGCTTTATTTCATACCCTTGCAGTCAATCTCAGAATTGAGCATACACATTGGATTAGATAAATTTATTAACAAAGTCAAAGGGAACCAATTGTTTTCAATGTTTCATTCAATGTATTTTAACTATCACTTGTCCTAAGACGAGTTTATACCATCCCATTGTCTAATGCTAAATGTCAAGTGTTCAGTCTGTGCGACCTCTAGTCGAAGACGGTGACCCTGTCTTTTAAATAAAGTTATACTGAATTTTATTTACATCATCCTCAACATTTGCCGTTTTCCTTCCATATTTACATCAAGTTTTATTAGCCACCGGCTGGGTTTTCACATTTGTTCATACTGTTCATACTTTGTTCAACTCGTTTCTGATTATCTAACATATGTAAGACAGGACTGACTGGGAAGAAAGTTACAATATATTGCAACTACTTCACCCTGCGGCAGTGAATATTTACAAACCATCTTATCTTTCAATTGTTCGTCATTTTGATAGCAACTCGAGTAGTACTCGCCCTAATAGCAAAACAATGAATCTCAAAGTAGTGGATGTTTATTATTCTATTTTTTGTCATAAAAAAGAACAATTTAATTGATTATGTTTATAGGAAGATATTTCACAGAAACATATTCGACGTATGCTCAATTTGGCGGCATCTTATACACCTTTTTTCGAAATTATTTTCAAATCATATTTTGCGTGTTTTTCCACTTAGCTTTCTTTCAATAAAAAGGAACCATGTGTCTCTTTAGCCGCTGCCATAATAGCAATTCTAACCATATTAATGTAACAAATTAAAAAATATATAGCCAAGAGACCAAAATATATTCAGATGTCCAAAATACGTCATTTACTCTGTGAATTTCCACGCTTCGCGTCGTACGCTTCGCTTCCAAGCTCTACTCTTTATTCAGTCACATCCACATCGCACCTTGTATGATCACAATAGGCCCCTACTCAGATGTTGTAGACTATTCAACGAGGTTTATAATATCTTCGTTTTTAATATTACCAAGATGATTTTCAAAAATAGATTAAGATCTCTACTCTAAGTTATACAATCTATGCACAAAATAATGTAACGAATAAATAAATAAATAAAATAATTGCGCCATTTTCTTTGGCTCAAGGATCTCATCGAATGTTTTCACATTCTCCTTAGAAATTAAGAGATAATATTAACACATAACATGTTTATTTGCGGGCAGCAGGGACTATGTCCAAGGGCTTGACGATCCCTCCCCAGGCCATCTGCGAGTTGTGGGGCTTGCCTAGGATGTGGTGGGGTTTGACAGTGGGCCCTGTTAAACCTCTATAAAAAGCTGCATGTATCCGCAAGTAGGCCCCACCAAAGCGACCGTGTGCCGCTCAAAGCGCACAAGCCCAAGTCCTGGTGTTAGGTGGGACGCTAAACAGTCCTGACACGACGGCCCTCCAACGAGACAGGAGGTTTGCGCTGGCCCAATAAGCCGCCTAGAAAACCAATCATTACGAACAATATAAGAGATAATGCGACTCGATATAATCGGCAAAGACCTAGGCGACGAATACAGGATCACGATTGGAAGCTTGGAACATGGAATTGCAAGTCGCTAGGTTTCGCAGGTTGCGACAGGATGATCTACGATGAATTACATCCCCGCAACTTCGACGTCGTGGCGCTGCAGGAGATTTGCTGGACAGGACAGAAAGTGTGGAAAAGCGGGCATCGAGCGGCTACCTTCTACCAAAGCTGTGGCACCACCAACGAGCTGGGAACCGGCCTCATAGTGCTGGGTAAGATGCGCCAACGCGTGATTGGGTGGCAGCCAATCAACGCAAGGATGTGCAAGCTGAGGATTAAAGGCCGTTTCTTCAGCTATAGCATCATCAACGTGCACTGCCCACACGAAGGGAGACCCGACGACGAGAAAGAAGCGTTCTACGCACAGCCGGAGCAGACATACGATGGATGCCCACTGCGGGACGTTAAAATCGTCATCGGTGACATGAACGCACAGGTAGGAAGGGAGGAAATGTATAGACCGGTCATCGGACCAGATAGTCTGCACACCGTATCGAATGACAACGACCAACGATGCATAAACTTCGCAGCCTCCCACGGAATGGTAGTCCGAAGCACCTTCTTTCCCCGCAAAAATATCCACAAGGCCACATGGAGATCACCTAACCAAGAAACGGAAAACCAAATCGACCACGTTCTAATCGACGGTAAATTCTTCTCCGACATCACGAACGTCCGCACTTACCGCAGTGCGAATATTGAATCCGACCACTACCTCGTTGCAGTATGCCTGCACTCAAAACTCTCGACGGTGTACAACACGCGTCGAAGTCGGACGCCGCGGCTTAACATTGGGCGACTACAAGATGGTAGACTAGCCTAAGAATACGCGCAGCAGCTGGAAGTGGCACTTCCAACGGAAGAGCAGCTAGGCGCAGCGTCTCTTGAAGATGGCTGGAGAGATATTCGATCCGCCATTGGTAGCACCGCAACCGCTGCACTTGGCACGGTGCCCCCGGATCAGAGAAACGACTGGTATGAAGGCGAATGTGAGCGGAACAGACAAAACTCGATTTTCCGGAGTAAAAAGCGCCAGCAGGAAGATCGAGACCGTGAAGAGACGAAGCAACTGTACCGCGCTAATAACATACGAAAGTTCTATGAGAAGTTAAACCATTCACGTAAGGGCCACGTGCCACAGATTGATATGTGTAGGGACATAAACGGGAAGCTTCTTACGAACAAGCGTGAGGTGATCCAAAGGTGGCGGCAGCACTACGAATAACACCTGAATGGCGATGTGGCAGACGAAGATGGCGGTATGGTGATGGACCAGGGAGAACGCATGCAGGACATAATTGTACCGGCTCCTGATCTCAAGGAAATCCACGAGGAGATTGGCCGGCTGAAAAACAACAAAGCCCCTGGGGTTGACCAACTACCATGAGAGCTATGCGCTGCACTGGGTCATTACCAAGATTTGGGAGGAGGAAGTTTTGCCGCAGAAGTGGATGGAAGGTGTCGTGTATCCCATCTACAAAAAGGGCAATAAGCTGGATTGTAGCAACTACCGCGCAATCACATTGCTTAACGCTGCCTACAAGGTACTCTCCCAAATTTTATGCCGTCGACTTACACCAATTGCAAGGGAGTTCGTGAGGCAGTACCAGGCGGGGTTTATGGGCGAACGCTCCACCACGGACCAGGTGTTCGCCATTCGCCAAGTACTGCAGAAATGCCGCGAATACAACGTGCCCACACATCATCTATTCATCGACTTCAAAGCAGCATATGATACAATCGATCGGGACCAGCTATGGCAGCTAATGCACGAACACGGATTTCCGGATAAACTGACACGGTTGATCAAAGTGACGATGGATCGGGTGATGTGCGTAGTTCGAGTTTCAGGGGCATTCTTGAGTGCTTTTGAAATGCGCAGAGGGTTACGGCAAGGTGATGATCTTTCGTGTCTGCTATTCAACATCGCTTTGGAGGGAGTAATACGAAGGGCAGGGATTGACACGAGTGGTACGATTTTCAAGAAGTCCGTTCAGTTATTTGGTTTCGCAGACGACATTGATATCATGGCGCGTAACTTTGAGAAAATGGAGGAAGCCTACATAAGACTAAAGAGGGAAGCCAAGCGGATCGGACTAGTCATCAACTCGTCAAATACGAAGTACATGATAGGAAGAGGTTCAAGAGAAGACAATGTGAGCCACACACCGCGAGTTTGCATCGGTGGTGACGAAATCGAGGTGGTAGAAGAATTTGTGTACTTGGGCTCACTGGTGACTGCCGAATACGATACCAGCAGAGAAATTCGGAAACGCATAGTGGCTGGAAATCGTACGTACTTTGGACTCCGCAAGACGCTCCGATCGAATAGAGTTCGCCGCCGTACCAAACTAACAATCTACAAAACGCTCATTAGACCAATAGTCCTCTACGGACACGAGACCTGGACGATGCTCGTGGAGGACCAACGCGCACTTGGAGTTTTCGAAAGGAAAGTGCTGCGTACCATCTATGGTGGGGTTTAGATGGCGAACGGTACATGGAGGAGGCAAATGAACCACAAGTTGCATGAGCTGCTTGGAGAACCATCCATCGTTCACACCGCGAAAATCGGACGATTGCTGTTGGCCGGGCACGTAGCCAGAATGTCGGACAGTAACCCGGTGAAAATGGTTCTCGACAACGATCCGACGGGCACAAGAAGGCGAGGTGCGCGGCGGGCAAGGTGGATCGATCAGGTGGAAGATGACTTGCGGACCCTCCGTAGATTGCGTGGTTGGCGACGTGTATACCGCACAGGCCACTTCGGCCTTAGTCTGAATAAATAATAATAATAATGTTTGAGCTGGTACATTGTATCCAAATATTTCTGCCGCCATCTTAAATTACTCGCATGCTATGATATTAAATGCACCTTCTATTCATACAATTCATATTTCAATAATTGATGATATTGACGATTGTCATCAATCTTTGTCACTATCCTAGGGTGGGTAGTTGATTGACCTTATTTGTGAATATAAAAATAAAGGACATGTTACTTCAAACCAAGTATACAAATTGGTCACACACTATCTATTCCAAGTAGTTACAGATTACAATTTTTAAATTTATCAATCTCTCCGTAAATCAATCATTGCGAATAACTCGGGTATATCATAGCATAGCATAGCATAGCATATGTGATTGTACAAATCGTGGGTGGCTATACAATGCTCAATTGAGCAATCTACTGTATATTGTCGCAAATTGGTACTTGGGATTAGTACCTTTTCCTATACAGTAGCAGTTGTATACCTGGCCACGTCCTTACAATCACGGAAGGAAGGGAAGGAATGTTAGTTCAACATCTACTAGTGAAGATGCAGTGAACCCATGCTACCTTCATAGATGTCTCAAGAAGGAAAATTATTGTTAGTGGGTAAGGTGAATAATATGGATCTCTATTCGACAATATAGAGCGTTTGTCAATAACAGTATATGCTGAAAAAATATTAAAATATATTCATCAATTTACTTACGAACCGTCCAAAGGAGGACAAAGTAACCTGGATCTTACAAATGTTTCACATCATATACAAAACGTGGATGACCGCACCGTGAATAACCGCACACTTATTCACCGAACATTAAAAAGAGAACCAAAAACTCGGATTTTACGAATGTTCTAAACCCTACCTGACACATGTCCGATCACGCACCAATTGTTTACTCATTCCGCCGCGCGAACTATCTGCTTACCCAATCATTGCGAATTACTCGGGTATTTGTTCAAATTAAACAATTTCATGTGCAATCAATTTACAATCTCTCCGTGTTTTGCAAAACAAATTTTAAAGAATAGTCATCTTTTTGTTTTGTCATCAGACCGATTCGAGATAGAGTGTTCAGAAAAAGACCGATGTGTTTGAAAATTTACTTTTTTTTTAATCGAATCTTTTGAACTAATGAATTATTTTTAAATTTGTTGTCATAAAATGAAAACTAAAGAGTGCTAGGGTAACCGTACTCTTAGTGGAGGTAGCACCAAAAGTGGAGGTAGTGGGGTTTTCATGAGATTTATCATATTTATAGACTTTACGATGGTTTCAGTTGATGCGTCGTGCTTTAATGTAACTTACCTTAAGATTTCGCTTGAAAAACTATTGAAAACAATGATTTTCCTTAACAAAATTGACTCCCTTGCACCTATAGTGCTGCAACTGTACCAATAGTGGCAAGTCTCATAAGGAACCAGTGGACAGCACCACTATGGGAACCAAAATTAATTTTTACCGCTACTAAAGGAACAGTGTACCCATAGTGGTGCAAGCAATATTTGGTAATTGTTGGTGTTAAATGACATTTATCTATTTTTTGTCAGCAAATTTATTAGTTTATCTATTGACTAAGATAATAAAGCAGTACATTTCCCATAACTATCAATTTTGAAAAAATATTTTCTTTTGTGGATCTACTAATACCTCCACTATTGGTACCGTTACCCTACTTTCAACAAGAAATGCGAAACGCGCCACACAGAGCATGGAGACGCATGGTTGCTCACCATAGCATTTGAAAGGTGAATCTATGACTTTTATTTGTTAAGCACTGCTTGTCCGACTTATAGTTTTTGGATCTGTTATGATTAATTGAAAGATTTTTCAATTAAAAATAAGAAAAAGTAAGATTCTTTGAAGATAGTCACAGTGAAAATCGATAGAATACATTATTTTCGAATTTCTACAAAAAAGTTCATATACACACTTAACATATTTTACAGTATACGGTAATTTTTTACCGAATTTTCAACAGCTGAACGTACGCTAATCAGTTTTTTTTTATTCCTTTCTTTATTTAGGGGAAGTGGGGGTAGCACGCCCATAGGGGTTAAAACGCGCCACCCCTGAATAAGGTTAAATATCCCCATTTCGATTATTTTCAATAGTCTATACGATAAAGCAATGAAAAATATTGCCATTGGATACATATATTTCATGATTTTTCTCTAGTTATACATGAAAAACTCGAAAAAACGATTTTTGCGTGTTTTGATGCAATTCTAGCTCGGTGGAATTTAGTCTTTCTGTCGCTGTTATACATTGATAAATTAATAATTGAGCCATGAGCCATGCTGCTTACTCGTGTTCTTTATGTTCCACACGAAATCGTCGTCAAAAATGGTTTTAAAACGATTTTATGGGCCTTCAAACTTCAGAGGTCGGTGTGGGGCATTACGCCCATGCTCATTTCGTATGACCGAAACAGCTGAAACATTCGGTTAATTGCCTTAATGTAGGCAATTAAAATGAAAATCAGTATTGTCAGATTTTCTGGATATGATACACTGCGCGGCGTTTGTAATGTTACCAAATGGGTACTTGCACAAAACTTCACGCGGCGAATGACTGTCGAAAGGTACGGCCGCGCCAAACGATACACCGCAATGCTATTCATCCAAAAGAGTGCTTTTTAAAATGCAAATTTCTGTGCAATAAAATGGACAATTAGATATCTGTTATCGGTAGTCAGTCGCAGATATGCTGTTCTTCAGTATGCGCTGATGAAAACTGGCTGAAATGGTGGTTTTCTTTGATAAAAATGGCATTTTCCTTAACGTGGGCGTCCTACCCCCAGTTCCCCTATTAGGCACTCTGTGTTACTTTACCGCTACTGTGCCGATATCTACTGTGGTATTCTGCTGCACAGAACCCACACAGAATCTATTTTTAGATTTCCATTATCATCGTTGCTAGTCCATCTCATCGTGAGTCCATTGTGTTCGTTTGTCCATGTCGTACATCCAATGATCGTTGCATTGTTCGGTTGCCATTTCTCCGGGTAACGTTGGAGGAATGCCTCCGAGTAGAACAAGTTGTCAGTCGTCATCAGGCAGCCGTGACGGTAAGGCGCGCACCTCAAACGCCTCCGTATGAGCTGCGTATCCGGCGACTGATGAGGGTTTTGCGGAGGGTCTGGGAATCGAACCCATGACCATTCGCTTGGAAGGCGAACGTGTAGCCAATCACGCTACGGGACCCCCAACGCTAATCAGTTCGGTAAACAAAACAATTACAGTTTGTTCAGTAATTTGATTTTGTGACGATCTGTCAAAATTTACAGCACTGTTCGGTTATTTCAAAATAAAGACTACCGAATGCTACGGTACTTTTTTTATTTTCAAAAAAATAATGAAAAAATATAAATGTTTGATGTTTTCAATGATAATTATAAAATAAAATACAGATGCGTTCTCAAACCGCGATTTTTTTCATTCATTTTATTTTCAATTGAACTTAACTTGTAATAAAAATACGTTTAAAAAATCTGGCAGATTTTCCATGCATGCATGTTCTATGGAACAACTGATCAGCAGCAATCACAGCATTTCAAATAAATATTTACACACTCATACTTTTCCCAGCAGAGAAAATATCACCCAAGAAGGAATCTGAAAAGATTATTATTAGGTTGAAAAACGAACTACTTTTATAAAGTACGTAAAATATCTGTTATTATTTCTGCTATCAACACTTGGACATATTTTTATGATGAATCCGATGAAAAAGGTGACCGTTGCGTGAATAAAAAGTCTTGAAAGCTAGCTGTAAACAATGTCTGTGGGCAAGTATGGCATTACAGTTTGACAGCTCAACCTAGTTTACAGAAGTACTGTAATGCAGAATTTGTTTAACAGTTTGTTCGGCATTTATTTTACAATGTACGGCAATAACCAGATTTTACAGTAGGGGAAGTGTGCCGGTTTTGGCCACCTTAGTGCCTAATTTGGCCAACCCTGAAAAATCAACCATATTTTCCAAAAACTTTCGATCAGTTTCCACAGCGAAGAAGCGTAAGGGATATATCTCCTGTTAGAGCTAATAAAACCCTCAGAAATTGCTTTATTTTCGGAGTTATGTGAGAAACTGGCCAAATTAGGAACATGACCAAAACTGGTACAATTACCCTACGAACTGTAAGTTTAAATACCGAACTCTGTCAAATAATGTTTGAATTACTGTTTGAGCGGTAAAATTTTACCGAAATATGGTAGAATGAATCTTTTCAACCGAACTTACTGTAATTTTTAATGTTTACCGAAGTTTTACGTCAAAAAAATTACCGAACAGCGAAATTTATTTAAAGTATGTAGATTGTATAGTTTCGTATTTGTTTGTTGGAAGTAGCTCTCATTAGCTTCAGTTTTGAAAAAATTGATTGGCAATCAATTCCGTAGTTCAAAAACTATGATTTTTGAGAAAAAGTTTTTTAAATGTCGATTTTCCTGACAAAATTGATCCCCAATAGTGATGTTAAAAAATACGACTATAATTATTCCTGAAAGAAATGGTTCTACCAAATATTATGCCGACAATTATTTAAAAATTCAAACTTCAACATGCTGAATCCTACCACAATTTAACAACTTACATTTTTTTTCTATTTTCAGGTACGTACCATCGTTTCTTCAACCCGATACCAATAAGAAATAAGGTATGACAATGTCTCAAACTAAGTCGTGTCCCAAAGTTTCAAACGGTTTCATTCTCGTTCGGTTATCACGGTGTGGTACGTTGGTACGTTTGTAAACAATGACTATTTCCCAGCTAGCGAGATATGATGCATTTATGAAACCGCACACAGTGAGATATGGTCGCCGGTTTGTAACGAAATTGCTCCGACCCATCATTCGAGCAACTCGGCAAGTGTCCGAGGTCCAAAACGAATAAAGCAAATTGTAAATAAATAACTTCAACGCTGCACTCGTTTTAGCGTTTGGACGGACCATCTCCAACGATGCCGAGTAGGGGGAATGGGGGCTGGAAAATAAAGCGACAGACCATCAATAAAATTGAAAGCTTTTTATAGTTTTATGAGCTTGCACACGTTTTGCGGACATTGTTGGCGCCCGTAGTAGATTAGGGGTATGCGATAACACACTTTTTCTTAACGAAACGAAACGAAACGAAATTTAAAATGTCTATGTTGATTCGGATCGAAACGAAACGAAATATAGATTTCCTTCTAGACCTCGAAACGATACGAAATCAAGGATCGTTTAATTCGAAATTTTTCGAAACGAAACGAAATTTTAATTTTTTTTCCGCGGAATTTTTATTAAATTGGTTTACATTATGTACGTAATTCTGATTTCACTTTTTCGAAGAACTGTTTTGCGATCAAAAGAGTTATAATAACAGAAGAAGCAATATGTGATAAATCGTCACATTCTCGCCGCATATACCATTGGAGATAAGGCAATACCCCAGCATTTGTGCCGCTTTCAAAGGAATTCATCGTGGAGCGTGTGTTCCCGTATCTGATCAATTTCATATCAGTTCAATTTTATATCAGTTTTACTTAATATGAAAATAAAGAAATTGTGGGATTTTTCATATACGGATTCAAATTTCGCTTAAAACCTTAGTTCACTTAAGAATTAAGTAATTGTTAATTAAAAATTAAAAAAATAAAAATTAAAAATTAAAATTAAAAATTAAGTAATTGTCTTGTCAGCGTGGTTTTACAGTATTGACTTAGTCAAAATTAAAAAAAGAATGCTTAGATTTATTTTCTTATTTAGATACTCTATTATGTATCCACATCTGCCAGGCGTATACATAAATAGAGAACTGATATTACAACATTTGAAAAGGACATATCAGCCAAAATTTATTCCTTATTATTCTTCGTCTACATATATAGCATACATTTGCTCACTAGAAGAATCCTGTGCACCTTTCTAAAATGCGCAAAGATATGTAGTTCAGATTGAATTTCACAGACCCATAGTCTTATATACAATCAGCTCGACAAACTGAGCTATTGTCTTTGTGTCCTTGGCATATGAGAACAGCTGTGATGGTCAGTATAAGCTGAAAGCAATCATTAGTAAAGAACTTTCAGCAATTTTAATGATCTTTCAACCCGTTCTGGATTTTATTTTGCAAATTCTATGCGAAGATCTAGAAATGCCCACAAATCTGCAATGTTCCTTACCTACATGTTGTGCAAATAGTCAAAGAGCTTATCAGCTTGATTAACTGTACACATCGTAGTTGCTAATCATGATTGACCGAGAATCAGCAAATATGCACAGCTCACCAATTAAATAATATTCTTGGGATACAAAAAAGTTATTTTTATTGTATACTTCGGAGTTTCCAATTCATGCCAAATAACAATGCTAGTCACGTGCTTGTAGTTAATTTAGGTTTGAGAGAGGAAAATTAGTTTAACACTCTTTGTTATAAGAGATCGAAGAATGCTCTGCATCTCCGTGAGCGCTAAGGAAAAGGAATCGTTGGTTAGTTGAGAAGGTAATTCACGTGAAACCCCTTGGTGAGCGACAAAATAATTATTGTGAACGAAGTTATTTTGAAAACAAGAAGACGAAAACTGTGTTTCAAATCAATCCAACGCAAGACCAATGTGCTTCGTTTAATAATCTTCTACAACACGATCAATTCCGCACTAAATGATTTTGTGCTCTTAGGTGCAGACATTAGTTTTATCACTTCGCGTTCTCCCACACTAGCTGGCGTGATCAGCATCAACACTATCGATTGCACACTAGTTAAACAAATTTCTGCTACGCGAGGTAGATTTTCATCACTTCACATTCTCCCCGACTTGCTGCCGTCCCATGACCAGCAGCAACACGATCGATTCCGCATTCATATGCATAATATGAGTATATAGTAAAAAAATATCACAAAATTTAAATTTTAATCATGGAAACACTGAAGACGTTTTATAGAAGAAAACTACATGCATATTTGTCGACTAAGAATGGGGTTATATAGTAAGCATTAATAGAATTAATTGTATAACATAAAGTTTTGAAAACAACTTTACGGTTTTGTTCAGCGACGCAGCCAAAATTTTCGAAAATATAAAGTATGGTTTAAGTTTAAATTTGTTTCGAAATTCCGCGGAATTCCGTTAAATTTCGTTAGAAGCTAGTTTTTTCTAGCGAAATTTTTGTAATTTTACGAAACGAAACGAAATCAAGAAATCAGATTTCGCCATGCTCAAATTCCGCGAAATTCCGCGGAATTTCGTTTCGAACCACCTGAAACGAAATTTTTCGAAATACCGCATATGCTTATAGTAGATGACTGCACCACCAACAACAGTTCGTTGGGTAAACAAAACGTGAAATGTGGAAAAAAATGTGAAGGAAAATCACTCGTTCGTTCGGTTTGTAAGTACTATTAATTACTGGCGTGGAAAAGAGGATTCCCACAAAGTTGCTTTGCCCCCCTCCTGCAACAGGCAGCAGTTGGGCGATTTGTTGTGCGCTGTTTCGCTTTGGTGAACAATAGAACCGTTGCACAGGGAGGAGGTGGAAGTACTTTGAAGCAAATTTTTCCGTTGTTTGCAGACTAAGGCCGCAGCGGAGGTCGCGAATGAATGGATCGTAAGTAGCATGGCTTTTTTAATGGTATTCTTTATTTTTGCTACTGGCTTCACAATAGCTGGAACATGGCTGCATAGCAGCTTAGTGGTCATTGAACATTGCCACCATTTGACTCGGAGGTCTCCAAGCTAGTTTCATTATTTTATGTAACAACGCGTCTCGCCATGCAGCTGTCAAAAGTCCAATTCGATTAGTATTGATTATATTGATCGAGTTAGGCCTTGAATATAGTTTCCAGAAAATAAAAAGTGCAAAATACAGAAGCAAATTTAATTGGTGAGGGACTTTTCATCGTGTTCCAAACAGTTCCAGTATAATAACTACTAAATAACAAATTCAATCAAATCAAAAGCACGAAACACTCCATCAGAAGCTCTCGATTCAGTCGAGTTACAACAATCACCATGATGTTCCGGACCCACCCCTGTAAGAAATGGAAGCAATCTCCGCTCTCCGACCTAACCACAATCTTTTGTTCTCAATTAAATCTTCGGGTGAGTGCAGCACTGCTATCTTCATCTGAACTTAGCAGCAAACCGCTTCATTTCCTATGCTGTGATAATTGTAATAAAACATTTTCATTTCAGTAGGCGCAAAAAGGAAGCCCATAAATACCATTCTGCTTTCATCGTTCTGATCTTGGCCGCCATTGGCAACACTATTGCATGGTTGATTGCTCACCTGCAGTGCAGGTTTTGTCGGTTTCCTTCTGTCGGAGCCTAAGAAACAGTTCAGCTTTCTGCAGCTTCTACGGTGTGGTAAACAAATATACAAAATTCTATTAAACAAGATAACTGAACTATATCGGGCAGAAATTCATATACATCTGGGCCAGTGCCTGATGTCGAGTAGTGAGACTAAGGGTCAGCAGGCAGACCGAAACACACGCCTGATATGAGCCAGAAACATAAATTAGAAATTAGCCAGAAAGAGGAAAGTACGGTCGATTTTCTTGCTCCACCTTATTCCGCGTGGTCCGAAATTCGCCGGGAAGGAAGTTCTCCGCCACCAATCATCATCATCGTCGTCGTCATCAACATCGCTGGTGCAGCCAGCAGGAGGTTGTGGTTCTCATCTTTTCATTATCACGTCTTTAGTCATGCATTGATATAGAATTAATTTTAATAACATAGACATACAAACGACCACCAAAGCATACTGTATTTAATGCTCACTGACTTCACGGTAATATTGTGCTTCATGCGATGCGTGTAAGCAAGAGATCGAACAACTGTTAAGGCTCTCACACGTAACTGCAAACTAGCATAGGACTGGATATAGAACGGAAGCCTTGCAGAGCACGAAACTGGTTCAACTCAAGATGGGTGACAGAGGCGTATTGTGGGATTTGTTTTGTACAAGTACAGATCAAATCCAACTAAAACTTGAATCCTTTGAAACGTAAACTCAAATATTTAAAAACATAAAGCCCATATGAATTTACGTGCATGGTGGTGGTTTGATTCCCGTTCCAGTGAACGTTTTTTTCGAAATTCGCGGGAAAAAATCTTTGCTAGTCCAGTTAGATGCCTTGATTTACGTACTGCCCGTTGTTGGGTGCTCCATCTGTGCTGCATCTCATCTAATATGGTTAAATTTCGTTTTTTAACTGCAGTCTCGCCAGCATTTTGTACAACAAACGTATACTTACATTGGTGCTTTACTTTCTACAACAGTGTGTTTTCTTGTTGTTTAGATCCGATTGAAACCAAGTTGAAGAACCGATAGTGGCTCAACTAAAACACATTATGAAAGGAAAATCAAAACTTTAAAACCAGTTTGAATTTAAATCTTATTTCGGATTTTGATCCATAGCAAGTCGCCCGATAGCATAATGAAATCTAAATCAGAATTATTCCACTTTTCTAACTACACCACTGATGCACAGTTGTACGACAAGGCATTGTACTTTTAAGGTGGGAACATACAAAGATGCCAGCCAGTGTGTAGGCTCACGTTCGAGACCTACAACCGGTCAAGGATGAGAAGCATAAACACAGCCTATCAACATAATCATGCATCCAGAACGTAACGTTGGAAGACGTTGAAGATAGGCCTTCCCCTCGCCCTGGCCGAGTCGATGTGTTGCCACATTCGAAGCCTGGTCGAGCACAATAATCAATTCATTAAAGCTTGCAGCCACTTTCAACCAACGACCATAGTCCTATCATTCTGATGCTGCTACAAAGAGTCAGTTTATCATCTGGTGAGAATTATTGCAGTTGCCTCCTGCTGGGACAGGATGCTGCTAGATTTATGCAAATTTTCAACTCAACTGACATTTAAAGTACGTTCCACTGCGTTCCGGCATCAGCCTTAAACGTGTTGCCTTTCGGTGTCGAAAGACTAAACAGCTCTGATATGCAATACTTTTGTATAATTTGGCACAAAGGTTCCACATTTCTTTGTTGTCGCTTCGAATTTCATCAGTTCGGCCGCCACATGCATTGCAGTGGCAGCCCTTCTCCCACGATGCGCGAAACGTGCTCCCGAAATCACAGTTCATATTTCACGTTTCATCGCAATGTTCAACAAAAGAGCCTCTAATCTGACCTCATTACTTCCTGCTAATGCTTCCATCCATTCGCTGGTAGATTCATCGTCGTCCACAGATTCAGCCACCGTGGACCTCGCTCAGCAAAACCGAGCCACGAAACCAGGACCAGCCGACGACGGCACCCTTAAAATGCCAGCCATTATCATGCGGACCGGTGTGGCAACGCGATCCATCACACCCATGACAGCGAAACTCTGCAAGTGCATCTTTCCCTGCAAATCATCCCCCTAACTGGTGCATTTCGACATACAAAATTGCTAATGATTTTCGAAATTACATACCGTGCAGCCGGCAACGACGGTCGAGTCAAGACTTGGACGACCCCATTCAGACATGGAAGGGATGATCCCAATCCGGCGATGAAAAAAGAGGAAATAGGGCTGCTGTTGAAAGTCGTAACTGGGTACCGCACACACCATTATCGTCATCGTGACCGTTGTGCATATCGTAATCATCATCGTTTGGCGAGAGCGATGCAACGTCATGCTCATGTGCTGTCCCTTTTTATTTTCCCAGAAGTGCGCTGCACAATGGAGAAGCTGAAACTATGTTCGCCTTCGGCGATTTCAAACGACCGTGAATTTGTAATTCACAGAATACTGTAAAATTACGCGGAACATAAGCTTCGACAATTTGAAGTAAGAGTAAATATAAGGTTGCACTATTATCGAAAAATCATTAACGTTGTGCAAAAGATACGACCACAAGGTATCTCATTGTACTTGATTCATGTTCTAATTTTCGTGGGCTTTGTGGCCGTGCGGTTTGCGGCGTCAGTTGTTTAAGCGCATTTACGTGCCGAGGAGTGTGTTTTTGATTCCCGCATAATTAAGACGAGTATTTTTAGGGGCCCTCCTTAGGCGTGCGGTAAGACGCGTGGCTACAAAGCAAGACCATGCTGAGGGTGGCTGGGTTCGATTCCCGGTGCCTGTCTAGGCAATTTTCGGATTGGAAATTTTCTCGACTTCCCTGGGCATAGAAGTATCATCGAGATCCACTGGGTGTTATGTGAATGTACAGTCAGTTGTCTAATGTAATGACAGGTGCTAAGTATTTAGTCTGTGCGACATCTGGTAGCAGACAGTTTTTCAGAACAGGCTGATCATTTCCTCATCCCAAAAATAGTGATACTTCCATGAAGAGAGCGATATGTTGCTATTAAAACAGATGACGAACTTCGACATCTTGTTAGGAGTATGCTTGGGTACGATGAAAGACACGCCATCTCGTTGGAGCTTCCCTATGGCAATATGCAAAAAAAAACATGCAACTTACAATTTAGACACCAGAGTTCATTCACATGTGCGATTCAACCCAATACAATTATTTCACTGAACCGGAACCAAGTCAAAGTGCTTCGCTTCTATTGATGGTGTGGGCTTTATTAAAAAAAAAACAGATTAATCCACCTAGCAACGTTGCTGCGTTGAGTATTTTTACGCGTGTTTTGGTCATAAGTAATAGTATTTTGACCATAACTTCTGAGCTTCTTCTGAACTTCTATAAAAAAAAACAATAGGGGAACTGTACCGGTTTTGGCCATGTTCCTAATTTGGCCAATTTTGCGAATAACTCCAAAAACAAATCAATTCGCGAGGGTTTCATTAGTTCCAACAAAAGATATATCCCCTGAATGTGAAACGGTTGGTACGGCTGTCCCCGTTTCTTCCTTTCGTAGATTCAAAACTCTTCGTTGATCATGTTATTTATTTCTAAATAATCTGATTGCCGGGGAGTTATGGATTGTCTCCCAAATTCAAGCCTGCACGGTGGGCCTGGCCGTTTTAATACTTGTGTCATATTTATGATATGCTGCAAATATTAATGCAGACAAGAAAATGCTCGGGAACACAACCGACATTTCCAGGATGCTTTTCAATACTGGCTGTGCATGTGCTAAGACAAGACAAGACAAGACAAGACAAAAGATATATCCCTCACGGTTCAACGCTGCTTTCAACTGATCGATTATTTTGGAAAAATATGTATTTTCCAGGGTTGGCCAAATTAGGCACTAAGTTGGCCAAAACCGGTGCACTTCCCCTAGAGCAGTATTCCGCGTCAAATGCAACGTGTTGCGAGCAAATCGGTTAAGGATAAGTGCTCAAAAATAAGTTACATATTTAACAACTATTTGGCATTAAAAATTGTATTTTGGACATAATTTCCGAGCTCATAGTTCTATCCCTCCAGTTTTCAATAGAAAACAATGGGACAGGATTCCGCGTCGATTGCAACCTGTTATAAACAAAATTTAATCAATTAAGGGTAAGTCTCCAAAAAATAGTGACACTTATGTGCGCACAGACACACACACATATGTGAACATATAGCCTTTTTGTATACTTAGTATACGAGAAAGGCAAAAATAATTAAAATTTACTGTCTCAGGTCGTAGCTCGTAGGTTACCTGCACCTTGGAGTTGTTGTGCTGTACAATGCTTTGTGCTCGAACCAATTTTTCAGCCAGCACTTCTGGCCCCATTCGAATCACAGGCACTTTGTCTTCTACAATCGATCTTCTCATTACCGATTGTCCTCGTTACGTCTGCGCCACACACCATTTGAAGTCGATGTCGTCGGAAAAGCCCAGAAGCAGGTGATGACAGTGTCGTACCTCGGCACGCCACCTCTCCTAATCGCGTCCCCGAGTGCAATGTTGAACAAAAAATTTCGGAACTGCATAAAGCTGCTTCAATCCACTTAAGGTCTCAAACGAGGTTAACACCGAAGCCGAAATCCGAAAACTTGATTTCGAGCCATCAGTCTTATGTATTCAAAACAATGACTTTTGTTTTGCCCGTCGTTTCGACCTTTCATTTTGGCCTTTTTCAAGGCAGAACTAAAAAGGACATTAACATGGAAAGTACATAACATGATACATAGACATATTAAAATATGACCTACACTGTCTACCGTTTTACGTTCTAAGTTTGTCGTTTTTCATGTAGGCAGGGCTTCTTGTAATAACATTTAGTGTGGACGATTAAGGACTTTGAAAACACTGCTGTTTTACAAGATTTGCACTACACAAATAGACTGGACTAAACAATGTTCAACGGTTCATTTAAAGATGGCGGTAGATGCTATAAAAAATCTGTTATTGAATGTTGCAATTGACTTCTGTTTTCTACATTTCCCTCTGCGAGAGGTTGTCGTTTCAATGGGTATCAGGCCATTAGGCCGAAGGTCATTAGGCCGAACGGTCATTAGGCCGAATGGCCATTAGGCCGAATTAGCAAAAAGAAGCAAAAAATGAAAAATGAGAAGTTCTTTCTTCACCTTACCCCTTTTTTCCTTCTCCCTTCTTGTATCTTCCTTCTTCCTTCTTCTATCTTCTTTCTTCTTTCTTCTTTCTCTTTTCTTCTTCCTTCCTTCTTCCTTCTTCCTTCTTCTTTCTTCCTTCTTCCATCTTCCTTCTTCCTTCTTCTTCTTCTTTTTTAATTCTTCCTTCTTTCTTCTGCCTTCCTCCTTCTTCCTTCTTTTTTCTTCCTTCTTCTTTCTTCCTTCTTCCTTCTTCTTTCTTCCTTCTTCCTTGTCCCTTCTTCCTCCTTCCTTCTTCCTTCTGTCTTGTTACTTCTTCCTTCTTTCTTCCTTCTTCCTCTGTCTTGTTACTTCCTTCTTCTTTATTCATTATTCCTTCTTCCTTCTTGCTTCTTGCTTCTTCCTTCTCTCTTCTTTCTTCTTCCTTCTTTATTTTTTCTTCTTTCTTCTTTTCTTCTTCCTTCTTCTTCTTTCTTCATTCTTCCTTCTTCATTTTTCCTTCTTCCTTCTCACTTCTTTCCCCTTCCCTCATTTTTCTACTTTCTTCCTTCTTCCTCTTTTTTTCGTTCTTCTTTTTTCCCTCTTCCTTCTTCCTTCTTTCTTCTTCCTTCTTCCTTCTTCCTTCTTTCTTCTTCCTTCTTGCTTCTCCCTTCTTTCTTCTTCTTTCTTCTGTTTTCTTCCATCTTTCTCCCGTCTTCTTTATTTCTTCTTCCTTTTGCCTTCTTCCTTCTTTTTTCTTCTGTGTTCTTCCTTCTTTTTTCTTTTGTTTTCCTTTTCCTTCTTCTTTCTTCCTTCTTCCTTATTTACTTCCTTCTCCCTTATTCCTTCTTCCTTCTTCCTTCTTCCTTCTTCCTTCTCCCTTCTTCATTCTTCCTTCTTCCTTCTTTTTTCTTCCTTCTTACTTCTTCCTTCTTCCTTTTTACTTCTTTCTCTTTTTCCTTTTTTTCTTCTTCCTTCTTACTTATTCCTCTTCTTTTTTTCTTCTTCCGTTCTACCTCTTTCCTCACTATGACTAGTCACTTCCACTCCCCAGTTCTCATTCGGCCTAATGACCGTTCGGCCTAATGACCATTCGGCCTAATGGCCTTCGGCCAAATGACTTTCAGCCTAACGCCCTTCGGCCTAATGACCCAGTATCGTGTTTTGAATGTGGCACATTTCAAGTATTGGTAGGGCTGTTGCTCGTAAAGTACGGTCTAAATATCATTTGTGTATTGTCTAGGTTCAATTTGTGTTGGCTGTTCAACATATGCTGGGTGAGAGCTGTTTTAGCGTTTGCGATGTTTTATGGAATATTGGTGATCTTCCTTACATCGGATTTATGACCACTGATATGTATTTTAAGCTGGTTGGTTGTCATACCAATATATTTAAACCGGTTCACAATCGTTACACGGGATGCTGTATATGACGTTGTGTTGGTCATATGGCAGGACGGGATCTTTGACTGGTTTCAGCAAGAATTTTGTTGTTTTGGAGTTTCTTTTGGCGATTTTAACGTTCTTGTAGTATTTTTTTTTTCAGGATGGCGGAGATGGTTGTTGTTAGCATATGGATGTTTAAGATGGGTCGATAAATTTCTCGGGTGTTATGATGATCTTCATGTGGCGAGCAGGGTGGATGTGGTCTTGGAGTTTGGATTGTGTCGACGTTGATTGGCGGCGGTGAATGAAACAGGCTGAATGATCCGTTTTCGATTGATGAGGTATGTTATGTTGGTTGATGAGCGATGTTTCCATTGATGCGGCTTAGCATTCTGTTAATGAGTTAATGAGGGTCATGTGGCCGAAAGGGTCATTTGGCCGAAAAAGGGTCGTTTGGCCGAAAGGGTCATGGTCGTGAGAATCGCGAAGTGAATAGTGAGACGTCTCACCATTCACTTCGTGCTTCTCATTTTTTACAGTGAAAAGTGAGTAGTGACGTCTCTCTTCTCACTTCTAATTTATCACTTTTCAAATGACTTATTTGGTCAAATGTCCTTCTCGACCAAATGTCCTATTCGGCCAAATAACCCTTTCGGCCAAACGACCCTTTCGGCCAAACAACCCTTTCGGCCTAATAACCCTTTCGGCCAAATGACCCTTTCAGCTGAATTATCCATTCGACCAAACGACCCTATTCGGTCAAACAACCCTTTCGGCCTAATGACCCTTTCGACCAAATGACCCTTTCGGCTAAATGACTTTCGGCTAAACAACTTCCCCGTTGGAAAGAGTGATATTTGAGAAGCCGGCCTGAGAAAATGTGTTTGGCGTACCATCTCGTTTTTACAGACCAGTGTATCTCGGAATGGTTATTTGCCATCGGTTTCCATGTAGGGGAACGGTTCGCCACTTCATCTCATAGCTCCTATTTCAATCCCATCAAAAACAAAGCAATGGAAAGGAATTTGGTTTGTTTATTATTTTTGTGATTTTTTTCAGCAGTGAGCACGCATGTTGACAAAAAGAAGCGACGAATTTGAAGCCGTATTTCTTTGTTTAGCTATGAGATGGATATATGTACAGTGAGATGGAGATCGGAACATTTCCCCTAGATGGTGAACTGCAAATGTGGGTTGAACTTGTTAATGTTGGAAGAACGAGAAACAGGTCGTCTGCGTATTTTTCAATATGGAAATATTGAAATTTAGGTTCTGGTTAATCGTTTCAGGCAAATCTTCCATAACATAGTCTACTAATATTTGTGATAGCGGACTACCCATTGCGGTTCCAATGGTTTGCTGGTAAAATTTGTCTCGGAAGCAAAAATAGCTGTTATCAATGCACAACTCGACCATTTCAAGAAACAAATCCAGATTTATTTGTGTTCCTTTACAGGCAGGCGACTAACGGAAGATAATGTTGCGTATTATCAGTTCCTTCGGGATGTTTGTAAAAAGGGATACGACATCCGGGGGGTATGGTCGTCGTGGCTATGTTCTCCACGAAGCTAATATGCTGTCTTTTATATTGTAATGACTGGAAAAGGTTTCTTTTAGAATGTTGGCGATGTACTTGGAAAGGTGGTATGTAGGTGCTGTAATGTTTGGAACGACGGGGCGTAGAGGCAAATCAGGCTTATGGGCCTTGGGTTGACCTTAGATGCGTGGATAGGTTGAGGCGTGTGTTTGTAGTGTGCGGATAGTGCGGTCATCTATTAGCTTGAGGTTGTGCAGACGTTTGATCATATTGTTGGTTAGATCATTTTTCAGAACCTTTTTTGTGGAATCGTTTAGGAATTGCAACATTTTTGTATCGTAGTCGTGTAGTTTCATGACCATCATCCATTTGCCTTTATCGGATTCCAAAATGTACAAATCTAGAGGTTCTGTGATAAATTTCTTCAATGATTGTTTTGCACTGTTGCAGAAACGATCAAGTGGAGTGTTCGACTGTTGACGTTGAGGACGTTGAAATTATGGATTTGTGTTCCAACAAAACACCGATTACGGTCATGTACTGTTTTGTCAAGGTTGGTACGTATAATGGATTCTACGTCTGCGATAAGATGGTAAACATCATTCAATGAGATGTGATGAATTAATAGTGCGAATTTCAATAGAGCTTTCTCATTTAGTGTAGGGATGTCCTTGTCGGATAATGTATGAGTTAAAGCGCATAACTGGTCTAGTTTCTTATGCGTTCAACAAATCTTCCAAGTGCTCGGATGTTTCCAGGTGTATTAGTGGATATTTTTACGTACGAAATAGGTACTGCTGTTGATTGCCATCCCTCTAGCAGCAACAAAGTCAAAGACCATTATCTTTGGTGGCGAAATGAAGGCTTTCCATACCATGGCAGGGTAAAAGAATTTTTATCTCCCGACACTCTTCACAAGCATTATCAGCCTCTCTTCAGGGTTTGAATCCAAAAGACAATGAAAAAACCTTTAAGTCAAATAAACCAGCTTTGTCAATGCATTCCCCAAAATCGCTAGCCGCTAGTAAACGACCAAATACGAGCAGCTAAAAGACCGCGTTAAACGGAATTATCTATGCGCATTCCTGAATGTCAAATCGGCTCAAAGCAGCTAAGTCAAAACGTTATTTCCGTTCCTGTCACAACCCAACCTACAAATCAGTTCTGGCTTTATTTATCTCGCATTAGACCCGATGTGACGAACGAAGCGATTTCAGAAATGGTGAAAGCTAATTTGGGACTGGCCAGCAATCCAGAAGTTATTAAACTGATTGTCAAAGGTACCGACATCAGCAACATGTCATTTGTATCGTTCAAAGTTGGACTCGATCCTGCTCAGAAAAATAACGCTCTCGACCCCTCGACGTGACCTCTCTCGGATTGCGGCAACACCAACTTCAACGCCATCTACTCCGTCAATCATCCAACCTGTTCGAATGTGAAAGCTACGGCTTTCGTCCCTGCCCAAGAACGATCACATTTCGAAGAAAGCAGTATAGCAGTATGTTCCAGAACCAACGAAACCGGAAGCCCTATTTGCGATTTACACCTACCAGAGGTGAGCCAGCCAAGAGCTGAAAACCTCTTAAATAAAGACGATAATAATAATAATAATAATTTACACCTACCGGGGTGCACCTGTGATAGCCGTAAGGAAGTCACCAACCCTCCCGAAACAGTCGCGCCATCCAACATCAGCAGCCTTTTTCATGACGCCAACGATTCCTGTCATCGGAATCACTCCGGCCCTGTTCTCGTGGATAGGGAAGGGGTCTTCCGAAATCTCCTCGCAGGCAAGTACCCAAGCTGTCCTTCTTTCTCTCTGCTTGATGCACCCATACATTGTAGCAGTACAACATCCGACGCCGTCCACCAGTTTCCTGACAGTAATAGTACGGATTCAGCCGAAGGCCAACTTAAAATATACTATCAGAACGTTAGAGGCTTACGAACTAAGATTAATGATTTCTAATTAACTGCTTCGGATGCATTCTACGATGTCAGAGTCCTTACAGAGACATGGCTTGATGACCGCATTTTGTCTACGCAACTGTTCGGTACCTCGTATATGTTTTTCGAAATGATCGTAACCAACGAAACAGCACTAAATCAAGAGGCGGCGGCGTCCTAATTGCCGTATCGACGCGTTTAAGTTGTTGCATAGATCTTACACCGGTCTGTGACTCCCTCGAACAACAACTGCTAGCATCGGAGTTCTTTACCTACCGCCAGACCGGCGAACAAATGTCACTGATATTAATAATCATGTCGAATCTATTCGAGCAATTCATTCAGATTTGGATGAATTGGAAGTCGCAATTCAGCTTGGAGATTACAATCAATTCAATCTGGTTTGGTCTACTGCGCAGAATACGTTCCCGGTCTTGGATGTGCAGCAATCGTAACACCCGGCCGCTACCTCAATTTTGTTAGACGGATTCAGTTTAAACGGCCTTACGCAAATCAACCGGATTGCTAATCATAATTCTCGTATACTTGACTTGGTTCTAGTCAATGACAACATCAAAAGTGAATCTTCTGTTTTTAATGCTACGGAACCTTTGATCGACCTCCTACCTCAAGGAAGCAATCTGGGCCCATTGCTTTTTGAGCTATTCATAAATGAAATCGATATATTGTTGCCACCCGGATGCCGATCGTTTCTCGCAGACGATTTCAAGATCCACATGATAATTAAGAGTCTACAAGATTGCATGGAGCTTCAGAAGATGGTAGGTTGTTTTGTAATGTGGTGTTCTAGAAACTTTATGACAGTTAGCATTGCCAAATGCAGGATCATCTCGTTTCATCGAAAGACCAAACCATTTGCCTTTGACTATACCATCGCAGACCAGCCGTTGCAAAGAGTAAAGCAAGTACGAGACTTGGGCGTTATGCTGGATAGTGGCCTCACATTTCGAGTCCACTACTCTGATGTAATTTCTAAAGCAAATAGACAGCTTGGATTCATACTCAAAATTTCTTCAGAATTCCATGATCCATTCTGCCTGCAATCACTGTATTGCTCGCTGGTACGATCCATTTTGGAGTCAAAAGTGTGGTTTCCTGGTGTCCATACAACGCGAACTGGATTGCTAGGATCGAATCAGTTCAGAAAAAATTCTTACGATATGCTCTTCGCTTCCTCCGGTGGAATGATGCCACAAACCTGCCTCCATATGAAGAACGTTGCCAATTTCTTGGACTACAAACCCTAGAACGACGACAATCTATCGCTCAAGCTGTATTTGTGGCGAAAATTTTAAAAGGAGAAATTGACGCCCCATCTGTTCTAACTGAGATCAATATTTACGCTCCAACAAGAATTCTACGCCAGCGGAATTTCCTCCACCTTGAAACGCGAAACGTTGAGTATGGTCAGCATGATCCTATTAGATTTATGTGTAGTATTTTCAATGACGTTTTTGAACTGTTTGATTTCAACTTAACCACGCGGACCTTTCAATAACGACTCTCATTAAGACGATAACTATTTTCTAGCCAAAAATAATTTTTTAAAGGCATTTTTATATGTTGTATGTTTTAGTTAAGAGCTGCAAAATGGTGGGTTGACATCAAGGAAGGAGCGCCCAACAGAGCTCTGGTCCCCACAAATCCCTATCTCACGCTTCCACGGGTCGTCCGATGACAAAAGACCGCCAGCTAAGGGTTGTGTACTTAGCTGGTAGTGCAGCTGGTAGTTCACCAGGAGGTGCGGCTCAAACAGCGTCTGCCTGGTACCCAGCGGCTGATAAACGAAATGCTGTATCGCGTCAGCTATACCTAAGGTGGCAGCCCCATCATCGCGATGTATGTAGCGCGACCCCGGTAAGGTAGCTTACTGAAGTCTCTAAAATACTACGAAAAATGGAGATAGGAGAAAAAGAGAACGTTATTTTTGGCAACCGACCCGGCAACGAAATAAGGACTATGATTGGAAACTCGGTACCTGGAATGAAGTGCAGAAGGTTGGAGTGAGCGTGGCCGCTATTCAAGAAGTCCGATGGCCCAGATCCGGAGAACGTGAATTCCGAGCCGTGGACCCCACGACCAACACTGCATTCAAGTATAACATCTACCACAGCGGCGGTGAAGAAGTAGAGCATGGAGTTGGTTTCGTAGTGATGGACAAGCAGATGAAGCGAGTGATGCGGTGAAAACCCATTAGCGAACGAATCTTTGTGTTGAGGATACGGGGCAAATTCTTCAATTACAGCCTAATCAACGTTTACGCACCGACAAACGATAAATTCGACGACGTGAAGGACACGTTTTATGAATGTCTTGATAAAGCCTATGGAGAGTGCCCAAAGCATGACGTGAAAATTGTTATCGGAGACGCTAACGCTCAGGTCGGTAGAGAGGACTTTTTCCGTCCCATAATCGGTAGGGAGAGCCTTCACTCCGCTACCAATGACAACGGCCTACGGTTAGTGAATTTTGATGCTGCCAGAGGGATGGCCACGCCATTCTTGCCAATCCAGATATGTTCAGGAGCTGCCTCCAGAGATGCATGGATGAAGGAAACTTCCCAGATCGATGGAAACGGCAGAAATTGGTGCTATTACCGAAGCCTGGCAAACAGCCGGAGGATCCTTCGGCATACAGACCAATTTGTCTACTCGACACAGCTGGAAAGCTGCTAGAGAGGGTCATTCTGAATAGATTGTCGGCCTATACAGAGTGTGCTGGTGGCTTATCTAGCAACCAGTATGGCTTCCGTAAGGGCCGTTCTACCATCGAAGCAATTCGAGCGGTAACGGATACGGCCAAGATAGCGAGAGGTCTAAACAGAAGAGGTACTAGGTACTGCGCGTTGATTACACTCGATGTAAAAAACGCGTTCAACAATGCTAGCTGGGCAGCAATTGCTGACTCCCTGCACCGATTGAGAGTTCCGGATTACCTGTGCAGGATACTGAAAAGCTATTTTCAGAATAGGGTGCTGTAATACGACACCGATGCCGGTCAAATGTCGATCGTAGTGTCCGCGGATGTTCCACAGGGATCGATCCTCGGACCGGTTCTGTGGAATATTATGTACAATGGAGTATTACGCCTAAGTCTTCCGGCCGGAGTAAAGATAGAAGGCTTCGCGGATGACGTAATGCTAGAAGTAGCAGACGACACTCTCGACGAAGTCGAACTGAAGGCTTCATACGCGATTGGCAGAGTGGAGGAATGGCTCAACTCGAGGCGGTTGTCCCTTGCACATCACAAGACAGAAGTCGTGGTAGTGCATAACCGTCATGGGCTGCAACAGGCGAGGATAAGAGTAGGGACCTGCACAGTTAACTCCGTGAGGTCTCTCAAGCATCTGGGCGTGATGATCGATGATAAGCTCAATTTTACGAGCCACGTCGATTATGCATGTCAGCGGGCTTCATTGGCGATAAAATCCTTATCACGAATGATGTCCAACAGATCGGCGGTGCATAGTCAAGTGCGTAGGCTGATAGCTGGCGTAGCATTGTCTATCATCCGTTATGGCGTGCCGGCATGGGCCGTAGCACTAAAAGCCGAGTACAATGTAAAGAAATTGATCAGAGTACACCGGCTGATGTGCTTACGTGTCGCGAGCGCATATCGCACCATATCATATGAGGCGGTGTGCGTTATAGCTGGAATGATGCCGATCGACACACTCCTAGAGGAGGATGTGGAGTGCTACAACGAAAGGGACTCGGTGCAAGTGCGACGTGTCAAGAGAGCAACTTCGTTGCTCAAATGGCAAAGAGCATGGGACACCGCAGTCAAAGGTCGTTGGACCCACAGACTGATTCCAGATGTGTCCAACTGGGTTGATAGGAAGCATGGTCAAGTCAACTTCCACCTAACACAGGTGTTGTCTGAACATGGCTGCTTTAAGAAATTCCTACACAGGTTTGGCTTCGCAGATTCTGCGGAGTGTCCTGAATGTGTAGGTGAGGTAGAATCGGCAGAGCATGTGATGTTCGCATGCCCGCGATTCGAGGTAGAACGCAATACCATGCTGCTTATTAGTGGTATGGATACAACCCCGGACAACCTCGTCGAGAGGATGTGCCGGGAAGAAGCTATATGGAATGCGGTGAACACAGCATCTCAACAGATTATGTCGAAACTGCAGCGGCGGTGGCGTCTTGAACAAAACCAACGAGTGCAGTAAGGGCACCTGTGATGCAGTGAACACTTTGCTCACCCCGACAACCAACATGTCGCGGGTGGGCTGCGGGGACCTCAGTATGTAGATATAGAGGTCATTGCGGTTCGCGCGCGGTGGTTGTTGTCGGGGTGCTCGACTCCAACGTGAGATTATGATACGGACCGCTAGGTTACTATCATAGCTTGCGATCGACGGGTGGTGAGGTAGCCACCCTTGAAGTCGATGTTGTGTGTATTGACGTCAAGTGCGTTAGCATAGGCGTGAGCGTTCTCAATAGTCCCCCCCTGATGTATTGCTTAATTGCGGGCCGGGGGTACGGACTGGCGAAAGGGTTTTGGTTTTAGTGGGTCGGGTAAGAGTTACATGACATACCCATCCCCACACTACCTGAGTACCTCCTCAGGTGTCTGGTTGCAGATTTCCGTTTACCCTAGCTCAAGAAAAAAAAAAAAAAAAAAAAGGGGGATGGCCATCAGTAGCACCTACTTTGCACGAAAGCACACCTGGAGACCCAAATGGTAAAACTTGCAAGATAGACCATGTTCTGGTGGATGGGCGCCATTTCTCGGATGTTATCGATGTGCGGACATTCAGAGGTCCGAACATTGACTCGGATCACTACCTCGTTGTCAGTGAAATTCGATCACGGTTGTCAACTGTATCGAACGAAAGATCATAGCGAACGATGCGTTACAATATCCAGCGATTGTCGGCGGAAGGAGTATCGGCTGAGTACCGCCAGTAGCTCGACGAACGGATAAGTGCAATCAACGTTAGCGACAACATCAACGATGGGAGTTGATCCATGGAGCGGTGAGCACAACAGCACGAGCAGTGGTAGGCACTGCACAGATGCGACCCAGGACGGGTTGGTTCGATGTGGAGTTTCAGAGAGTGACAGACGAGAAGAACGTTGCCAGAAGCCGGATGTTGGTGTCGGGTACCCGATCGAATAGAGATCGGTACAAGGAAGCAAGAGCAGCCGAAAAACGAACCCATCGCAGGAAGAAAAAAGAGTACGAAGAACAAGTTATTAGTGAGGCGCAGCAAAAAATGGATCAGAACGATATGCGGAGGTTTTATGAGTCTGTCAATGGCGTGCGGAGAAATACAGCGCCATCTCCCGTCATGTGCAACGACCAACAAGGGAATTTGCTGACAGATAAAACCGAAGTGGCTGCCAGGTGGAAGCAACACTTCGAGACTTTGTTGAATAGAGGAAGTGACGGTGCATCGGTGAACAGAATAAATATTAGCGACGATGGACAAGCAGTGGAGTCACCTACACTAGATGAGGTTAAAAAAGCTGTTAAAGAGCTGAAAAACAACAAGGCTGCGGGGAAGGACCAGCTCCATGCTGAACTTCTCAAACATGGCAGTGAACAGCTTCATGAAGTTCTGCACCATATTATGTCGAAAATATGGGAAGACGAGGAAATGCCTACTAGCTGGTTGGACGGCCTCATTTGCTCTCTCTTTAAGAAAGCGCACAGACTGGAGTGCGCCAATTACCGAGGAATAACCCTCCTTAATTCGGCGTACAAAATTATGTCCCGTATTCTGTTCAACAGATTGAGACCGCTTGAAGAGTCCTTCGTCGGCGAATACCAAGCAGGTTTTCGTGAGAGCCGATCAACGACGGTGAAAAGGCTGCAAATTGGGCTTATTACGGACTTCGTAACCAGCTTAAGTCCCGTACTATGTAAACGAAGACAAAAAACGCGCTGTATAGTATTCTGATTCATTATGTGGCTTTATACGGCCATGAAATATGGACGTTAAAGGAGGCTGATCGGAGAGCTTTCGCTGTGTTTGAGCATAAGGTGCTGCGGATAATACTCGACGGTAAACAGGAGAACGGTATCTGGCGGCGTCGCATGAATCAGGAGTTGTACCAGGTGTATAAAGGGCTGGATATTGTTAGGCTTATACAACTCGACAGACTACGGTGGGCTGAACACGTTGTTTGTGTGCCGGAAGAACGTCAAGCGAAGTTAATATTTAGTAGAGAACTCGGAAGAGGCCGCAGGCTTCGCGGAAGGACGCGTTTACGATGGCTTTTTGCAGTTGAAGAGGACCTAAGCGCGCTCAATGTTCAAGGCGACTGAAGCGACAGGATCGAGTCCAGTGGAGAAGGATACTCCATTCGGCGTAGGTTCATCGAATAGCTGTAGCAAAAGATATTTTAGTTACTAGATAAAGATTGTCGCTTCCTTTGTTCTGCTATCCGGAACATGTTGGGTACCAAGCTGTCAAATCGTATGGATTTTCCTTCTTTGACATTTAGCTCCCCTATCCTCGCCAGCAAAAGATGTTCCGGATAGCGACGACAGCGACAATCTTTATCTGGTAACTAAAATATCTTTTGCTGTAGCCCATCAAGTAAGTATGGATATATTTGGTTTTAATGTTAGTAAACTTGTCTTCAAAAATAAGATATTTTTATCGATGTAGTTTTGAGCCAAAGATGAATATATCAATATTTCTCACTTTAACTCTTATTTTTTATTTCTTTTACAAATCGCTTTTCATTTCTCAATTATTATTATTCATTTCATACTTTTCTTATTCACTATCGTTCGGCCAAGCGACAACCAACGCCCTCATCGGGCGGCGAACTAGTTTTCGGCATAATAACCTTTTCAACCAAATGTTCAGTTCGGTCAGATGGAATTCGATTGGAAACAGTTTTATAAGTGTTTGAAATTTTTTTTTGCTACTTGTTGAATACGCATACTTGATATCAAACTGGCAACCACAGGATTCAATGAACCGTCTGCCTTCCTTGTTGTCGAAATAATAACTACTGGAAACCTAGAAATAATGAACTATTCCAATGCAATGTCATATCAATATTATCGATAGTGCTATCTTGTACTGGAGGATGTTGTTTTATTAGTTTCAAACTAAATATTTGTTTTTGGAACATGAATTCACGACTTGCGAATTTTATCTTCCAACTCGTCGATACCATACCATTTCCCGCAGCCCTAAAATAAATAATAAGCCAAAAAGGTTTATTCATTCGAATTATTGATTAAATCTCGCTTATGCAAATGTAGCTGCAAGGAACATTATTAAGCCGCACTGTTCGAGTACGGAGTAATGTTTGCGCCCGCCTGCACCTCACTGGAGAGTGAGGTTGTTCCAAGTAAACTGACAGCCCCGGTATGATTGCGATACAGTTCCCAGCCAGAGTCGGTTGGTCGGTACGGTTGAAGAGTTTTCCTGTAAGTCCCTTTATGGGAATGTCACGGCAGGTTGGATCAACGCCGAAGCTCATTCAGATCGGGTTATAGATAAACTATTTTAATACCTTCGACAGCATTTGGCGCAGCAGCAGCGCTGGCAGAGTGGGTCCCATTCTCCTGGTGTCGCTTTCACGAATCGCAAGTGTACATGACCTCGGTTCAATGGATTCGTCCTAGTTGGGTCCAAATGAGATTCACGAGTGGAAAACCGGATTAAACTCTCGAACTGGGCGATGTGTGCTGCTGGTGCTGCTGCTTGTGAGAATGCATTAGCACCGGCGATGGATGCGAGGTAGATCGAATGCAGCGCGCGGTTTGGGGACTTTTGTTCAAATGGGTGTTTGCACAGTTTTAGCAGCGAATGGAAGCGGAAGCTTCTGCCGCAGTCGAATAGGCACCGCACCACCTATCAACCAGTTGGTGCGGTGAGAACGGACCATCACCAGCCCCGGCAGAACCAGATCCCGATTGACGGGTCCCGGAGATTTTAACCTGATTATGCGATACTGTTTGAGTAACCTCCGGTTAAGCAAAGCTTCAATCAAATGCCGGCTTACAAATTGTAATGCCAGTCGTCAGTTTTGTGGAGGCGGAAATTTACTAACTTCTTTGGTGATTCGATGAATAGGATTAAACTTTCAATATCCAGTAAGTGAATTCCTTCATGGCATATTGAGCTGGAAAATAGATTTTATTTATTCAAATTTATTTCGGGTGTTTGAATTTAGATCACTATTAGAAGATGACCAAGATTAATATATGTCGTTGCTATCAGATGATTAAAATTTGGTCGGTCAAATGATGCGTTCAAATTAGCAATACTTGTTAGCAGAAGTTTATTAAAAATGTGTTGAGTATTTTCTAAGAAGTTTTCGACAACAATTGCTATTTTTATTTGCTGTTGATCAACCAAACAGTAACTCGATGTTTGTTTACATTAGGTTGTTTATGCTTATACAGCGGTTAACAACTTTTTTTTTCCTTTATTTAAGTGATTTTTCGGCGGTTCTCAACGTTTTTGCAAAAAGTATCCCTTTGAATTTTAACATTCATTGGTACCCACTATTTTTTTTCTCATAAAATGAAATAAGCATAGCTCATGAGCTATATGAAAAAACGGGATATATGCAACACGAAAAGTTGTCTGAAGGCTTCCGAGCCTTTTGATAGGATGCTTCCAAGCTTTTTGGAAATATAATTCCGAGCCTCTTGAAAGGAAGCTTCCGAGCATCTTGAAAGGAGGCTTCCGAGCCTCTTGAAAGAAGGCTTCCGAGCCTCTTGAAAGGAGGCTTCCGAGCCTCTTGAAAGGAGGCTCCCGAGCCTCTTGAAAGGAGGCTTCCGAGCCTCTTGAAAGAAGGCTTCTGAGCCTCTTGAAAGGAGGCTTCCAAGCCTCTTGAAAGGAGGCTTCCAAGCCTCTTGAAAGAAGACTTCCAAGCCTCTTGAAAGGAGGCTTCCAAGCCTCTTGAAAGGAGGCTTCCAAGCCTCTTGAAAGGAGGCTCCTGAGCATCTTGAAAGGAGGCTTCTGAGCTTTTGGAAAGGAGGCTTCTGAGCCTCTGGAAAAGAGACTTCTGAGCCTTTTGAAAGGAGGCTTCTGAACCTCTTGAAAGGAGGCTTCTGAGCATCTTGAAAGGAGGCCTGAGCCTCTTGAAAGGAGGCTTCCTGAGCTCTTGAAAGGAGGCTTCCTGAGCTCTTGAAAGGAGGCTTCTGAGCCTCTTGAAAGGAGGCTTCTGAGCCTCTTGAAAGGAGGCTTCTGAGCCTCTTGAAAGGAGGCTTCCTGAGCCTCTTGAAAGGAGGCTTCTGAGCCTCTTGAAAGGAGGCTTCTGAGCCTCTTGAAAGGAGGCTTCTGAGCCTCTTGAAAGGAGGCCTGAGCCTCTTGAAAGGAGGCTCTGAGCCTCTTGAAAGGAGGCTTCTGAGCCTCTTGAAAGGAGGCTTCTGAGCCTCTTGAAAGGAGGCTTCTGAGCCTCTTGAAAGGAGGCTTCTGAGCCTCTTGAAAGGAGGCTTCCAAGCCTCTTGAAAGGAGGCTTCCAAGCCTCTTGAAAGGAGGCTTCCAAGCCTCTTGAAAGGAGGCTTCCAAGCCTCTTGAAAGGAGGCTTCCAAGCCTCTTGAAAGGAGGCTTCCAAGCCTCTTGAAAGGAGGCTTCCAAGCCTCTTGAAAGGAGGCTTCCAAGCCTCTTGAAAGGAGGCTTCCAAGCCTCTTGAAAGGAGGCTTCCAAGCCTCTTGAAAGGAGGCTTCCAAGCCTCTTGAAAGGAGGCTTCCAAGCCTCTTGAAAGTAGGCTTCCGGCCTCTTTAAAGGAGGCTTCCAAGCCTCTTGAAAGTAGGCTTCTAAGCCTCTTAAAAGGAGACTTCCAAGCCTCTTGAAAGGAGGCTTCCGGGCCTCTTGAAAGGAGGCTCTGCCTCTTGAAAGGAGGCCTGGCCTCTTGAAAGGAGGCTTCCTGGGCCTCTTGAAAGGAGGCTTCCGGGCCTCTTGAAAGGAGGCTTCCGGGCCTCTTGAAAGGAGGCTTCCGGGCCTCTTGAAAGGAGGCTTCCGGGCCTCTTGAAAGGAGGCTTCCGGGCCTCTTGAAAGGAGGCTTCCGGGCCTCTTGAAAGGAGGCTTCCGGGCCTCTTGAAAGGAGGCTTCCGGGCCTCTTGAAAGAACACTTCTGACTCTGAGCCTGGCAAAAGGAGACTTCGGAACCTCTCTTAAGAAAAATTACGAGCTGCTTGAAGTCTTTTGCAATGAAGTTTTTTTTTTCTGAAAAAGCTTTCATGCCTCTAATATCAAGGCTCCCGAAACTTCAAATTCTATATTATTGTCACAAGACGTTTTGTCCTTTTGACCTTTTGTCCCACAGCTCTTCATACACTGTGCTGGTTGTGCAGGGGAAGCTTCAATAGGCTTTGATATACTGATCGTCATGCATATTATGTACAATACAAAATTTAGGAATAAAAGATTACACAATTATCAAAAAATATCAATGAGTTTTTATTGTATTTGTAATACATCCGCCTTTAAAAATGTGAGACTGAGGTAACCTCTGGGCCATCGAAGGTACCCCAGGTTCACATCCAATGTGATAATATCCTATCAAATCCTAAAATTGATCCATTCATTCAATTGTTGTGGACACTGAGTGACGTAATTCTTGCTCTATTTTTCCTGTTTAGAAAAAAGAGTGATTCCTATCATCTATGGGGATCCATGGAAGCGGTTTTATCGCGCCGTCCCATGGAAACCACCCACATCCAACTGTCGACGATTCCTAAGGTTCGGCTTCTGATGTCTGCTGACTGGCATGTTTCGCATTTATATTGGCTCGCAATTCGCGGGAATGCTTTATGTGCAGTTTTAAAATTTTAATGCCCGAAATGGGCTTTTCCCCTTCGACGGCTATTAGGGGCGAATTTATCAAAATGTTCGTCGTCACCGGCACCGCACCGTTGCGTTCTGTTGCGCGACGGTTTGAGTGTTTTTCCATCACTTTTATGGTCACGAAAAGAGGAACCAGAGTGCCATAAAAGGGATTTCGGTGGTCGTTTCAGCGAGCTTTTCAGATGGGAATTCAAACCACAGACAGACAGCGAAAAGGGGTTCTGGCGATGATGTGATGAGACGGATGCACATCCGATGCACGTAAGAAGACATTGTGTTCGCCCGGAGTTGAGGAGACCGAGGAAGCAAAGCCCGAAATGAGAACCGGTAAATGGGCTTTTATGACACATACAGACCGCGTGGTTGGTTTATCTTTCCCACTGCTGACACTCGCGTGGATATTAAACGATAAAGCTGGCTGTTGATGGCGCGTGGATATTGGCAAGCAAAAGCAATGTATGTATCAAGCGTGACTATCAAATTTAATTGACTGTTAACAGCGCAGATTATACGTCTTAGTCGGTGGAGGAATAATCTTGGCAATGACATGTTTGGTAAACAGTTTGATTTGCTAACGACAGACAACACTTCGAGTATCACAAATAGTTTCCTTAAAGTTTTGAAATAGATGTAGATCAATACCATTAGAACTTAAGTGGACACTTTGCTTTGAACAAGGGATGATTTTTTTTATCGCAAAAGTTTAACATCACACTTTATCCGCTTGAAAATACCCTCACTATTCAAATAAACACCGTAAACCATCGAAATCATTACATAAAATGAAGCACATTCGAAATCAAAACAGGAAACCTTTAGCAGAGAATGCTTCAAATAAAAGAGCAGAACACAACAACTGAACCCGACCGAAGTAAAGGCTGCAAACTGCTTTCTGATTTTCCCCAAGTTTAACGAGTCCACCGGAGCAACCCGTTTCCATGTTGGCTTCCTGCAATCAGAAGCACAAGAAAGCCCCACCGAAACCAGAGCTGGAGGAGAGTACGACTTACAGCAGAATCGCATCACCATATAAGAAGCAAACGACGGGAAAACCCGACAAAGGAAGACCCCAACCGGGGCGGCAGCCGTCGACGTTTCTTTCGATTCGGCGCGGGGGAGGGGATGCAAGAACGATGCAAACATAAAAATCACAGCAGCGGAAATGAGTTCTTTCAGAAAGGAAAATAATTTTTAAGTCTTCAAATAGATTTACATCCGCTGCGAAATTTATTTTTATTATTATGAATAACATGAACTTCTTTTATGATTATGGGGTGTGTATATCGGAGACTGACAAGGACGACTGCGACTGGCATGGTGGGATTCCACAATAGGAACGTGTCCCGTTTGCATGGGCTTTCGACGAAACTAACAACCATTTCATCACCGCCAAACGATGACAGCGGGCTGTTGCCTGCCCGAGCAAGATGAACAAGTGAGAAACTGACGCATCGGACCGTACCACGCGCTCTTGAATAGGCAAAGCAATGGCGCTGGGGAAGAAAACGGTCGTTTTGACAAACTTGTTAGCTGAACCAAACTGTCGCACAGTGGTGACTTTTGGAACAAAAGTTTTGAACAACTAAATGTGTTGACAAAATTTGAGACATAATTACAATGTGCGAAACTCAATACTGTGGGGAAATGGTCTTCAAAAGTGTCATGGGTGCAATTTTGTCCAGTTTTCGGTCACTGCGAGTCGCGTCACCGTTCTGCATGCGACATAAATATCGTCGTTAAGCAGCGCCGGCGATTGCGATGGCAAAGGAGATTTGTGCTGCTTTGAGTTTTATGAAGCTTTTCCGAATTGAAAATTGTTAGCGATTCACAGTCAGTGAAAGAATCGCCATTGAATGAAAAGTTGCCAAGCATAAAGTTCAATCGAGCTGAAACTCAAAGACGTCGGAATTCCTCTTCCATCGTGTTCGACCGCCATCGGGACAAGCTCTGGTAAATCCAAGACCGGACAGCCAACAAAATGACACGCCATGTGAAAATAAGGCCATTGGAAATGAATTTTGAATGCGGGTTGCCGTGATGACACACATAATGGATATATGGGAAAGCAAAGAAAAAAGGCGTTGAGCGAATTGACCATTGTGATATCAACTGAATGGCTGGATAATCCCAATAGTGATAAAAAATGACAAAAGAGACTGAAATAAAAAGTTACACATATCCACATTCCCTTTAATGTCAAATAAAAACCTAGTGTGTTTTAATCCTTCACGAGCATATAGTTCAAAAATAGTTTCTATAGTGGTCGCAATATCGGTAAGGGGCTTCGAAGGCCTCTGCTGATGCCGTTGGTCGCAGTATTGATAAGAAGCTTCAACCCTCCATACATTTTTCAACATTGTTCAGGCAGAAAATAAAAAAAAACACAGTATGTAGTTGTAAACGTTCATAGCTTCAGCTCGAGGTTTAATTATAACCGGCTTAAGCGGCACTGTTCCTTTGCTCGACTTATTATCGAATTCTCTCCTCAGGGGTCACCCGAACGATCACTGGCTGAAACCTAAAATTACACTTTTCACCAAGTGTTTTCCCCAACCTCCCAAGATACTCTCAATCGGACGGAACGGAAGGGAAAGCAAATAGAGCGATCTTACAGCGATTGCTTCAACTACAAGGAACTAAAACGGAACTACTAGATCTTCTTACTCAAAAAATCGTGGGATTTGTTTGTTTCGCGTTGAACACATATTTGGGGTTGATACGGAAATGAAAAAGGTTTCTAGATCATGGCCATGTCTACACACTAGTCACATATCTGCGCAGGTTTTCTTCTTTATAGACTTGATGGGTTTCGCCTGCGCGATGGCGATGAACCGGTTCGGAACGGTGGTGTCGAATCTATACGTGGCGGCGAAGCTGTCCTTACGATGGCGGCGACAAAAGAAAAGCCTAGCTGCAGGATGGCGAGCAGCTGGTGAGTCGCGCAATTATGGCCGAACCAAAGTTTGCGAACTTTTCTCTCCACTTTTCGACGAAACTTCACCACACTCCGTTTCACTACCCCGAAGGGCGGATCTTGACGAGCGCACGGACTCCACAAAAAACTTCTCTGAACGATAAAACGGCGGAAATGCCGCAAACCCTTTTCGTCGACTCCTGGTCGACTCCAAAAATTCCAGCCCGTACCAAAGAAAGCGCCATGCGCTGGAAGTCCAACGCGAAACATAAATTAACAGTTCTTTCAGTGTTTCACGTTCTACCAAAACTACTGTTATAACTTTCCACACTATCCTAAAACCTCCCGGTGCACATATGAGAGGTCGTAGAGTTCTCTGCATCTTTCTTAAGTAGGTGTCCAACAAACCATCCTTCCCCTTCCTCAGCATTCACAAGGACGTGGCCAGGACAGATCTCGACTATTGGAGATTGCATTACTTCCATCTAAGAGATATTGATTAGTCCCAAATCAATATCTGTGGTAACAGACGAAAGTGATGCTACTCTCATACAATAGTCTTAGCTTGCACCACCTACGAATTTGAGCGAAATGCTCAATGCTAATGCTGATGCTAATGCTAATTTAAACAAAAAAAAACGAGTAGTTCAATAAAAAAAAATACCTTTTTTGGTACAATGCACTTTTAAAATAGAAATTCGCGAGAGTCGGCTACACCGACAATAGAATAAAATCTGAGGAACGTACAAAAATCACTCCAATCACTTTAGTTACCTCGACCAACTGAACTTTACTCAAACTCTATAATAGAAATTTTTAAAACTCGCAAAACTTCTAGATGCCAGCCGTTATGGAAACGAAATGAACGAGTTTAAGTTTGTTCTTGAACAAGAAACCTTCTGCAACAATGAGCCAATTTAAATTTTAAATGGCGACATAGAGTTCTCGCCTTCGGAGACATTGAGATAACTTTACTGCATGGAACATTACAAAGTTTCGTTGTCGTATTGAGTATGGATGTCGTCATAGTACTCAATCACAACATTTAGTCGAGACACAAACCATATCGACGACTTGCTTTCTCGTTTACGCGTACCTAATTTAATAATAATAATAATTATTATTATTATTATTTTGAATTTAAGCATGATTTTACCACAGACAAACAGACATAACACTCATGAAATTCTCATCGTTCACTGATTTACTGGTTAATTTAAATAATCATTAGTTGGCCAACCGATCCTAAGTGGCGCGCGCATCGGATTTGCTCGAGTTTGGTCACTAATGCCATCTGGTTCGTGATTTGCCTAACTAAGTGAAAACAGCAGATGTTGTTAGTTTTTGTACGACGATGAATTTGATGAGTGAATATTCAATGTGTTATGTCTGTTTGTCTGTGATTTTACTTCTAAAGTAAAAAAAACGTCAAAAGCTACAAGCTAAGGGTTAAATTAAACTAGAATAGACAGCACGTAAAGCCTATTAGACTCAATTACAACAATAAAAAATAAATAAAAAAAAATGAAATCCAGAGGACACTAGCGTGCATCAAGAATTTAAATTGAGGTAGAGGTTTGATGAAATGTCAAAAATCGGTTTATCCGACGTTTGCCCTCCATCTTTCCACATAAAAAAATAATATAAATACTTATCACATTTCTGAGGAATTTCTTTTCTGCTACAGAGCCATGAGTGCGTGATGGCTCTTGTTTCGGACGGTAGAACGATCGCGCGATTTGCCGAAATTTTGTGTTTTGCATTGCGCGGCCGATAATAAAGTTAACTAAAACAACATTCCTTCCCTTCCTTCCGTGATTGTAAGGACGTGGCCAGGTATACAACTGCTACTGTATAGGAAAAGGTACTAATCCCAAGTACCAATTTGCGACAATATACAGTAGATTGCTCAATTGAGCATTGTATAGCCACCCACGATTTGTACAATCACATATGCTATGCTAATTTCTTTTCTGCTACAGAGCCATAGGAAGACGTGAAGACGCGCCGTGTGTAAAGTTAAATTTTGAGGATAGAAGTGAAAAGTTCCTAATCTATTTTTTAATGACTAATTGTTTGTGTTTTTTTATTAAAACTAGGTTAAAAGCTATAATAGCATAGTACGGATATATAGTACGAATATAAAGAAAAAAGGTGGTTAAAAAGAAAATATTATTTCGGTTGGTGCTTAAATCTAAATCTTAAACTGTATACTGTATGTAACTGTGTATTTTTTTTTTCCAATTTCGTTTATTTGGTAGGCTCAGGCGTGTATGACACTTTACGGAGCTTTGTGATATATACAATCAATATCATTTTATTATACGGTTAGTAAGAGGGGGGGGGGGGCTAGAAGCCAGCGTACTCGTGGTGACTCGAGGTTAGTTTACAATGTTTAAGGATGGACGGGGCTTAGGATTTGGGATCAGGAAATTTCAGCTTCTCATCCGGGCATTTGGCGTCAGTGACGATGTGGCGTGTCGTCGTGCTCGAGGAAAGGTTCGACTGGGAGCATCTTCCGGATGGCCAGAGCTATGGAGCTCCACGGAACAAAAAGGCAGAGACAGAAATATAACTGTGTATACTTAACACTGAAAATGTGCTTTTCTAAATCTAGAACAAGAAAAGAATTGTGCGATAAATTCTGTTGAAATCAATTCTAAGAAGCTTTGTATAAAAAAAACCCTCCAGAAAAAGGTAAATAGATAGTTAAAATGTGTGAAAATTGTGAAAATGAAATGGACGGCATGATAGGGTAACTAACTAGTTTGGCAGGTCCACCAGTGGGTCTTTTTCTTTTCTTCGGTTCCTTGGGTAACTAACCATTCCCTCCACAGAAACAAGAAGCGCACCGAGTCATCCGCCAGACATACGGCCTGACAGAAAATCCAGCCAAAGTACCCAAGATAACAACGACGAGCCAGTCGACGCCATTTTGTATCGCTCGCCCACCACATCGTGAAAAGGGTTCGCTACTATCTTCGTGGTGCATATTTCCATCGACGCCATCGCTAATCGGCCGTCTTGGAACGTCGAAAGCAACGTCGAAACCGGTAGAGTAGTCCTGATCCATCGAGAGTGATCCGCCCACCTGCCACAGAATCTAGCCATAAAGATTACCGCCATCAGACAAGAATTCCGGCAAATTCGCCACCGCCATAGGCCGAAAACCAGCCGAATTCCGAGCCCCCATCTGCCAAAGCACCCAGCCAATATTGACATCACCACCTACCAACAAATCCCGCCGCCACCACCAACCAGCACCACAACCACCGGTCGAATGTGGTTACCATCGCCTGCCCACCACCGCTGAGATTAGGGCCCCATGCCCCTCCGCAAGTATACCCTATCATATAAGTTCGTCCTTAGGGCGCTTTATTAATGATCTTGGGAGGTCTGAATAAATTCTAGAATATGCTAATTTAAAAGCTGGTTGGCATAATTAACCATAACATATCCTTGATTCACCAAGAAGTTTTCCTTTATTTCGTACTTTCGGGCTATTATGAAAGCCATCAGACCTCGTCCACCTTTAGTTGTTTCTAGAATTAGTTTCTTCAGAAAGCTTTTGAGTCACCCTAGTGGAAAGGCCTTTATATTTGGGTTCTTCCTCGCGTATCCAACCCTGAGGTACGCATTCTGTTTTACCAACGTTCCCGTTGCTCAGTGAGCTCCTAGACTCTGGTTGGGGAAGGGACGTATCTAATTGGAAAGCACGACCCTGAATGGAAAGTCTTATTGGCATTCGTAGTTTCATTGAGATCCTAGAACAGTAGAGTTTCAACGTTTTGGTGGAATGAACGCTAGCTGAGAAAGTCGAACGGTTTTGGGTGATCGAAGAGTTGCCCGACGTCCCACGGCGCACTCAAGAAGAACAGGACTGCGAGGAGTTCTTTCAAACCACATATTGCCGGCTGCCGGACGAAGGGAAAGGACGAAGATTTGCGAAGGCGCTACAACGAAGCAATACAGACGTATTTGGACCAACATCACATGACAGTTGTGAGTGAAAAAGATTTGAAGCACGATCATAAGCTCGCTTGCTATCTGCCTCATCATCCGGTTTTAAAGGAATCGAGTGCAACCACGAAGATTTGACCTGTGTTCGACGGTTCTGCCAAGATGACTTCCAACCCTTCTCTAAATGACAGACTCATGACGGGACCGTTGATCAAGATTTAGTTTTGCGCTTCCGCAAACATGCCGTCGCTCTCGTTGCAGACATCGAAAAGATGTACCTGCAAGTGAAGATTCCTCAACAACGTATTCTGTGGAGATTCTCGCCAGAAGAGTGGGTTGCGACGTATGAAATGGGTAGGGTCACGTTTGGATTAGCTCCCTCCTCGTTTCTTGCAACGCGGTGTTTGCTTCAGTTGCCAGAAGACGAAGGTGATCATCATTCACGAGCGAAGGTTGCGCTCGTCAACAATTTCTACCTCGATGGTTACATCTGGGGAGGGGATTCAGTGCAGGAATCCATATTGTTATTTGGAGCAGCTGATGCATAAAGAAGGTTTTAAGCTGCGAAAATGAGTATCCAATGCTAAAGGTGTGTTGGAAGGTCTTCAGGTGGACGAGTTAGAGACTCAGTCTACGCTCAATTTCGACCAAGAACAGGTGAAGGCGCTAGGAATTCATTGGAAACCAGGACCGGATTTGTTGGGCATTGATGTTTCCAATTCCCCTGCAAACGGACAGTGGCCAAGGCGCAAGTTATATTTCATCATCGTTCAGCTATGGAACCCTAGCAGTATTACGGCTCCAGTCATCTCTTGGGCCAAGATTCATATGCAGCTGTTGTGGGTAGCAGTGCAAGGTTGGGATAATCCTCTATCCCACGATTTAGCGCTTAGATGAAGCCAGTTCTACCAACGACTACCTGTTCTCTCAGTCATCCAGGTGGAACGACATGCTTTCACCAAGCATTCCATGCTAATCCAGTTTTATGTCTTTTCGGATGCTTCGAAGGCTGCTAACGGAGCGTGCATATATGTCCGTTCGATAAACCTAGCTGGACACAACGAAGTGGAACTTTTAGCAATCAAATCCCGACCAGCCAGCCTAAAGAAGACGACTCTAGCAAGGCTAGAACTTTGCAGCGCTCATGTGGCCGCACTGTATCGTGCTACCGTTAAAGCTTTGAAGATGGAGGATACTGAAACATGGTTTTGGTCGGATTCTACCGTTGTCCTTTCATGGCTCAAGATACCGCCGTACGTTTGGCCAACTTTCGTAGCAAATCGCGTTTCGCACATCCAGGAGCTAACGAAGGGACACCGATGGAACCACGTTAAGAGCGTTGAGAATCCAGCCGACCTCGTCTCAAGAGGAGTGATGCCAAAGGATATCATCGACAAGCAGCACTGGTTTCGTGGTCCATAGTGGTTGTCTCTACTCGATCAGCACTGGAATTTCGCTAAGCATTTGGAGTACGAGCCGCCATAGGAAGAACTGCTGGTTGGAAAAAAAATGTTCTAGATTTGGTGGAGCCCCAACATCCTCATCCACTGCTTGATAGATACTCTTGCTACTGGAAACTACTACGGATCACCGGTTACTGTTTGAGATTCATCCGAAGGTGTCAAGCACCAGCATCGCCCCCCGTGACCCCGAGCCTTACCGTTGCGGAACTACAAGAGGCAAAATACGCATTAGTACGCTGTGTTCAACAGAAACCTTTCTCTGTGGAAATCAGGGTTCTCGCCAACCATCGGATTGTTCCTGTTCACTCGCCCAATTCTTCACCTAATTCTGGATACTTCGCGTTGATGGCCGGCTGAAGCTAGTTAGTGAGTCGTATTCCGTTCGGCACCCCATGATTCTCCCTAGCAACGACTCGTTTACAAGACAAGTATCACATTCCACAAAATTGCACTCCATTTTGGCCCCCGCATGACACTCGCTCGGCAAGAATTCTGGCAGTTACGTGGTAAGGCATTAGCAACACACACATTCCGGAATTGCATTCGTTGCTTCCGGAGCAACCCTGTCCCTATATCCCAACTCCTTGGTCAACTTCCAAAAGCCCGTACACAGTTAAAAATTCTGAAAATTACACGCTATGGAAATATTTGAAATCATATTTTTGTGTTTAATAGCCTTTATTTTACGTCCAACTTTTTCTTGTACGCAATATTGAATACAAGCTGCATAGTAACGACAACCAGTAATTTTAAAAAGTGATGGAAAAATGAGTCGAATCAAACGGAGCCTTTTTGTTACATCATATATGCTGTAACATTTTTATACTGTGTACAACACAATCTCGCCCTTTTGCTATCACTGGCGTAGACTACTGTGGGCCTGTCTGCCCCAAGCCCGAACAGCATCGCAGAAGGTGAACATTGCCGTTTTCATGTACTTCTGCACGAAGGCGGTTCATCTTGAGCTGGTAGGGGACCTCACAACTTCGGCTTTCCTCGCTGCTTTGCGGCGATTCATCTCGCGTAGAAGTCTTCCTACTGAGATCCACTCGGACAATGGTCTCAACTTCAAAGGTGCCAGATACCAGCTTCGGGAACTTTATGATCTTCCACGCGATCCAAGCACTGCATCTGCAATTTCCAACGAAACTGTCCATCACGGAATCGTTTGGAAATTCATCCCGCCACGAGCACCAAATTTCGGCTGCCTTTGGAAGGCTGCCGTGAAGTCAGCTAAAACGTCACTTATCCGGGTGTTGGCCCAGCGAAAACTATCGTTCGAGGACATGGCCACGATTCTCATCCAAGTCGAGACGGCTATGAACTCGCGACCGCTCACTCCGTTGTCGGAGGATCCAGATGAATTGGACGTGCTCACGCCTGGGCATTTCCTCACCGGATCGTCGTTACTCGCGATACCTGACCCAGATTACACCGATGTACCCGTGAATCAGCTGCAGCACTACCAAGGATTGCAGCAGCTAGTGCAACAACACTAGAATCGATGAATGCGCGAATACATCTCGCAGCTCCATAACCAAAACCACCGATACCCGCAATCAACACGTCTCAAAGTGGTCAAATGGTTATTATATTTAAACGACGTGAATTGCTCTATCAAAAGCTTCAAAGTTTCGTATGCAGATGATTTTAAACTCTATCATGTAATTCGTACTGAAACTGATGCTTTGTACATGCAATCTCAGCTCAACGCGTTTGCCGAATGGTGTGTTACAAATCGGATGGCTTTGAATGCCTCTAAGTGCTCTGTTATTAGTTTTGCTCGCAAGCAATCAATTATTAACTTCGATTACAACATCTTTGACACAACCTTACGGAAGGACAAAACCGCGAAAAACTTAGGAGTAATGCTTGACTGTAAGCTCTCATTCAAGGACCAAATAGCGTATGATTCTTCAAAAGCGTCTAAAAATCTTGGATTTCTATTTCGAGTTACTAAAAACTTCACAAATGTGCACTGTTTGAAAGCTTTATATTGCTCTATAGTTAGACCAACATTGGAATTCGCAGCCGTAGTATCAATCTATCAAAATGGCATCCAACGCATTGAGTCTATCCAGCGTAAGTTTGTTCGTTTTGCTCTATGTCTCTTGCCTTAGAGCGATCCTCAGAACCTCCCAAGATACGAGGATCGTTGCAAACTCATAGTACTTAAACCGCTGTATGCGGCGTGATGTCGCAAAGGCTGCATTTGTATCTGACCTTCTGCTCTCAAACGTTGACTGTTGTAGTTTACTCCGTCTTATAAATATTGATATTCGTCGTCGTGATCTTCGTTCCCACAATTTTATTCGTCTCCCCATGTCCCGTACAAATTATGGTCAAAATAAACCAATCAGTAGTATGTGTAGAACTTTCAATCGTTGTTATAGTGTACCTATTCGATTTTAATTTGTCTCGTTCCACACTGAAGAAAAGCTATAGTAGATATTTGTCCAATTCTATGTAAGTTGAGCCTTTTGTTATGTTAGACGTAGTTATAATGTATTAAGATTGTATTGTAAAATCTAGTGTTTGTCATCAATTGTTAGTTTTAAGGTTATCATGTATGTATCATTTGGTTGTGAACTGTTGATATAAAAAAATAGAGGTATTATGCCTCCGGGAGAAGGAGCGTAATATTGCCTAAACTCCACTCCCGCCGGCTTTTCCCTCTCAATAAAAGATAAAAATGATAAAAGATCCTTAAAGAGGACACGTCATTCCCAGTGTTGGTAGAATCATGCTCAAATTTCACTCACTGAAGTCTCATGCGCGAGGTGACTCGCTTGCGATTCTGCATGGAGAGCATCACGCAGAATAGCATCTTTTCGCTCATTCGTCGAAAAATGATTTCGCTCTAAAAAGTGTAGCATACCACATTACCATTATTTTAATAAACCCTATAACCATTAACAGAACAATCACATACCAAGCCATCCTAGCACCGAATCAATAATCGAGCATAGAGATGCATGTTATGCAATTTAAACGGCACATATAGAAGTCATTCACCATCAAGCTACATTGCTCTATCGCCTCTTTCTCTACCTCCGCTTGCGAGGTCCGGAGCCGATAGCATGTAGTTCGAAGGAATCAAATTACAAAGCCAAGCCAAATTGACTACGACGCCAATAACCGATATTGCTGAGGGCGCAAGGATGAGCACTTTGGGTTTATTTGTCACTCCCGTCTCACACGACGCAACAAGTTACCTCCTATCATTGTAAACATATAAATATCAGTAATTCAATAAAGAAGGCCAGACCAATTCTGACTTTTGAGCTCGACTCTTCTGGGTCCAACCCTTAAGCCATTCGACAACTCAAAGAAACTGTTTTCTCTTGCGACCCAACTGGTGGACACCAGTATGGCCATCGCATGCCTTTAGAGAAAGCCCCTGAGGTCTAGTAATGTATTTATGGTCTAAAATCGTGGTGTTAAAACAAGTAGTTTATAAAAGTGTCAAAACCCAATCGAAGCGTATTTTATGTTTACGTATGGATTTATTATTTATTGTTTTTAGCAAAGAAAGTTATTCCGATGAACTGACCGAAGAAGAACATGGGAAAATCACGCAATGATCGCGAGTCGAATCATGAACGATTCTCTGGGCCATGAGTCGGGTAAGGTTTGCCTCGTGCTTGATGTGAGAGATTGTGGATGAGATTTGAGAATTCGAGCTTTTACCCACACTGGTGTTACTTACATTTTCCTATTTCTGGAGAATGGGTGATTCAAAAAAAAAGAACCATCTACTTTTTCACGCTATTCCGAAACAACAAGAAGTAGTCAATAATAAATTTTCAAAACGACCTATCTGCTTTTGTTAACAAAGAATTAACCGTAGTTTTGACGAAGATGATCACAATTCTGCGCTAACCAATACCATCAAAACGTAGGTGAAGGCTTCTGCTACCTGTTGCTGGTGTTGACTTGCGTGGGAATTCTATTAATTTTATGACATCAATGTTTGAATCTTTGTTTACAAAAGAAAATAAGTCGTTTTGAAAACTTGGTGGTCATCTATTGTTTTGCCTATTCCAGGCAAACACGCGCTTCAGTTTTATTAGCAGAAAACGGGAAAGGGGAATGTGTGTGTTTTTTTTAGCAAGGGTAAACGGAAATCTGCATCCAGACACCTGAGGAGGTTAACTCAGGTAGTGTGGAGATGGGTGTGTCATGTAACTCTTACCCGACCCACTAAATCCAAAACCCTTTCGCCAGTTCGTACCCCGGCCCGCAATTAAGCAATACATCAGGGGGGACTATTGAGAACGCTCACGCCTATGCTAACGCACTTGACGTTAATACACATCGACTTCAAGGGTGGTAACCTCACCACCCGTCGATCACAAGCTATGATAGTAACCTAGCGGTCCGTATCATAATCTCACGTTGGAGACGAGCACCCCGACAACAACCACCGCGCATGAATGCAAAGACCTCTATATCTACATACGGAGGTCCCACCTACACATTCTGGACACTCCGCAGAATCTGCGAAGCCAAACCTGTGTAGGAATTTTTTAAAGCAACCATGTTCAGACAACACCTGTGTTAGGTGGAAGTTGACCTGACCATGTTTTCTATCGACCCAGTTGGACACATCCGGAATCAGTCTGTGGGTTCAACGACCTTTGACTGCGGTGCCCCATGCTCTTTGCATTTGAGCAGCGAGGCTACTCTGTTGACACGTCGCACTTGCACCGAGTCCCTTTCGTTGTAGCACTCCACATCTTCCTAGTCTATGTCTATCGGCATCATCCCAGCTATAACGCACACCGCCTCATATGATATGGTGCAATATGCGATCGCGATACGTAGGCACATCAGCCGGTGTACTCTGATCAGTTTCTTTACATTGTACTCGGCCTTTAGTGCTACGGCCCATGCCGGTACGCCATAGTGGATGATAGACAATGCTACGCCCGCTATCAACCTACGCACTCGACTATGCACCGCGGATCTGTTGGACATAATTCGTGATAAAGATGTTATCGCCAATGAAGCCCGCTGACATGCATGATCGACGCTTATCGTCGATCATCACACCCAGATGTTTAAGAGACCTCACGGAGTTAACTGTGCAGGTCCCTACTCATATCCTCGCTTGCTGCAACCCATGGCGGTTATGCACCACCACGACTTCCGTCTAGTGATGTGCAAGGGACAACCGCCTACAGATGAGACCATCGCTCCACTCTGCCAATCGCGTATGAAACCTTCAGTTTGACTTCGTCGAGAGTGTCTCCTGTTACCTCTAGCATTACGTCATCCGCGAAGCCTTCTATTTTCACACCGGCCGGGAGACTTAAGCGTAATACTCCGTCGTACATAATATTTCACAGAACCGGTCCGAGGATCGATCCCTGTGGAACAACCGCAGACACTACAATCGACTTTTGACCCGCATCCGTGTCGTATATCAGCACCCTATTCTGAAAATAACTTTTTAGTATCCTGCACAGGTAATCCGGAACTCTCAATCGGTGCAGGGAGTCAGCAACAGCTGCCCAGCTAGCATTGTTAAACGCATTTTTTACATCAAGTGTAATCAATGCGCAGTATCTAATACCTCGCCTGTTCAAACCTCTCGCTATCTTGGCCGTATCCGTTACCGATCAAATTGCTTCGACGGTGGAACGACCTTTACGGAAGCCATACTGGTTGTTTGATAGCCCACCAGTACGCTCGGTATAGATCGACAATCTGTTCAGAATAACCCTCTCAAGCAGCTTACCAGCTCCATCGAGGAGGCAAATCGGTCTGTAGGCCGAAGGTTCTCCCGGGGATTTCTCAGGCTTGGGCAATAGCACCAATTTCTGAAGTTTCCAACGATCTGGGAAGTTTCCTTCATCCAGACAACGTTGGAGGCAGATCCTGAACATATCTGGAGCGGCATGAATCGCGTGTTTACGGGCCAGGTTCGGAATACCATCCGGACCTGGCGCCTTATTGAGCTTAAAACCTCTTGCGGTTTCGATAAGCTTCGATAGTCACTAACGGAACCACGTCAACCGACCTATACGGTGTATCAGGTCAGCCTGGTGAATCATGCTTCGGGAACAGCCCTTCAACGATCCTAGCTAACATCTCCGGCTCTCAGGAGGTGTGCTATTTGTTTTAGCCATCACTATCCTGTAAGCATCCCCCCATGGAGTGTTGTTTGTCATACTGCACAGCCTTTCAAAGCAGGCTCTTTTAGTACACTTTATTTCGTAGTTTAGAGCTCTGCTTGCTGTCTGCAATGTCCGACGTCTATCAAGTCGATCAATCTCGTTTCTTGCACGTCGTAGTCTTCTTTTGGCTTTAAGCCAAAATCTACGAAGTTCAGCTATCGCGTCAGTCCACCAGTACGCTGGTTTGCGGTTCCCATATGGCTTACACTTCCTTGGTATAGCCATGTCACAAGCTCGTGTCAAAACATCGGTCAACTCGTCACCATTAAGGTTCATGGTCCGATCTTCCCACTGTAATGATGAGGTGCGCCATCCTTGATCAGCACCTCTGACCTTTCTCGTAGCTCGAGATCCAGTGGGGGTATAGCTAACCATAAAACGAAGTTCCTGATGGTCACTAGCTCTATACCCTTCATGTACTCTCCAATGTACTCCAATGTACTCTCTCTCCTCTATGCGTTAATGTTGTCTTTCTAGTGCATTATTAGAAAATATAATTTCATAATTTTTGAGCTCATAGTCCGATCCAGCCCATTTTCGAAAGGGAACAATACAATAACATTCTCTGACAAATATCGGTTTAGGGTAAGTGCCCAAAAAGAGTTAAGATCATTTTTGCTCACAAACATACAGACATTCACACACACACACACACACACACACACACACACACACACACACACACACACACACACACACACACACACACACACACACACACACACACACACACACACACACACACACACACACACACACAGTAAACCTCAATCATTGCGACACTGCTCAGCAACTGTTGTGGCAGTCTACAACGGAATCTAACTGTGATGTCGCAATCATTGCAGAGCCGTATCGAGTTCCTCACGATAACGGTAATTGGGTAACGGATAAAGAACGGATAGCTGCGATACAAGTTATGGGCCGATATCCCATACAGGAAGTAGTCGATAGCTCACACGAGGGATTCGTAATCGTCAAAATCAATGGTATCTTTGTATGTAGTTGCTACGCACCGCCAAGGTGGCCTATAGAGCGGTTTAACCAGATGCTGGATGTGCTCACCGACACGCTAATCGGCCGAAATCCAGTAGTTATCGCAGGAGATTTCAATGCCTGGGCAGTAGAGTGGGGCAGTAGGCTAACCAACGAAAGAGGCTACAGTTTGCTGGAGGCTTTAGCAAAGCTGGAAGTTAGACTGTGTAACGAAGGGAACGTTAGCACATTCCGCAAAGACGGTCGGGAATCCATAATCGATATCACGTTCTGTAGCTTGTGTCTGATGGGAGATATGAACTGGAGAGTTAGTGAGGATTACACTCACAGTGATCACCAGGCCATCCAGTACAGCGTCGGCCAGAGAAACCCCACGTCGATACATAGGATGAGATCTTGCGAGAGGATGTGGAAAACGCAGTACTTTGACAAGGACCTTCTAGTCGAATCACTTCGTGCGGCAAGTGGTAATCTAAACCTTAATGCAGATCAGTTAACAGAAACTGTAGCGAGGGCATGTGATGCATCAATGCCGAGAAGATTGGAACCACGCAATAGGCGACGTCCGGCTTACTGGTGGAACGAGTCACTCAGGGATCTTCGTTCTGCTTGTTTAAGGGCAAGAAGACGCGTTACAAGATCGCGAACAGAAGAGGATAGAGAACAGAACAAGGTAGTATTTCGTGCGGCTAGGGCAGCATTGAACCGCGAGATCAAGTTGAGCAAGTTGAACTGCTACAAGGAGTTGTGCCGCGAAGCCGATGCCAATCCGTGGGGCTACGCTTATCGGACGATAATGGCAAAGACCAAAGGACCAACAACGCCAGTTGAAATGTGCCCGGAGAGGCTAAAGATAATAGTGGACGGTCTCTTCCCGCATCACAGCCCAACGCTGTGGCCATCAACTCCGTACGATGATGAAGACGACGCTGTTGATGCTACGGTCTCCAGCGAAGAGCTTGAAGTTGTCGCGAAAGCTCTGAAGGTTAAAAAAGCTCCTGGTCCGGACGGAATTCCCAATGTAGCATTGAGGACTGCTCTACTGGCGTTCCCGGACATGTTTAGGACGGTAATGCAAAAATGCCTGGAAGAAGGCAATTTTCCAGATAGATGGAAGATACAGAAGCTGGTGCTGTTGCCAAAACCAGGTAAACCGCCTGGGGATCCAACATCGTACAGGCCCATTTGCTTGTTGGACACCCTCGGAAAACTCTTGGAACGGCTTATTCTCAACAGGCTATCAAAGTACACAGAAGGTGAGCGTGGTCTATCGAATATGCAGTTCGGATTCCGGAAGGGTACATCGACGGTGGACGCAATCCGGGCCGTCATTCAGAGGGCCGAGATGGCCTCTAAGCAAAAAAGGAGAGGTGGTCGATACTGTGCTGTCGTAACAATCGATGTTAAAACGTGTTCAACAGCGCTAGCTGGAAGGCTATCGCTGAAGCACTGCATAGTATGCGTGTTCCGGCGGATTTATGTAGGATTTGGAAGAGCTATTTCTAGATTCGTGTTCTTACTGACGATACAATCATCGGGCAAAAGGTCGATCAGGGTCACAGCAGGAGTGCCACAAGGTTCTATACTCGGACCCATTCTTTGGAATGCGATGTACAATGGAATACTAACGCTTAAGCTGCCCAAAGGAGTCGTGATCGTTGGATTTGCCGATGACGTTGTCTTGTCGATAACGGGTGAGAATCTAGAGGAGGTGGAAATGCTGGCAGCTGAAACGATCGATATAATCGAAAACTGGATGGCTAGTGTCAGTTTACAATTGGCTCACCACAAAACACAAGTTGTTTTGGTGAGTAACTGCAAAGTCGCACAGAGTGTGGAAATTTCTGTCGGAGGGCACGTAATTCGGTCTCAGCGTTCACTGAAACACCTGGGGGTGATGATAGACGATCGGTTAAATTTTAATAGCCACGTTGACTATGCCTGCGCGAAGGCTGCGAAGGCAACCACAGCGTTAGCCCGAATCATGCCAAATGTTAGGGGTCCGAGGAGTAGTAGAAGGCGGCTTTTGACGCGTGGGGTAATGCGCTCAAAACCAAGCGTAACCAGGCAAAGCTAAAAAGCGTGTATCGGCTCATGGCTATGAGAGTCGCTAGCGCCTATAGGACTATATCGTCGGAGGCAGTATGTGTGATCGCCGGGATGATTCCCGTCGGCATAATGCTGGCTGAGGAGATTGAGTGCTACCATAGAAGGGACATTAGAGGTGTGAGGAAAACAGTGAGAATAGAATCAATGGCCAAGTGGCAACATGAGTGGGATAACTCGGACAAAGGAAGGTGGACCCACCGCCTCATTCCAAACTTGACGAGTTGGGTAAACAGAAAGCACGGCGAAATAGATTTTCATCTGACGCAGTTCCTGTCGGGACACGGATGTTTTAGGAAGTATCTACATCGCTTTGGTCACGCACGTTCACCATGCTGCCCGGTGTGCGAGGATACGGAGGAAACACCTGAACACGTTCTATTCGAATGCCCTAGGTTCGAGACCATACGAAGAGAAATATCAGCTTTGAGCGTGGAGAACATAGTCGGTGAGATGTGTCGCGATGAAGCCACTTGGGATGTCGTCAAAATGTAGTATCGCACATTCTTACGGAGTTGCAAAGAACTTGGAGACGGGACCAGCGAATGAATTGACAGCGACAGCGACCACGCGAAGATAGGGAGAGAGTGATACAATCGGTAACTGGGGAGGTTCCACTGTCGGGGAGCCTCTTGTCGGAAAAGGATAGATCCGCCGCCGGGGACTATTCGAGTAGTCCGCGATTAAGCTGGGAGCTTAATGGCTCAAGGTTATTGATTATCAATCTCGTAATAACTTTCGTCGCCGGGGAGGTGCGTCGGTGTAAGCTAGATCCACCGTCGGGGACTAAGCCGAGTAGACCGTGACGCGTAAGAGTACCGGGTTCGGGTCGTCGAGGCGCCATTGAACCGGACGTTATGCCCCACCCGGAATCTCTGGATAGACTTCGGCACTCGACCGGTCACTCGCTGAAGTGAGAAAGGACTGAAGATTGGAGAAGACAAATTAGATGTTAAGAGTAGTTCAGGCTACGCAACAGCCTTCCACGAAAGCGGGTCGTCGGTTTCGAGGGAAAATCCTTCGCCGGGGAACTCCCTGACGGAGTAGGATAGATTCGCCGCCGGGGATCATCTGAGTAGTCCGCGACGGAACTGGGAGCTAATTGGCTCAACGTTGATAGATGATGATGAATGGCACGAGAATGTTGTTAAAAGACTATGATTAGACCTATATCAGGCTAGGAGCTGAATGGCTCATAGACAAGGGAGAACAGATCCGGGGGAGATTTCGCCGCCAGGAAGTTTTTTCGTCGGTGTAGGCCAGATCCATTGCCGGGGACTAGGCCGAGTAGATCGCGACGCGTTGAAGGGCCGGTTTCGGATCGTCGAGGCACCATTGAACCGGACGCTATGCTCCACCCGGAATCTCTGGATCGACTTCGGCACTCATCCGGTAACCCGTTGACGTGAGAAAGTGCATAGGACCTGCTGACCAGGTGTATTAATGGTGTTGATAACGAAATAGCCTTCCAAGAATGCGGGTCGTCGGTTTCGGGGGAGCTTCCGCCGCCGGGGACTCTCCGTCGGAGTAGGATAGATCCGCCGCCGGGGATTATCTGAGTAGAGTGCGACCACGTTGGGAGCTAAATGGCTCGAAAAGGAGATGGTGCTGAATGGCACGAGGAAAAGATAAAGAATTTTGTGTGCTTACTGGTACAAACAAGAGAGCCAAATGGCCCAGAAGTAAATAGAAAATCGAAGTGAGGCGCCGTGGAACGTGCCATTTTGGGAGGAGTACATTTAGTACTGCCTATCCCCCAGAAGTAATACTGGAAGGTAGTCCCGGGGGGTTCAGGGTATTAGGGGAGAGGGTAACTCAAGTAACCTTCTGTTACTTGGGTGGGTTTAGTGGGTCCGGCGGTTTGGCCTTCTGCCTAACGCGTCAACCCCACTCCCTGAGTGATAATTTCAGGTGTCTGTATGCAGATTTGCCTTCATCCCTCTATAAAAAAAAAAAAAAAAAAAAAAAAAAAAACACACACACACACACACACACACACACACACACACACACACAGAGTCATCGCCTCAATTCGTCGAACTGAGTTGATCGGTAGACAACACTATAGGTGTTCGCGCTTTCGTTTAAATACTTTTGGAGCGATCATATAGATTTTTTTATCTCACTCAATTCGCCTTTGTGTACTACTTGTAGATAATATATACACAATTATGGACAAGATAATTATTGTGAACATTATCAAGCTCTTATGGACATTATGGGTATTATATTCTTGAAAATTATTCGCAAATTAGATATACTCCGTGATCGACCAGAACAATCGCAATTGCACAGGGAACCAATAGATGGAAGCATGGGGTTTGCTCTCCAGCCTCAATGTGCACAGTCCGAGAGCTCTAGTATTTTGGATGGTCGATAACGACGCTGGCCGCGTGCTCACGGTCATCGGGGATGGGAAGGAATTGATAATGCAGTCACTCGCCCACTACAAGCCGAGAACACCTCTGCACTCGCCACGAGTTCCTGCGGAATTTTATTGGAATCTGGGGGTTATGTTTTATGGCAGAGGTTCGTCTTGGTTTACGGGTTGCCAATTTGATAATAGTAATGAATGGATGGTATATTCTTATTGGATGTCGAAACGAGTTTTTTCGCTCATTTCGTATTTTAACAGTTGCCTGCTAGAACTAAATGTAGATGTAGGGATAGAAGATGGAAACGGTATGAAAACCCATGTCCAATTCTAGCGATTGCTAGAACATGAGAAAGGGCAGAAGCGGTAGTTATATTACTACCAAGCCCGTTGATTCATGGCTACTATTCACTAAAATATTCTGTACAATGTTGGATAGTGCTCCTTGTATATTTATAGCGTAATAAGCTCGATATATAAAATATGAGTTTGCATTTCTTTTAAGGCAATATAACTCAGAAATCATTAAAATACAATAATATGGTGAGATGTATGGAAAACTAATGCGATCGAACGAAAATTGATCTAGAGTGTGGCCAGCGGCGTCACTATAACTCATGAATTCACATTTAACATTCAATAAACGCGAACAACGCAATGTCGTTCTGTTAGTATATTATAAATAATAGTTAGTTTAAATAAAATAATCAAATTAAACTACATGACGAGCTCGCAGAATTTCCAAAAATGAACTCTTGTTGTGATAACAGTCTTAACTGGCGTTTCGGTTAATTCTTATGTAGGAACAACAATAGTATTTGTACTTATCAAGACTGTTATCACTATATAAATCGTTGAAATAATTTGTTCTTAATGGTAAAGCTGCAGTCGTCAACCCCCAAATTAGAAATCTAATTTTCTTTTCACATAGTTGTAGGTTATTCCATATTTAAATGTAAGCTCTTTAAAGTTAAACTTTTCACTCACATCTCTAATTGTTTCTTTATTACATCATCATACAACTGTAAATTGAATTGAATGTTCAAAATTATCCTTTGGAAGCCCGCAATACCAGCCTGTTATGTTGTTTTGTGAGAAACTTTCGAGCAGAACCGAAATGAAAGCAAACAAAAAACCTATTTTATTCATTCTATACTCTGTCGAAGCAGAAAAAAGCAGCGGAAAACTGTTTACACTTTTAGAGGAAAAGTTGTGCTGGGCGAGCATCGGCAGACAACAACAGAGCCGCAAGCCCGTGCAGACTTTGAAAACACCTTACCTTAGCAGTGCACCCTAACTGAACCATCAGAGCAGTGCAGAGCAACCGTGGCAGGAACTTGGTGGCAAATGTAAGTGCACTGTGTGCAACATCCGAGGTGAAGTCCCACTCCCGTCCACCCGTCCGCCTCGTTCCTAATGCAGCAGCGGCAATGTGGGAAGTTGAAATGTATGTCGAACTCACTCCGGTGCACTCTCCAGCTTCGTCAGATGTCTGCCGGAGCTCTTGTATCCAACTTTACCTCGGTGCCGGGGCCGAACAGGGCAAATCAACTTTTCTCTCTTGCCGGCAGTTTCTTCCTGTTTGGATATTATTAAATTTCGCTACTAACAGCATTAAATTTGAAATGTTTCTGCACAACAGCGTCTTTATTTGCGCTCAAACTATGCGTTCGGTTTAATTTTTCGTACGGAGAAAGCAGAAAAGCGGAACAAAATGCAACACTATGCTGTAATTTCTATGAAAAGAAAAGTTTCCGTTTCGGGAAAATTCTGTTTGCTGCGGTGGCTTCATGGTTCCGTTTATTGGAAATATTGACTACCGCAATTTTTTTCTTAATTTTTTTTTTTGTTCCTTTCTTTATTTGGTAGGCACTCTGTGTTACTTAACCGCTACTGTGCCGGAATCTACTGTGGTATTCTGCTGCCAGAATCCACACAGAATCTATTTTTAGATTTTTCCATTATTCATTATTGTTGTCGTTGCTGGTCCATCTCACTGTGAGTCCATTGTGTCCATTTGTCCGTGTCGTGAATCCAATGATCGTTGGCATTGTTCGGTTGCCATTTATCCGGGTACGTTGGAGGAATGCCTCCGAGAAGAACAATTTGTCAGTCGTCATCAGGCAGTCGTAACGGTAAGAGCGCTCCCCAATACGCCACCGTATAGGCTGCGCATCTGGCGACTGACGAGGGTTTGGTGGAGGGGCTGGGAATCGAACCCATGACCATTCGCTTGTAAGGCGAACGTGTAGCCAACTACGCTACGGGACCCCCCTATTTCAGAGAAGGTCATTGTCAGTTCACTTCTTTTATAATTGGAAGCACCCAGATGGAAGATCCATCCGACGAGCCGTTATTCATTAACTCAATCGACTACATGAAACGCAAATGAAGATTTTTGTGAATGATTTCCAATGCTCGTACGATGAAGTTTTGCAACACATTCATCATACGTACTTTGTCAATAAATTAAGCAGAGAGAAACAAATGAACAATATTTGGCCTCCCAATATGCTGGAGCTCATCAAATGTAACGACGCCATCAAAATGAGTAACGGTTTTAGCAGTAACCGTCGTCCCCCTCCTTAGTCATGGCTGAATGGCATCCGAACGCTTATGATAACCATTTGTCCGAGAAATAGCATTTCGCAGTCCGGAGGAATTAATTTATCCATCATAAACCGCACAATAATACTCTCGATTCCACAAATAATATCCGCACATCATTCGCCGAAAAGGATAACCGAGTGGGATGATGACCGGAGCGTGTGAAACACTAGATCCTTTAGCCAACAGCGTCCGACCGGATAAGGATTGGTGAACTCATGCCTGGTCCGATTTCTCTGCCCCGCAGTGGTCTCCACCGTCGTCGTCGGCCCGGTCGAATCGAGTGCGATCACTAATAGATTGCTTTTCCAATTGGTGCAAATATTTGCGGAACGTGCCGATATCAAACGACTGAATTCCCATCGCAACCCAACAATAACTCCCCAATCACGCTGGCACGGCACGAGGAGAGGCTTCGAACATGACGGAATCCCGACGGACGGTTTCGACACTCACTCGCGCCGCCGCTGTTGCCTTTTGCTTGTGTTGCTTTCATAACCGTTGCCACTTTCTGGCACCTTGGAGAGTGCAAATCTTTACCGCACTTGTTGGGTTTATCGACTCGAATGTTGCTCAATCAACTCCCCGACATCAGCACGGGCCTGGTAACCTTCAAACTTGCTAAATTACCGAAAGGAACTAATACCCTGCTCCATTTCAGCGACGGAACGTTTCTTTCAAAGCCACAGACAAATAGAAAGCAATTGGGAGTAGACAAACAGAGCATTGAATCTACCGCACGAGTCGTCTGATTCAATTAGACAAGCAATTTTAAGTGCAAATATAATTTACGCGGGAATTAATTTTGTTTTTGTTGATTTTAGGTTTAATGTATTTGCTATTTCTGTGTCAGTTTCTTTTGCTGCTGAAAGTGTCAGCGAAAACTGAATACGCTCGTAAAATACCAAGCCCGTATCATGAAGCATGGCTTTCTTATCAGCGCATAAGTTCTACTCTGACGCCTCGCAGCAGGATGTTTGATAAGCACTTCCACGGTTATACACTGCGAGGTTTCGAAGTCAAGTTACAATTTTCTTATTCGTTTACCATGAGGCTAATATTGTATGACCAGGAAAATCGGGATAATTCCCAACTCATACATTTCCTAGCTCGACCCGGGAGTCGAACCCAGCCACATTCAACATGGTCATGCTTTGTAGCCACGCATCTTACCTATATTCTCACATTCGTTACTTTATAGTTTTCCCGTTCAGATAAAGAACCTACATGCCTTTAGCTTAAATAAAAGGAAAATAATGTTAACGGAGAGTAAGTATATAATAAATATCAAAATCAAGCAATTAATTACCCTTGAATCTAAAAACGAATGACTAATGGATCATCTCCGCATTTTTCAGCTGAAACTATCAGAAAGTTTCAGGAATATTGAAGCCAGGCCTGTGCGCCGACTGAAATTTTATCGGCGGTGGCGTTATAGGGAAATTATGATTTTAGCAGGTTTTGTTCTATTATTGTCAGGGGGTTTTCTATGACTAATTATGCTCAAATTTGGCCTAAACATTCTTTGCATATCAAAGAATATTGTGGCCAAAGTTCATAATATTTGGTCAACAAAAACCCCCCTGACAATAATAGAACAAAACCTGCCGAGGTCGTCATTTTCCCTATATCATTTTCAACCGTTTATAATCAGCTGCAGCGTGGGCCAATTTCATGCTTCAATAATTTACCGGATTTCTTCGGAAGCTCATTCAAAAATTCCCCAAGAAGTTCCTCTGGAAGTTCCTAAAGGAATTATTCTGCAAGTTTCTTAAGGAATATCTCTGGAAGTTCCTCCAGAAATTCATCCGAAAAACCCTTCTGAAAATGTTTGGGAGTTTACGCTGAATGTTCTTCCAGTAATTCCTCCTGAAGTTTGTTCAGGATTACCAACCTTCCGAAGGCTTGTTCACAAATTACTCCAAAGGTTCGTCCAGAAATTCCTCCGAAGTTTCTCCTAGATTTTTTCCAGAAGTTCCTTTGTATGTTCCTCCGGAAGTTGGTACAGGGTTTTTCCGGAAGTTCCTACAGAAATTTTTCCAGAAGCTCCTTCGGGAATTCCTCCGAAAGTTTGATCAGAATTTCCACCGAAAGTTCGACCGGAATTTTTTCTTGAACTCCTCCGAAAGTTTCTCCAGGAATTCCTACGAGAAATCCTCCTGGAATTACCCGCGAACTTCCTCAGGATATGCCTCTGGAAGTTATTCCAGGGATTTTTCCGCAAATACATCCAAGAATTTATACGAAAATTTGATCAGAAATTCGTCCAAAACTACGTCAAGAATGTTCCTCAATAAGAACCCCCAAGAATTTCTCCTGAAAATCCAGAGTTTTCTCAAGTAGTTTCAAGAATGGTGGAAGAAGTGTTGAGCCTACCGAGTATAGCTATTAGACCCGAGTTTAACAGATGCCATCGGTCAGTCGTTTTCGAAAGAAACTGCTTTACCTGAAGAGAAGACCAAAGAAGCAATTAACACAAATGCAAATGGTGAAGTGCAAAAATGTGCCCAAACTGCTGCTGTACGTGAGCATCAACAAATCGAACCCTAATGGCTATCGGACACTGGGCACTGGGCAGTGCTGACGAGTAAGAGGATGATGGCGAAAATAAGAGCGGAAAGTTAAGGGGAAGAACTTTATGGAGATTGTTTTGTTTCTATTCGAAGTCGAAACAGGATGAGCGGTGGGAGAATCGCGAGTGAAATTCGTTGGTACATTTCGACGAGCGGAACATTTGAGCCGGTGTAACACAAATGATTACATACTGATCCGTACTACTACAACCCCACAACCAGAAGCTTCTTGTGTTGCTGTTCTATTTCCGTTTCCGCTTTACTATTCTTTGCGCTCGTGTAATGGGGAATGAGGAGATCAATATGGCGAATATGATGCATGAATTGGTCTGGCGTGTCCTGTTTTGGAGATGGACAAAATTTGCTTTAATTTGGTCAGCATGTTCCAGTTCCCTTCTTCTATATCATTAATTAATTAATTAATTAATATCATTTATTTTCTTTGGGGCTTTTTTCGAGAACCGCTCCATTTCCCCCCCCAGAAAGCACGGAGGATAATTCGATCGACCGTTTGAAGCGCAGCTGCAGTATAAAGAACCTCTCAATACGACAATGTTACAACAGAAAAGTGCGTGTGAATAGCCGACGCCATTTTGTCTCGGATTCCTCAACCGCTATTTTGCATCCCTCATACGGGAAAATCGAGGAGAAGAAGCGTGTCTTTCCTGGCCATCAACCGGTGTCCCGTTGCAGTTGTTTTCATTTGGCCAACATCCGTCCGAAATCATCGTCATTCGATCAAGGATCGCCATCTGTATTAATCCCCCGCCGAGAGCCCGTTGGCAGCCATCTGCCAACAATTGCCACTAACAAACCATCGATACAGGAACGCAGCTACCAGGTACCAGGTCGCCGCCATCGTCAAGAACGCCGCCCTCAGTACACAACCGACACCACCGTTTAGGAAGCCACCCCCGGTACAGAAACGTCGCCGTCTGTACCAGGCCGCCGCTCTCAGTACCGCCACCACCGTTCAGAACGCCGCCGCCACCACGAGCAACCTACAGACCACTACTGGCCACCAACCGCAAGTTTACCCTAGTGTTAGTGACGTTCTTAGGGGCTGATAGGTTTAATAAAATCAAAAATGTTGTTCAATTTTAAAAAGTGGTAGGCGAATAATTTACACGAGCATTTCCTTTAGTTGGTAAAATTATCACTTTTCTTGTTTCCGCTCTCCGGGCTCGAATTGAAGTTCTTCCTGAGGGCTTTTGAAGTCGTTTATAGAAAAAGCTTTAATTCACTTGTGTTTTTACTCGGGTCTTCAACAAAGGCAAGCGTTGCATTTTCCATTGAAATCCCGTCATTCAGTGAGTTCCTCAGAGTTGGTATTGGGAAGAGATTATAAGCTTATTGGAAATACGACCCTGAATGAAAGTCAATTCTTATTGACACTATTGAGAGAGAAGTTTCAAAGAATATTCGAATATCCAGAAGGACATTCCAATGGAAATTCCCAAAGTTTTTTTTCCAGTACATTAAAATCATCTGCACCATGTTCCTACAACTCAAAACTGTGAAAGCTGCTACTAAATGTTATGTGTACATTCAACGTTCTCTTATAATACTGGAAATCTAACGAAAATCCTGGAGAAAACTTGGAAAAATCAGGGAATTTTTATTTTGAAGATGAGTCGACGCACTGACTGACCCAGCTCCCGGGAGTTCCTGAAAGATTCCATGAAGCAATTTCTGCAGGATCTGGAATATCTGGTTTGAATCACTAGAGGATTTTCTAGATACATTTTTGGATGAATTTTCAAAGTACATACCCCATTCAATTTTGGCAACATTGAGTTTTGACATCATTCCATTTTAGCAACATTCGATTCTGGCAATTTTTTATTTTATTTTTTAATGTTCGATATTGTTTATAAACCGTTTTAAACTTATTTTCTTATAAAAAAAAATCCTAAGTATAAAAACCCGTGTAAAAAAATACGTTCAAAAAATAATAAATGAATTCATTAAATCGAGAACAGAACGAGGATTTCTACCCAACAGTAGCCCAGCTGTCGATTTGTTGTCGAGTAACGGCGGATTCAAGGTTCCACGATAAGTTTTAAGAAAAACGGCAAAGCGACTTCAGCATCTCTTCTCCTACCTTCAGAAGAGTTATCAATCATGTGTAATTATCTGTTAAAATACTAACCTTGCTGTTAAATTTCAAAACTGCAACTGATGGAGCAAACTGCAATCGAAAAAAGAGCAAGGGGTAATCTGCCCATGATCACATAGTTGACGTATAAGCCAAAATTACCAAAACACACTTTTTTGCGGATATGGATTCTTCGTATGATTATACATATGCTCCATGAAAAAATATTCATGTTTTGTTCGGAAACATTCGAGTTATGGCGATAATTGTTTTTGGAAAAATGGTCATTTGATCGCATAAGTTGACGTACCTCCATTACCTGCTGCAATATGGAGCAAAAACCTGTCTCATATTTTTTCGACATTTACAATCAACTAATTAAGCACAACAAAGGTTTTAGTTTTACTTTGTCGTCTTTCAGGACTACTTTATGATTTGGGCGTAACTGATTTTGTAATCAAAATCTAATAAGCAAGTTCCTGCTAAAGCAAGCATTTCTTGTAAAAACACATTAATAAAGCTTAAAAAAATTCTAGTGAAATCCACGGTATAATCCGATAAAATAAGCTTTCATCCATCGAGGTGTAGGCTTATTTGAAATAAACGTTTACATTCTTTTGAATCAATAAAAATATTGTGGCCAAAAGTTTTTAATTAAGACAATCGCGATGATTCAAAAGGAAGTATAATATAAAAGAAGAATGAAAATCCAATAATTATTGAAAACGCAGTGAATAGCTATTTGTGTCACACTTTTTTTAGAAGCATATCAAAATTGTGTATGGGAAATCACACTTATCTGAATCCCCATTCCTCCTCTAAAGTGTAGTAATTTATTTTTTGTAGCTTCATTTTTCGCGTGGCAGGAGAGCCACTGAGGACTTAACACATAAGAATTAGTGCGTGTTAAATGGCTTTTTATGTGTACCTCAGCTTAATAATATTGGTATGTACCTATATTTTGAGCACATTTACCGGGAAGGATCCTAGTATATTCCACGGCTGTTATTTTAGTTTTTACAATTGCAATGCAATTCTTATTCATGTTTTTCATTACCTTACCAGGACAGAACTGAATTATAAAACATGATATGGACTTTGATGTAAGATTCAAAAGAGCAGGCAAAATATCGAAGTGTTATTTAAATATCAAGATGTATTATGGATAAAAACAAACTAATAGCTCGAGATATTAATCACTTCTTCCAAATACCATTAACTGATAACCTCATGATATTTCAGAGCAGATTTGGATATTGTCGTCTGATATTTTATGCTTTTATATCCTACATATAAATCAGACCCATATCTCATTTTGCAATCTAATCACGATTGATTTACTTCTAATCCTCGTCTACTCGGGTATTTTAAAATAGGGATTGGAACCATTTTTGCTTTAAATTTGGTTGGAACGAGAGCTTTGGCCAATACATGAAAACGGTAACTGCTTGCACACTTGTTACAGAACCATTCTAATGCTGTAATATTGCAAAACTCCCCGTACGGTACTGATCAAATTCTTTGCAACACGAACTCTTCTACACATAATTTTATCTTTACCATATAATTTTAATTTTCACGGAAAGAGCTTTCCCGGAAACTCGAACTTTTCAAAAGATTTCCCTTCTTCAATCAATAAATCTTAAGAAAATTATTTTGAGCTTTTTAGTGGAATGTCTTCACTTGTCATAAGACGAGTTTTTACTATCCCATTTAATTCCACCACTTAATTGTACCTTGACAGAAACGTATTTCGACCTCAACAGTATGGTCGTCTTCAGTGTCTCGTAATTGACTCGACTTAAGTCGAGTCGAGTCAAGTACGAGACACTGAAGACGACCTTACTGTTGAGGTCGAAATACGTATCTGTCAAGATACAATTAAGTGGTGGGATTAAATGGGATTCTACAAACTCGTCTTATTACAAGTGATCAATAAATCGTTGGAACTAACTACAATTATTCTTTAGCGCTATATAACCACACGTAGTAGCCTGGTTTTTACGCCATGTTATGGGAACAAACATTTGACAAAACGATTGTTTGATCGCATAAACTGTCGTATGCATATTTTGACCACTTCAATCAAAGGAATAATAATTAATTCCCCGCGGCCTTTAAATAACTACTAATATTGTCCATTTAGACAGATTAGTTCATCTATTTTGTTGATTGATATGATGATTTGGGTAAAATTAATAAAAATGCGTTTTCCCAACATCGATGGTGCTGGTTGTTACGTCAACTATGAAATCATGGGCAGTAATGTTTTCAACATAACCGCGAGTAGTATAAACGTGACTGCATACTGTCGCTGTGCAGGTAAACACAGCGAACGAACAAACGAAACGAAAAATGCGCGAGCAAAATGCCCGTCAGTACGCGCTGCTGTTACAAATTGCAATGACTCGCACATGTCAGGCACTGCTTCTTTTATACACAAAGAAATTCCGGTAGACCCGAAGGCCCGTGACATATCGCATTCTGATGTCCGTGTTAGGACACTGAAATTTTTACTGGCTTTGACAAGAATTTAAATTTTCAATATCTTATCGTTAATAATCTTAAGTTTCAAAGAAATAGGCAAAGAGTGTCCGAATCGATTGATATAAAAATCCACCGAAAGATAAAGGCGCTAGTAACGTTCAAAATCTTCCCTTCCAGCGTAACGCTCTTAATTTCCAAAAATCTAAATGACACCCAGTATAGTGAAGAAAGACGTAAGTCCTACGTCAAAATATCACAGGGAAAGTAATATCCAGAAGTTGAAGACGATCAGTCCATTTTTAATCTTCTGTACTGAGCTGAAGCAAATGGGACAGGTCGTTTCTGACGAAAAACTGGTTGCGATGATCGTAGCTTGAACTTTAATTATACTCGCTTCTTCATACCCAGACCCAAACTCTATTCGAAAACGTGGCTGTATTTAGCTTTTGAACGATCGACCAAGCCCTCAGCTATGGATATTTCTTAAAGGATTTTTCATTGGCTCTCCATAATACGTAAAAGGAATGCTTCCATCTTGGGACCCAATGTTCTACGGATATATTGCGTGACTTTGTTAAAACCTAGGTTAAAACCATCGTTGCCAAAAACTGTTATATAATGAAATAATGTATCCCCAAGTTGGTGGTTTAACAAAGAATAAATTTATTGCTATTTGACATAATCACCTTGAAAATCATGGTTTGCTTGTTCTGCTCCAACGCTAAAGCTTCTGCAGTGTAATATTTTGAGGTAGGATTGCATTCTTCGGGAAAATAGGGGAGTCACTCTGCAGATTCAAATCTGAGACCGTCACGAAAGGTTTAGAGAGTTTTTGTACACTAGCCAGTTAGCGAATGCCGGAGTTCAATGCGAGATTTCTCTTGTTTCGGACACCAGAACGATCGCGCTATCGGCCGAAATATTGTGTTGTGTTGTGTCATATTGTGTTCTGCATTGCGCGGCCGGTAATAAAGTTATTCAGTTCAGTGCATGATTTCTCGTGTTTCAGATTCTCCAGTAAGCAGAGCGATTGGCCGGTCGTCGAAATTTAGTTTTGCTTTGTGCGGAAAGCAAAACGATCGGCTGGTCACCGAACTTTTGTTCTGCTTTGTGCGGGTGAGTAAGTTAATCAGAAAGTGAAAATTTAGTTCGCATCTGATAATTAAAATATTCAGCGTTTTTCGATTGTTTTTGTTTTAAATCAAACTACACGCTATACATGGCAGACCGTTTACCAAATCGAACCCTGCCACACTCCCTACCCCATATATCCAACATCCCAGTGATTTCTCGTGGAAGTGCGGATGACTCGTCGGCTTCTATCAAAGCGAGCATCACGTCAACAATTTCCTACCTATTCCTTAATTGACCTGCATTCGGACACGGCCGGCGCTGGTATTGCTTATTTTTGGGTCACCAGTTCTTACACATTGAAGATGATGTTAGTCCCAAACTTCATCTGTTGGTTCTATGTGTAATTACAGCTGGCCTGTCAATAACGGAGTAGCAACCGTGGGCGGGCAATCATGCTCATGCTTACTAGCCAGTTAGCGAATGCCGTTCGATAACTGAGACGCATTTTTGACGTCAGTTATCAGTGGACGTCCGATGCAATAAAAGTGCATCTGATTATGCAGCGCGATGCAACTTTAGTTTGACATCGTTTGAAGTTTAGCGGTCCGATAACTGCAAAACTGTTGCAGTTATCGAATTGCACACCCAAAAAACAAATCTGACAATTATTGTTTAAGTTCGTGGCATATACAATTCTGTAAGCTTTTTATACAGAATATAATACAAATCTGTAAGATTTCAATACAACAATTGTATAAAAATCTTCCAAAAATTATATATGCCACATTATTATACAGTTTCTGTAAGGTTCTTATGCAGAACTGTATTAAAATCTGCCATCCGCTGGTTGGGTGCAGCTTAAAATCATTGCAGTTAAATGTTAAATGACTTGAAGTTATCAAACTTCTACTGTATCAATCGATCGAATGACTTTTTAAGAGGTGCTCGATGAATTTACCCAGGGACTGTTAAAAATTGTTAAAATCCGGAATGAGCATCACTAGCACAGACATCAAAATCGTGCAACTAACGGGCTGCGCTCTTATCTTCAGCTCAATCAAAAATTCACGGAGAGCAGACGCGAGAGCCGTACAAAAGTGTTTTATTTTAGTAAAATACGCTAGGATAAATGTAAAAAAAATAGAATCCTAAAAAACGAACAGTGGGTAATGTCTGTGACATAACCTCTAAGTGGACGTAGGACTTGACTTGACCATGCCTTTAAGATACATAATATGTCCAAATTTCTCACATCAACTATATTGGATAAATAATCGGCGTTGCATACCATTCCTTGGCAAAATCTTCTCATCAAACCGACACAGAAATCAAATAAGAAAACGTAAGTAAGTAAGTAAGTAAGAAAACGATCTTTTCAAATAACCGTGAATTTCTAGTGATGGTATAAAAAAGACTGAATGCTCTGCGAGCGAATGCACTTTTCTTTTATACCTTATTTTGAATCTTCTCTGCTTCCCAATTGGTGGGCCAATCAGCTAGTATCTTGTATTCCGCTTCTTTGTCAGCCAAAGCGTCATCATCATCAACGCGTTCGAGAAGGGCTTCTTCTTTTTTACGCTTGTTGCTCGCTGCTGGCGTCTATTTCCTTACGGGATTTTTCGCTTGATACAGGCCAATAAGCCGGGCAAGCGAGCTTAGAATTGCAGTTCAGGTGGGAAGTAGGGTGTTCTTTTCTGAGACAACATTGTTAGTAGTAGAAGGAAGGAAACACCCGGACATGGGATTTCGGGTGATAAGATTAAGAATTCATAACATGGGACGATCATTCAGTCACGTTCGCTTTGTGTGCGGTCAGTATCAAACAATGTTTATCTACATATTTTTTTATCATTGCCAAAAAATCCAACATTTGATGAAAAATCGATTGGTAGTTTATTAATGTTTGAGCTGTTATCGGTGTTTTTTTTTATCCAAATAAGATTATATGAGAGATTTGGACATTTTATTAATCTTTAAAGGCATGGTCAAGCGAAGTCCTTCGTCCACTTCGCAGTTAAATCAAAAAAATTGTCCACTGTTAGTTTTGACGCTGTTTATGAAAATCACGCATAAAAATTTTATCTCTAGAATATGGGATTTGGCACCCAAGTACAATTTCTATCCCGAAGGGTATTGAAAGCATTTATATTGATCTCTATTATTGGCTCTCTGAAGAACCGTTTGTTTTTTGGACATACATGCTGCATCATGTGGCTTTTCTTCAGCCTGTCTCGTCTCAGCACCGATGCCGGCCGGTATCTGCTCAGCATTGCTGCTTTGTCGGGTCTGTAGGGTGGACTGCTGCTGTACTGGCTAGGTTTCGGCTGATGATGGTCGCTTCGATGTTGTCGAGCCGAAAAAGCGGTCGGTGCAGAATTCATTCCCTGAGTGAGTGCTGTTCAATCGATGATGCGGTTGCTTCGCTTGTCCCGGTCAGAATGAAGGGAAAAATCGCGTTGCGCTATTTTATGGCTTCTCGGCAGACCCAGAGGCTGCTTGTAGTAGGCAAGGATATGTAAGGATAATAGAGCAGGCCATGCTACGATACTGATTAATAAAAACCATTCATCTATTAAGCAACCTAACAACCAGACGTGTTATTTGGGAGCCACTACATTGGCGACGAGTGAAAAATCGGACGCACTGAAGAAACGAAATTAGTAAAAGCAAGAAGAAGAGAAAAAGAACTTTTGGAAAGTCGAAAAAAGGAATATTTTCCAGGAGTACAAGAAAAGAGTATTCGCTGTATTTGTCGGGACCTGAAAAAAAAATAGGATCCAATCGTCAAAATACATTTTGCATCGCAACACGAACATTATTCGGAGTCAACATGTCCATGGTAACGAGTTTTCCTAATAATATTTTCTTGACAATAAGTAGTTCAACAGGTTTTGAAAAAAAAGAAAAAATCACGAATTTAGTGGTTCTCTATCCAGTGGTTTGTAAAGATAAATCTAAATGAAAAAAAAAGATGAACCTAAATGAAGGGATTTTGAAAATCTAGGCCATTTAGGGAGATAAATGTAGGGAACATAGATTCCAGGCCATTTATCTGAGACTCACATAGATGAGGTAACTATAATGGTTCTAAATGTAGGGAACATGAGTTCCAGGCCATTTAGAAAGTCAAATGTAGGGGACATTGATTCCAGGTCATTTGACTTGTCCCAAAGGTGGACAAAGAAGAAGTGAGTTTGAAGTACAAATCACTGTCATAATTCAATCCGCTATTTGAAAAGCTATTGTATCGAGCTATATACATATATTATATATAATTAATATAATTACAGCTAAATTTCAATATCCTACCATTCCACGAAGCTGGTGATGGCCTTACGTCTGTACGATGGGACGAATGGAAAGGACAGTTCGTGGCATACTTGGCGTTGAAAGGAGTTATTGATCACGAGGAGCTGTACAATGCGCTAATGTGTTTTGGTGGCCCGGATGTTAGAAAAATAGCGAAAAATATAGAAGTTACTGGAGGCATATTGGATTACAAGTATAGAGCTGCAATGGAAGCCTTAGACAATTATTTCGCCCCTCGTATGTCGCTACGTTACGAAAGAAACAAGTTCCGGCAACTCCAGTGCAATCCGAAGGAGAAATTGGACCAATTCGTTTTATGTCTCAAGCAGCAGTATGCAACTTCGGAGAATAGGTTAATGAGACGATTATGGATCGATTAATGTACGCGATGACAAGCGACGATAAACTAAGGGCGAAATATTTGGAAGCCGATGTCACCCTTGAAGAAATGCTGAAAATTGGACGAACCCATGAATCTGTATCTGCCCAAGTGCAAGAGTTCCGTTCAACATCTTCCTGCGAGCCTACGGAGTTTCAAGATTTGCAAATGGTTTCTAAACCAGGTAAACTTACAAGTTATAGCAAAGGTGCGTGTAATCGGTGTTTGGGAAAACATGAAGCGAACGACCAACAATGCCCTGCTCGAGAATCGAGGTGCAACAATTGTGGCAAGATAGGACATTTTGCTCGGAGCTGCTGGAAGCCTTGGAAAAGCAGTAGTCCGTATAGCTGGCAAAATAATCGAAAACTGATGTGAAGAATTCGAAACCTCCAGTGAACCGGATCAAAGGACATGATATGACCAGGAAGCAGAAGTTTGTGAGAGAAGTTGATGATGTTTCTAACCAAGTGGAAATTCGCGAACTATTTCATTTGGACGGCAAACGAAAAGTAGTTGCAGCAGTTGGTGGCGTAAACCTCCAGTTTGTTGTGGATACAGGAGCAGATGAAAATATTTTATGTACAGCGGACTGGAAGACTTTAAAGAAGGTGGGATTTAAGGCATTCGATGTGCGAAAGGGTAGCAGAAAAATCTTTCGTGGATATGGATCAAATTGCCCCTTACCAGTTCTTGGTGAAGTAGACGCGGAAATCGAGATTGACGACCGGGCCTGTTCTACAACGTTTTTCGTAATTGAAGGCGGGAATTGCTCTTTGCTCTCCGGAAATACAGCTGAGAAGCTAGGTGTACTGAAATTTCTCAATGCAACGAGCAGCTGTGCTTTACCCTGTATCAAAGGTGAGAATTAAATATTGTTTTAATTTGTTCAGTAAATAATATAAACGAGAGTATGTATAGATATGACGGCATATGTTAAAATAGATAAATCGGTACCGCCAGTAAGGCAAGCTTATAGACGCATACCGATCCCCCTTGAGAAGTTAACCCTTCTAAAGTTGAAAGAGTTAGAAGAACAAGATGTGATAGAAAGAGTTCATGGAGCATCGGAATGGGTTTCTCCAATGCTGATTAAGAGGAAAAATGCAAATGAAGTTAGAATTATCATCGATTTAAGGGAAGCAAACAAAGCGATTGTTAGAGAAGTTCACCCATTACCGACTTTGGAACAAATGGTTTGTCATCTAAAAGGTAGCAAATATTTTACCAAGTTTGACATCAAGCAAGCATTCCACCAATTAATATTACATGAAGAGTGTCGGTATATTACCACATTCATTTCCCCATTAGGTTTGATTTATTATATATAAACTGGTTAAGAGATAATACAATTCAGATTTATTGCTAGGATTGATGCGGTACAAAAGGCTGGTTTTCGGCTTATCTGCTGCTCCAGAATTATTCCAGAAATGCATGGAGACTATATTAGCGGATATGCCATGGCTAATAATTTATATCGACGACATTTTAATACATGCACCAGATCCAGAAACTCTTAAATTCAGGACAAATTTGGTGAAAAAACGTCTAGCAGAGAAAAACATTTTTTTGAATAATGACAAAACTATTGAATGCGTTGAGGAGATAGAATTTCTTGGTTACGATCTATCAGCCAATGGTGCGAAAGTTTCCAATGGAAAGCTGGAAGCTATCAAACAGTTTCGTCAACCTCGTTCAGCAGAAGAAGTCCGAAGTTTTATGGGTTTAGTCACCTTTGTCAACAGGTACATTCCTAATCTATCCACTATTGCAAGTGTTTTATACAATCTCACGAAAAAAGGCGTACCTTTTGAATGGACCTCAACGCATCAAAAAGCGTTTGATGATCTGAAATCTGCATTAGCAAGAAACGAGACGCTAGCATATTTCAATCCCGACCTAGAAACTTTTGTTGTAGCTGACGCAAGTCCAGTCGGTCTTGGTGCTGTACTGTACCAAAAATCTGATGACGGATGTCTTAGAGTTATTAGTTACGCTTCCAAAACATTATCACAAGTGGAAAAAAGATATGCTCAAACAGAGCGGGAGGCCCTAGCCCTTGTATGGGCACCTGAAAAATTTCATTATTACCTTTATGGAAAACAATTCTGGATAATTACGGATCACAAACCATTGGTAACGATTTTTGGAGACAGAGCAAAACCAAGTGCACGTATAGAAAGGTGGAAGCTTCGTCTAATGTCGTATAATTACAAAGTAATATATCGCCCAGGAAAAACAAATATTGCTGATCCTTTTTCACGGTTATGCCAAGAAATAAATATTAGCAATCACAGTTTCGACGAAGAAAGTGAGAGAATCATACGCTTGGTGTCTTCTGATGCATGTCCTGTAGCTATACCATTAGAAGATATTATTGATGCTACTAGCCAGGATATTGAATTGACAGAACTTATGAGATGGATTTCATACCCAATTCGAAGATGGCCTAAGACTTTATCAAGATACAGAGCGGTTGCACATGATTTATCGACTGATGGAAAATTAGTATTGAAGAATAATAGGATAATTATACCAAGATCCTTACAAGCAAAAGTTTTGCAACTTGCTCATGAACCACATTTGGGCCGTGATGCAATGAAAAAACGTCTTAGGGAAAAAGTCTGGTGGAATCGTATGGATCTCATGGTTCAAGATTACGTTAGAGGCTGCACAGGATGTTTATTGGTATCAGAAGTAAATATTGAACCGATGACCAGAACAATTTTACCTGACGGCCCTTGGCGTAAATTGGCGTTAGATTTCACCGATGTTACAAATGGAGTTCATCTATTAGTAGTTGTTGACTATTTCACGATATCCCGAGATTGAAATAATGACTTCAACGACAGCAGAGGCAACAATATTCAAATTAAGAACTATATTTTCAAGATTCGGATATCCTGAAGAGATTGTATGTGATAATGGTCCTCCTTTTGCTTCAAATGAGTTCAATGAGTTTTGTAAGATAAGCGGTATAAAAATATCGCATTCTGTACCATATGCGCCGTTCCAGAATGGTTTAGTCGAACGACATAATAGAACTTTGTTAAAAACGGTGAAAATAAGTATCGCAATGGGAAGAAGTTGGAGAGATGATTTACAGGTTAGATTAAACTATCAAAATAAAAATAACTCGATTTTTTTTCAAGAGTTTAATTAATTTCTTTTATTTTCATGTTTATAGGATTTCCTTTTAGCTTATCGTAATACGCCTCATTCAGTAACAAATGTTACCCCTTCAAAGCTGTTACTCGGAAGAAATCTTAAAGATAAAATTCCTATGAACACTCCAGTTTATAATTCCGAATTCGGCAACAAATTGAGAGATTTTGACAAAACAAAGAAAGAAAAAGAAAGGATATATGGAGATACAAAACGAAGAGCGAAGGAATCCAAAATTGATGTTGGAGATCACGTTGTTGTGAGAAATTTGGGAAAACCGAAACAAATTGGAGACAAATTCCAATCCACAACCTCATGTAGTCGTTAAAAAAGTGGAACTCGTATTACTCTGAAGAATTTATCCACGGGAGTATAATTTGATCGCCATATCAATCATGCAAAACTTCTGATCTCTTGCAATCCTGTCAATACAAGAAGTACAATATTAGATGAAGTTATCACTAGTTCCACAAAGACGAGTATTGCTAATGAATTGAAGGAAGCACCGACCAATGGTCCTCTTGAAAAACGAAGTCAAAGGAGCAAACGCAAGCCAGAATATTTGAAGAACTACGAAGTTTATAAGATCACCAAACGAGACTACTTCTTCTTCTTCTTCTAATTGGCATTACATCCCCACACTGGGACAGAGCCGCCTCGCTGCTTAGTGTTCATTAAGCACTTCCACAGTTATTAACTGCGAGGTTTCTAAGCCAAGTTACCATTTTTGCATTCGTATATCATGAGGCTAACATGATGATACTTTTATGCCCAGGGAAGTCGAGACAATTTCCAATCCGAAAATTGCCTAGACCGGCACCGGGAATCGAACCCAGCCACCCTCAGCATGGTCTTGCTTTGTAGCCGCGCGTCTTACCGCACGGCTAAAGAGGGCCCACTAACCAACGAGACTAAGAATTGTTAAAAACAAATAAAATAAATTGTAGTGAAATAAAACAGTTGGAATAGATAAAAAAAATAGAGAGGAAGAGGGATGTAGTAGGCAAGGATATGTAAGGATAATAGAGCAGGCCATGCTACGATACTGATTAATAAAAACCATTCATCTATTAAGCAACCTAACAACCAGACGTGTTATTTGGGAGCCACTCATACGCCACTCATATTTGGGAGCTCATTCGCTGGTGTCTGCACCAATCAGAACGTGGTAATGGAATGATGCAAGAATTATGCGGTACCCATATTTATAGGTTCCCTTGATCTCAATGTTTTTCATTGAAAACAGTTTCATGCCTATTGAAACAAGTTTTTCGGGTCTTTTCAAGCATGGACATGGAAGGCATATTTGAAATCTGTCGATTGAGGGGCTTACCGCAGAAATTCGTCCACTGAGACGAACGCTATTAACGTTTAAAATCTTTCAACACAGCGTAACGCGGTCGATTTGAATATTTTGAAATGACACCCGGTATAGTAAAGAGAGACGTAAGTCCTACGTCAAAAAAATTCCACAGCGAGATATGGGATGCAATTCTCAAAATAATTTAAAAAATTTCTAAATGATATGTATTTGTAAATAATTTTGAGCACCGGGTTAGACTTTTGGTTATATACATTGTAAATATATTTATTTGATTGTTCATGATAATAAATGTTTTTCTCGAACTGATCCCGGAAATGGTACTATTTTTTATGTTTATTGAATTTAAAATCTTGAGCTTGAGCTTGATTGACTGCTCGTAGTTGCTACTCCATTATGACCAGATCAGCTGTTCTTGCACAGGGAACCAACAGATGTTTGCTTGGGACTAGCACACATCTTCAATGTACAAGTACTGGTGATCTCATTTGTAAGGTCATACTGGCGCCTGCCACGTCAGAATGCAAGTCAATGTAGGGAAGGGGCAGGAAATGTTGATGCAATCACTCGCCCACTGCAAGCCGAATATACCTCTGCACTTGCCACGAGTTCATGCGGAATTTGTTGGAATTTTTGGGTTAGGTTCGAGAGGCAGAGGTCCGTCTTGATTAACGAGCTGCCAATGTGATAGATAGGAGAATGTAACTGATGGAATTTCTAATTGGATGTAGGAAACGAGCTCTATAGTTCATTTCCAATTCTAGCAGATTACTGCGATCCTGCCAGTCTACTTTTTGGATCCTGTCGCTGATTTCATGAGGTGAGTTGAATTCAAGTGGTTAAATTGTTAAGAGTGATATATTTTAGTTGCAAAATCACAATGCGCGTCTCGAAGACCGTCGGATAATGGTTTGTGGTTTGCGAAATTACAAGATGCGTCTTGAAGACTGTCGGAAAATGGTTTGTAGTGGCGCCTCTGAAAGACCGCTGGAAAATAGTATAAGGTGTGTCTGAAGGGCCGGAAAATGTATTTCAATTTTTGAAACTACAAGGTTCGTATGGAAGACCAACGGAAAATGGTTTATGGTTTAGAAAATCTCAAAGTTCTGCAAGCATTGATTTTGTTTGGAACATATTTAGATTTCATGTAGCCACTTGGCGGCGTTAGTGTACATGACCACTGAATCAATATTCGAGCAACGCCCAACAATATACCATTTGTCGTCAACAGCGTTTGTTACTGACAAACGCATCTCGCAACAAGCCTTTGTCAGAACCCAAACACAATATGACTAGAATCATTTGGCTTGCATGCTCTGATAATTCCGAAAATACGATGCCAATTTTGTAATAATAGTTAGAATCTCGAATATTTCCATAAAAGCAGAGCCTACGGTAGCTTAAAACCGAAATTTGCTGCAAATATAATGCAAAATAACAGGATGAAAATTAAGCAACAAAATCTTCTTTTTTTGTTGCTGACAAAAAATTTTGGATCTTTGTCACTATTATCTGCGTCAAAAACAAAGCTTTGTCGTTGGTTCTCTTTTGTCGCTTTTTTCGTATGCGCATCCAAGAAAAATTGATTCCCTGTACATGACACAACCAATTGAGCTGTGATATAACGAAATCTGATTTGGGAGGAGGAAGTTTTGCCGCAGGAGTGGATGGAAGGTGTCGTGTGTCCCATCTACAAAAAGGGAGATAAGCTGGATTGTAGCAACTACCGCGCAATCACATTGCTGAACGCCGCCTACAAGGTACTCTCCCAAATTTTATGCCGTCGACTAGCACCAACTGCAAGGGAGTTCGTGGGGCAGTACCAGGCGGGTTTTATGGGCGAACGCTCCACCACGGACCAGGTGTTCGCCATTCGCCAAGTACTGCAGAAATGCCGCGAATACAACGTGCCCACACATCATCTATTCATCGACTTCAAAGCCGCATATGATACAATCGATCGAGACCAGCTATGGCAGCTAATGCACGAACACGGTTTTCCGGATAAACTGACACGGTTGATCAAAGCGACGATGGATCGGGTGATGTGCGTAGTTCGAGTTTCAGGGGCATTCTCGAGTCCCTTCGAAACCCGCAGAGGGTTACGGCAAGGTGATGGTCTTTCGTGTTTGCTATTCAACATCGCTTTGGAAGGGGTAATACGAAGAGCAAAAATTAACACGAGTGGTACAATTTTCAATAAGTCCGTCCAGCTATTTGGTTTCGCCGACGACATAGATATTATGACACGTAACTTTGAGAAGATGGAGGAAGCCTACATCAGACTGAAGAGGGAAGCTAAGCGGATCGGACTTGTCATCAACACGTCGAAGACGAAGTACATGATAGGAAGAGGTTCAAGAGAAGACAATGTGAGCCACCCACCGCGAGTTTGCATCGGTGGTGACGAAATCGAGGTGGTAGAAGAATTTGTGTACTTGGGCTCACTGGTGACTGCCGAAAATGACACCAGCAGAGAAATTCGGAGACGCATAGTGGCTGGAAATCGTACGTACTTTGGACTCCGCAAGACGCTCCGATCGAATAGAGTTCGCCGCCGTACCAAACTGACAATCTACAAAACGCTAATTAGACCGGTAGTTCTCTACGGACACGAGACCTGGACGATGCTCGTGGAGGACCAACGCGCACTTGGAGTTTTCGAAAGGAAAGTGCTGCGTACCATCTATGGTGGGGTGCAGATGGCGGACGGTACGTGGAGGAGGCGAATGAACCACGAATTGCATCAGCTGTTGGGAGAACCATCCATCGTTCACACCGCGAAAATCGGACGACTGCGATGGGCCGGGCACGTAGCCAGAATGTCGGACAGTAACCCGGTGAAAATGGTTCTCGACAACGATCCGACGGGCACAAGAAGGCGAGGTGCGCAGCGGGCAAGGTGGATCGATCAGGTGGAAGATGACTTGCGGACCCTCCGTAGACTGCGTGGTTGGCGACGTGTAGCCATGGACCGAGCCGAATGGAGAAGACTCTTATATACCGCACAGGCCACTTCGGCCTTAGTCTGATTAAATAAATAATAACGAAATCTGAGCGAAATGGAGAAATATTCTATGCTGCACTGCTCATAACTTTTCGGAAAGCCAAATGTTTTTTTTTTGTTAAATATCTTGGCTGTGCATATGCACAGCACATGTTTCGAAATGGACAAATTAATATTAAATTTGCGAAAAAGAATCCACGTGTCTTGGAGGGACTCGAACCCTCAACTCTCTAGATAGGCGTGATAACCCCTACACAACAAGACCACTTAAAGGTCACGTTTGCAGAAAAGCCATAAGAATCCGAGTACCAACCTCCACCGCGGTTAGCTCTCTTTTTTGCAAATTGAATATCTTTCGGATGCTTGATTTGTTCAATCTACACATGTGCTTTACTGTTGTATATCCCCAGTCAAGCGAGTGCACATTGTTTATTAAACGAGAGGATCGCACTACATGCCCCCAACAACGGGCTGGGCGGACTGGTATAGAATGCGAATAAATCGCACTCTGCTGTGCCAAAGGCTTGCTTGGCTAAAGCATTTGATGAGTTTGATTGCCATACGTGTGCGGTCGCGTGTACTCAGACGACTAATATCTGGAAATTTATTGTGGAAGAATGTACAAGATGAATACAGTAGGTACTAAGTGCTCCAATCTGACAAGTTTGTGGAAGAGAAGGCGGCGGGGGTGAAAAATTCATGTTCAGTGCAAAACGAAAACAAACCGGCTGGCTCCCCCATACTAAAATCCAAGATTACTGAACCGTGAATTCAGCAGATTGGAACACCTAGTGGTGTATTCATCTTGGTACTGACTTAGTTTAGCCAAAACGTGATCACCTGTAGAATCAGATATCATGAAATTAGCAAAGTTCGAATTTAGTATACGTAAAATTAGTTTGGAGTTATTGGAATTCCGAAACGTTGGTAACGTCTGCTATGTAAACCAAATGAAGCTATAACCAAGATGAATACAAACAGGTGTTGCAGTGTGTCAATTTTGTGATTCAGCCATCTTGGATTTTTGTATGGGACAGCTACCGAATATGTTTACGTTATTCACTGAAGATGAACGTTTCACACTCGCGCCAATCTCTACCATTTACTGTCGAAGTGCGTGAACCCTGATATAAGAACCCTGGTCAGGAGCGCAATCATTCTTCAACATTACTTGTCCTATATAATTGTACATAACCTACTCAAGAAATGCATAGGAGTTTTCCTATGGGGAATCTGCAAATCCCAACGCAAACGTTTTATCTGGGAGGCTACCTAGAAGGCCTCAGATTTCTCAGAATACTAATCAGTTCATTCAACACCACATTCAAGAGTGGTTGTGGCTGGTATGTCAATGATTAGTGTATTTGAAATGCGTTGATCCTGCGATTTCTGGAGCGATTTTGGATTAGGAAGGAGGAATCGAACGATCATAAAATCTTGCAAATCGGTCAACCTCTTCGTAAATTGAACTGTGACAAAGTTCAACTTATTTACTTATAGATACAAACTAACAGACCAACTATACTACACCATATTGTCATTATGGTGAGTTAAAATAGGCAACCGATTTAGGTACCCATTATGTTCGTAAAACCCCCAAAATATGTTTTACATCTGTCGTATGAGCGCAACTTGAGAAGCAGTTATCTTTGCAAAATATTGCCGAGTTAGCCATCAAGGAGAACACAACAATACAGACACTATGTCGTCTCGGTATGTAGGCGTGAAAAGTGATTCAATTTCAGCACCCACAGGCTGGTGATAAAAAGAATTACCCATAATCATATTACGTAATTAACGTTGAAAAGATCTGGACATGTGTGACTTCTGGTGCGACGCTATTCGCCAAGCCCCGACACAGACGCACAGCCGAAGGTGCTAATGCCCAATAAAGACCCGAAGACCATTCCAGATACCCTATTTTATATATGCTTTCCAGCACATGGCACTCTGCCACATGAGAAGCATACCAGCAAACGCCGGAGTATGGAGGACCGACTTTACACGGAGCAAATCGGGAGGGCCCCCGAGAGGAGTGATTCATAATATATCTTTGCCATCTTAACAACCCACTTTATGCATTTTATTCCTCCAAAATACACTTGTTGTGGCATTTTACGACATTATTAAAAATCTCCTGAAAAAAAGAAAACCCCCGCAGACGGTTCTTGGCATCAGCCAGTGAAGGAACTTCTACGGTTCTTCTCCATCACAGATCCCATCGCTCGCCAGTTGGTCTTATTCGCGTTGGATTGGTATTCCTCTTCTTCGCCTAGTCCTTGCAATCTGTCGGGGTTTTTGCCTTGTCGGGGCGCAACATCTTTCCTTGATGATGGCATGCTTTTGTTTCTCGGCGGAGGTCGTTATTTTTACGATTTTTACGGCTGGCGAAGCAGCGACTGCTTTTTGTAAATCGCACAATATTCCACCTTGAGTACACGTTTCGGCACTGGCACTGGAGTAGATGTGGTTTGTTTGAAGTGCTACCTTCATGGACCAGAAGAGCACCATTCCCATTAGCCATGCTTTGAGATGCCTGTCGTCGGAGTGATTGCCGATATGGCCGATGGACTAGTGCGAGGCAATGTTTGTTGTTTCAAAAGCTTGGCATAATGTTGATGAAGTGCATGTGGCATGACGGAAAAACAGATAATCGGAAGGCCCAAAGCAGTTGGGTGGGAGTTGATCAATAATTTCTTGTAGCTTTGATACACACTTTGGGTACACTCAGTTACATACCTTTTCCGATAAAATTAACCTATCATACATGTATTCACTGCTTTAGAAATCTTTGGAAATTGCAATTACATCTGTCAACAACGAAACCGTCCAATGCAGAGTACTAGGCAATAACTAGAGACTTTTATCTGTAAATAGCCTGAATCCACTCATCAGGAAGATCAATCGAGTTCACTGTATTGACCGAACTCCTCCCAGAATCAAAGAAGTACGCCTCAATGGTCTCAACCTGTTCCTACAATTTCCAAGCCTCGTTTTGGACTCCTCCAGCAAGCTTCTATTTTGCAGCAATTTGGTCATTTCTCTTCGGATGCAATTGCACAAAGTGCTGCTACACCTTGCAGCAGTGATGCCTTTCCAATTGCGTTCCGATCATCGATGCCATTCAGGGCCCCCGGCTCACGGTAGGCATGTCCGAGCCGAAATGCATCGTTCAAATTAATTTCCCTGAAATGCCTAATAGCCATTCACCGGTTGCTGTCTAATCGGAATGGTTTAACTTTTCACCTTACGATGCCCGCCTGCAACGCCCTCCTCTCGTTCATCGGTCGGGAGGGAAGTGCAACAACATGGAACCCGACCGGAAATGCCCTCCAGGAACGGCAGAAAAACATGTACTGTGTCGGTTGGTCGGTGGCGACGTTGTTTCCCGGTAATGCAGTTCATGCAGTTTACCCCCTTTCGTCGGGCAAATGGGAAAGCCATTTTCCAGATGAGAGAGAAAGCGCCGGGAATTGACTGCAATTAGGTTAGGGTCCGGCATGGAAATTTGACTGCGCGTTAATGGATTCTTTATTAGGTGCAATCGATTGACACTGTTGATGGCATGATTTGAGTTGAGCACTGGCCGGGATTCGCAAAATTCATCAAAACGCTTTTAATTGAAGTGTACGATGTGATGAAATCTTTGCATTGTAGCAACTATGCCAAAAAGTTATTTGGTGAAAAATATGGTCATGAAAATTTGATAATTTCTCAATACAGTATTTAAGCCAATATTTGTCAATCATGCTTCAGTAGATCTACTGGTAGATTTTGTACTGGAAATCGGGAGCTGGAAATTTCGAATCCTGTAGTAAGAGCACTTATAAGATTAGAATTGCTACAAGGAGTTCAAGTCAGCTCTACGATAGAGAGGACATAGGCGCAGAAGACCAAAACAGTAGGGGAAACGATTATATACACGGCGTCAATGTAAACGTGCCAGCAGAAGTTAAAGATGTTATCCAATAGCTCAAGAAAAAAATAGGTATACAGGACGATGTCGAAGCTGAATTACCAACCAGCATGTATATGGCCTTCTATACATCATCTACTAAAAGGACACAAACTAGAGAACGACAGTAACCAATTGTGAACACGTCGTACAAAATATTATCTTCGAACAACCAACAGGTAGTATTAGACTGGGTTTCGTAAGAGACATTGCGAGTGATCTCACATCATTTTGAGGAGTATAACTTTAAAGCTCACCGTCTGTTGGGTAACTGATTTTATGAACTGACGCACCATTGCAACTGAAAAGTATTTGAATGTAATCAACCCTCACTTTTCATCAAAAGATCTAACAAATGATACCAAAACTACACATTCAGCTGCAAGTCCAAATTTATTTCAACAAATAAATCCACGTTACATAACCCACATCCCAATTCAGCATGCAACCATACTTCGGAATAAAATTCGTCCAACCGCTCGTTAAATTCCCGATTGAACAGGAAATGCCTCCGAATCTAATTTCAATGCTCGTCCATAAATGTCACCCCGCTAAATGAACGGCAACGAAAACTTAATTACTGCAAAATAAAGCGAAACCGGCGAAACGTCGTCGGCCGTACCTCAGTGCTGTTGGGCTCTACAGATACGCTGCCGCTACAGCCAGCAGCGGGACCGGGACGATGGCGACCAAACAAATAGGATATTAATTTAGTTATCCTTTCAAGTGAAAATCTTTTCACCGCATCGCAAATTTACCTCTCACACACCCACACACCACTGGTTCTCCTGCATCGTCGTCGCCGCTGTCTCCGATCGTTGGTTCGGTTTCGAACGCCTCGACGACAGCATTGAGTGCATCATCTGCTGTGGATAAAGCGAATAAGTTAATGGGCCAAATTAGGCACAGTGAAATATTGTGCCCAATAAATGAAGATCTTAAATAATGTTGATTGCTTCTATACGATGCGTCAGTCATCGTTATTCAATTTTTCCAACTCATTGAACAAATGCGTCACACAGTGATCATAATCATCACAACCCATCCAGAAAACAAATCTCACAAGTTACAATTGTTGAATTAAATGAAATCCTTTTTTAACAGATACTGTAAAAAAAATACAAAATTATAAGATGCCAATACAATGATTGTATTAAAATCTTCCCAAGGAAATTTGAATGAATTTCCCAAGGAAATTCGAATGAATTTCCCAAGGAAATTCGAATGAATTTCCCAAGGAAATTCGAATGAATTTCCCAACGAAATTCGAATGAATTTCCCAAGGAAATTCGGATAATTTTCCCAAGGAAATTCGAATGAATTTCCCAAGGAAATTCGAATGAATTTCCCAAAGAAATTCGAATGAATTTCCCAAGGAAATTCGAATGAATTTCCCAAGAAAATTCGAATGAATTTCCCAAGGAAATTCGAATGAATTTTCCAAGGAAATTCGAATTAATTTCCCAAGGAAATTCGAATTAATTCCCCAAGGAAATTCGAATTAATTTCCCAAGGTAATTCGGATGAATTTCCCAAGGAAATTCGAATGAATTTCCCAAAAAAATTCGAATGAATTTCCCAAGGAAATTCGAATGAATTTCCCAAGGAAATTCGAATGAATTTCCCAAGGAAATTCGAATGAATTTCCCAAGGAAATTCGAATGAATTTCCCAAGGAAATTCGAATGAATTTCCCAAGGAAATTCGGATAATTTTCCCAAGGAAATTCGAATGAATTTCCCAAGAAAATTCGAATGAATTTCCCAAGTAAATTTGAATGAATGTCCCAAGGAAATTCGAATGAATTTCCCAACGAAATTCGAATGAATTTCCCAAGGAAATTCGGATAATTTTCCCAAGGAAATTCGAATGAATTTCCCAAGGAAATTCGAATGAATTTCCCAAAGAAATTCGAATGAATTTCCCAAGTTAATTCGGATGAATTTCCCAAGGAAATTTGGATGAATTTCCCAAGAAAATTCGGATGAAGGTAATACAAGGTAATACGGATGAATTTCCCAAGGAAATTCGAATGAATTTCCCAAAAAAATTCGAATGAATTTCCCAAGGAAATTCGAATGAATTTCCCAAGGAAATTCGAATGAATTTCCCAAGGAAATTCGAATGAATTTCCCAAGGAAATTCGAATGAATTTCCCAAGGAAATTCGAATGAATTTCCCAAGGAAATTCGAATGAATTTCCCAAGGAAATTCGAATGAATTTCCCAAGGAAATTCGGATAATTTTCCCAAGGAAATTCGAATGAATTTCCCAAGGAAATTCGAATGAATTTCCCAAGGAAATTCGAATGAATTTCCCAAGGAAATTCGAATAAATTTCCCAAGGAAATTCGAATGAATTTCCCAAGGAAATTCGAATGAATTTCCCAAGGAAATTCGAATGAATTTCCCAAGGAAATTCGAATGAATTTTCCAAGGAAATTCAAATTAATTCCCCAAGGAAATTGAATTAATTTCCCAAGGAAATTCGAATGATTTTCCAAGGAAACTCGAATGAATTTCCCAAGTTAATTCGGATGAATTTCCCAAGGAAATTCGAATGAATTTCCCAAGGAAATTCGGATGAATTTCCCAAGGAAATTCGGATGAATTTCTCAAGGAAATTCGGATGAATTTCCCAAGGAAATTCGGATGAATTTCCCAAGGAAATTCGGATGAATTTCCCAAGGAAATTCGGATGAATTTCCCAAGGAAATATGGATGAATTTCCCAAGAAAATTCGAATGAATTTCCCAAGGTAATTCGGATGAATTTCCCAAGGAAATTCGAATGAATTTCCCAAAAAAATTCGAATGAATTTCCCAAGGAAATTCGAATGAATTTCCCAAGGAAATTCGAATGAATTTCCCAAGGAAATTCGAATGAATTTCCCAAGGAAATTCGAATGAATTTCCCAAGGAAATTCGGATAATTTTCCCAAGGAAATTCGAATGAATTTCCCAAAGAAATTCAAATGAATTTCCCAAGGAAATTCGAATGAATTTCCCAAGGAAATTCGAATGAATTTCCCAAGGAAATTCGAATGAATTTCCCAAGGAAATTCGAATGATTTTTCCAAGGAAATTCGAATGATTTTTCCAAGGAAACTCGAATGAATTTCCCAAGTTAATTCGGATGAATTTCCCAAGTTAATTCGGATGAATTTCCCAAGGAAATTTGGATGAATTTCCCAAGAAAATTCGGATGAATTTCCCAAGGTAATTCGGATGAATTTCCCAAGGAAATTCGAATGAATTTCCCGAGAAAGTTCGAATGAATTTCCCAAGGAAATTCGAATGAACTTCCCAAGGAAATTCGAATGAATTTCCCAAGGAAATTCGAATGAATTTCCCAAGGAAATTCGAATGAATTTCCCAAGGAAATTCGAATGAATTTCCCAAGGAAATTCGAATGAATTTCCCAAGGAAATTCGAATAATTTTCCCAAGGAAATTCGAATGAATTTCCCAAGGAAATTCGAATGAATTTCCCAAGGAAATTCGAATGAATTTCCCAAGGAAATTCGAATGAATTTCCCAAGGAAATTCGAATGAATTTCCCAAGGAAATTCGAATGAATTTCCCAAGGAAATTCGAATGAATTTCCCAAGGAAATTCGAATGAATTTCCCAAGGAAATTCGAATGAATTTCCCAAGGAAATTCGAATGAATTTTCCAAGGAAATTCGAATTAATTCCCCAAGGAAATTCGAATTAATTTCCCAAGGAAATTCGAATGATTTTTCCAAGGAAACTCGAATGAATTTCCCAAGTTAATTCGGATGAATTTCCCAAGGAAATTCGAATGAATTTCCCAAGGAAATTCGGATGAATTTCCCAAGGAAATTCGGATGAATTTCCCAAGGAAATTCGGATGAATTTCTCAAGGAAATTCGGATGAATTTCCCAAGGAAATTCGGATGAATTTCCCAAGGAAATTCGGATGAATTTCCCAAGGAAATTCGGATGAATTTCCCAAGGAAATTCGGATGAATTTTCCAAGGAAATTCGGATGAATTTCCCAAGGAAATTCGGATGAATTTCCCAAGGAAATTCGGATGAATTTCCCAAGGAAATTCGGATGAATTTCCCAAGGAAATTCGGATGAATTTCCCAAGGAAATTCGGATGAATTTCCCAAAGAAATTCGGATGAATTTCCCAAAGAAATTCGGATGAATTTCCCAAGGAAATTCGGATGAATTTCCCAAGGAAATTCGGATGAATTTCCCAAGAAAATTCGGATGAATTTCCCAAGGAAATTCGGATGAATTTCCCAAGGAAATTCGGATGAATTTCCCAAGGAAATTCGGATGAATTTCCCAAGGAAATTCGGATGAATTTCCCAAGGAAATTCGGATGAATTTCCCAAGGAAATTCGGATGAATTTCCCAAGGAAATTCGGATGAATTTCCCAAGGAAATTCGGATGAATTTCCCAAGGAAATTCGGATGAATTTCCCAAGGAAATTCGGATGATTTTCCCAAGGAAATTCGGATGAATTTCCCAAGGAAATTCGGATGAATTTCCCAAGGAAATTCGGATGAATTTCCCAAGGAAATTCGGATGAATTTCCCAAGGAAATTCGGATGAATTTCCCAAGGAAATTCGGATGAATTTTCCAAGGAAATTCGGATGAATTTCCCAAGGAAATTCGGATGAATTTCCCAAGGAAATTCGGATGAATTTCCCAAGGAAATTCGGATGAATTTCCCAAGGAAATTCGGATGAATTTCCCAAGGAAATTCGGATGAATTTCCATAGGAAATTCGGATGAATTTCCCAAGGAAATTCGAATGAATTTCCCAAGGAAATTCGAATGAATTTCCCAAGGAAATTCGAATGAATTTCCCAAGGAAATTCGAATGAATTTCCCAAGGAAATTCGAATAAATTTCCCAAGGAAATTCGAATAAATTTCCCAAGGAAATTCGAATAAATTTCCCAAGGAAATTCGAATGAATTTCCCAAGGAAATTCGAATGAATTTCCCAAGGAAATTCGAATGAATTTCCCAAGGAAATTCGAATGAATTTCCCAAGGAAATTCGAATGAATTTCCCAAGGAAATTCGAATGAATTTCCCAAGGAAATTCGAATGAATTTCCCAAGGAAATTCGAATGAATTTCCCAAGGAAATTCGAATGAATTTCCCAAGGAAATTCGAATGAATTTCCCAAGTAAATTCGAATGAATTTCCCAAGTAAATTCGAATGAATTTCCCAAGGAAATTCGAATGAATTTCCCAAGGAAATTCGAATGAATTTCCCAAGGAAATTCGAATGAATTTCCCAAGGAAATTCGAATGAATTTCCCAAGGAAATTCGAATGAATTTCCCAAGGAAATTCGAATGAATTTCCCAAGGAAATTCGAATGAATTTCCCAAGGAAATTCGAATGAATTTCCCAAGGAAGTTCGAATGAATTTCCCAAGGAAATTCGAATGAATTTCCCAAGGAAATTCGAATGAATTTCCCAAGGAAATTCGAATGAATTTCCCAAGGAAATTCGAATGAATTTCCCAAGGAAATTCGAATGAATTTCCCAAGGAAATTCGAATGAATTTCCCAAGGAAATTCGAATGAATTTCCCAAGGAAATTCGAATGAATTTCCCAAGGAAATTCGAATGAATTTCCCAAGGAAATTCGAATGAATTTCCCAAGGAAATTCGAATGAATTTCCCAAGGAAATTCGAATGAATTTCCCAAGGAAATTCGAATGAATTTCCCAAGGAAATTCGAATGAATTTCCCAAGGAAATTCGAATGAATTTCCCAAGGAAATTCGAATGAATTTCCCAAGGAAATTCGAATGAATTTCCCAAGGAAATTCGAATGAATTTCCCAAGGAAATTCGAATGAATTTCCCAAGGAAATTCGAATGAATTTCCCAAGGAAATTCGAATGAATTTCCCAAGGAAATTCGAATGAATTTCCCAAGGAAATTCGAATGAATTTCCCAAGGAAATTCGAATGAATTTCCCAAGGAAATTCGAATGAATTTCCCAGGAAATTCGAATGAACTTCTCAAGGAAATTTGAATGAATTTCCCAAGGAAATTCAAATGAATTTCCCAAGGAAAGTTCAATGAATTTCCCAAGGAAATTCAAATAAATTTCCCAAGGAAATTCGAATGTATTTCCCAAGGAAATTCGAATGAATTTCCCATGGAAATTCGGATGAATATCACAAGGAAATCTGAATGAATTTCCCAAGGAAATTCGAATGAATTTCCCAAGGAAATTCGAATGAATTTCCCAAGGAAATTCGAATGAATTTCCCAAGGAAATTCGAATGAATTTCCCAAGGAAATTCGAATGAATTTCCCAAGGAAATTCGAATGAATTTCCCAAGGAAATTCGAATGAATTTCCCAAGGAAATTCGAATGAATTTCCCAAGGAAATTCGAATGAATTTCCCAAGGAATTTCGAATGAATTTCCCAAGGAAATTCGAATGAATTTCCCAAGGAAATTCGAATGAATTTCCCAAGGAAATTCGAATGAATTTCCCAAGGAAATTCGAATGAATTTCCCAAGGAAATTCGAATGAATTTCCCAAGGAAATTAGAATGAATTTCCCAAGGAAATTCGAATGAATTTCCCAAGGAAATTCGAATGAATTTCCCAAGGAAATTCGAATGAATTTCCCAAGGAAATTCGAATGAATTTCCCAAGGAAATTCGAATGAATTTCCCAAGGAAATTCGAATGAATTTCCCAAGGAAATTCGAAAGAATTTCCCAAGGAAATTCGAAAGAATTTCCCAAGGAAATTCGAATGAATTTCCCAAGGAAATTCGAATGAATTTCCCAAGGAAATTCGAATGAATTTCCCAAGGAAATTCGAATGAATTTCCCAAGGAAATTCGAATGAATTTCCCAAGGAAATTCGAATGAATTTCCCAAGGAAATTCGAATTAATTTCCCAAGGAAATTCGAATGAATTTCCCAAGGAAATTCGAATGAATTTCCCAAGGAAATTCGAATGAATTTCCCAAGGAAATTCGAATGAATTTCCCAAGGAAATTCGAATGAATTTCCCAAGGAAAGTCGAATGAATTTCCCAAGGAAATTCGAATGAATTTCCCAAGGAAATTCGAATGAATTTCCCAAGGAAATTCGAATGAATTTCCCAAGGAAATTCGAATGAAGGAAAAAAAAAAAAAAAAAAAAAAAAAAAGGAAATTCGAATGAATTTCCCAAGGAAATTTGAATGAACTTCCCAAGGAAATTCGAATGAATTTCCCAAGGAAAATCGAATGAATTTCCCAAGGAAATTCGAATGAATTTCCCAAGGAAATTCGAATGAATTTCCCAAGGAAATTCGAATGAATTTCCCAAGGAAATTCGAATGAATTTCCCAAGGAAATTCGAATGAATTTCCCAAGGAAATTCGAATGAATTTCCCAAGGAAATTCGAATGAATTTCCCAAGGAAATTCGAATGAATTTCCCAAGGAAATTCGTATGAATTTCCCAAGGAAATTCGTATGAATTTCCCAAGGAAATTCGTATGAATTTCCCAAGGAAATTCGTATGAATTTCCCAAGGAAATTCGAATGAATTTCCCAAGGAAATTCGAATGAATTTCCCAAGGAAATTCGGATGAATTTCCCAAGGAAATTCGAATGAATTTCCCAAGGAAATTCAAATGAATTTCCCAAGGAAATTCGAATGAATTTCCCAAGGAAATTCGAATGAATTTCCCAAGGAAATTCGAATGAATTTCCCAAGGAAATTCGAATGAATTTCCCAAGGAAATTCGAATGAATTTCCCAAGGAAATTCGAATGAATTTCCCAAGGAAATTCGAATGAATTTACCAAGGAAATTGAATGAATTTCCCAAGGAAATTCGAATGAATTTCCCAAGGAAATTCGAATGAATTTCCCAAGGAAATTCGAATGAATTTCCCAAGGAAATTCGAATGAATTCCCAAGAATATTCGAATGAATTTCCCAAGGAAATTCGAATGAATTTCCCAAGGAAATTCGAATGAATTTCCCAAGGAAATTCGAATGAATTTTCCAAGGAAATTCGAATGAATTTTCCAAGGAAATTCGAATGAATTTCCCAAGGAAATTCGAATGAATTTCCCAAGGAAATTCGAATGAATTTCCCAAGGAAATTCGAATGAATTTCCCAAGGAAATTCGAATGAATTTTCAAAGGAAATTCGAATGAATTTCCCAAGGAAATTCGAATGAATTTCCCAAGGAAATTCGAATGAATTTCCCAAGGAAATTCGAATGAATTTCCCAAGGAAATTCGAATGAATTTCCCAAGGAAATTCGAATGAATTTCCCAAGGAAATTCGAATGAATTTCCCAAGGAAATTCCAATGAATTTCCCAATTTCCCAAGGAAATTCGAATGAATTTCCCAAGGAAATTCGAATGAATTTCCCAAGGAAATTCGAATGAATTTCCCAAGGAAATTCGAATGAATTTCCCAAGGAAATTCGAATGAATTTCCCAAGGAAATTCAAATGAATTTCCCAAGGAAATTCGAATGAATTTCCCAAGGAATTTCGAATGAATTTCCCAAGGAATTTCGAATGAATTTCCCAAGGAAATTCGAATGAATTTCCCAAGGAAATTCGAATGAATTTCCCAAGGAAATTCGAATGAATTTCCCAAGGAAATTCGAATGAATTTCCCAAGAAAATTCGAATGAATTTCCCACGGAAATTCGAATGAATTTCCCACGGAAATTCGAATGAATTTCCCACGGAAATTCGAATGAATTTCCCAAGGAAATTCGAATGAATTTCCCAAGGAAATTCGAATGAATTTCCCAAGGAAATTCGAATGAATTTCCCAAGGAAATTCGAATGAATTTACAGAATAATTTCGGATGAACTTTACGAGTGAATTCAAATTATTTTTCTGAGGAAATTTCGAAAAATTCGGATGAATTTCACCAAGAAAATTTGTATTATTTCCGTGACGATATTAGGATGAATTTCCCGAGAGAATTTGGATAAACTTTCCTTTTATTTTCGGAAAAAAATGCTGATGAAATTTGAATTAATATTTCGTAAAAACTGATGACATTCGGATGAATTTCCGTGGAAATTCAAATGAATTTTGATGAATTCGAATGATTCTCCCGTGCAAGTTCAGTCCTTGGAAATTCGAACGAGTTTCCCGTTGAAATTCGGAAGGAAGAACATGAAAATAACGAATAATCCTACATGTTAGGGATGTTGCTCATATCATTTGAATTGATCGGTGGTTTGCAATTCTATTCTAGCAGGAAACAGCAGTTAATTGATTAATTAATTTGAACGGTACAAAGACTTGATGGTTGGATAGTCAAGAGAAATAGCAAAGATTTTATTTGGGACTCATTGGCGAACAGTTGCAAGAATGGCTAACCTGTGACAGGATTATTTGGAAAACGGGCCGCAACTTGTACATACGAGTACACGAAGAATGGCGAAGAATAGCTCCACAAATCTGCATGCGAAAATGTGGGAAACATTTTTCTCTTTACCTGTGGTAGATCATCAATTTCCTGATTATAATTTGAAGCGATAAATAGTCTTTTTCTTGATTATTCAGAAACTTTAACAATTTTAGATTCACCCAATAAGGTGTTTATTGGGTCCATGCAATTTTTTGCGTTTGCTCGATCATAAATATCTGACGACCGCATTCGTACCGCGAATCCACTGTGCAACGCAAAGTTTCAATTTCCAACAGCAATGATCTTCCGTTCGTGAACCATAGTGCGATGGGATTCAATTTTTCATGCAACTTTTCCATTACCATCCGGAGCGGGAACCGATCCGTTCGAGTGCCCTCCCGGTTGCCGTCGGTCGAGATGCCGAAAAATTCCTTCGGGAGTGACGACAACGACGGAGTGCAAGTAAATAAATTGATTAAAATCCGCAAAAGGCAGCCCCACTCGAATTCCCCACCAGCGTGCGTGGGTGTAGCTTTCGTCGTCGTTTCAATAGTATGTAAGGTGGAAGAGCCAATAGTGCGCCTGTAGCATTTGTTTAGTTCGGAATTACTTCTCTTCTGTTTGGTTATGGTTTTGTATTCCTTAAAAAACATACTTGACAAGTGTTTTAAAATTGTTATTTTTCGAAAGTTTTCTATAGATACCATTTCATAAATTGGTTTTACTGGAGAATCATAACGAATAAACAAAAAACAAAATCTGAGGCCAAATCTAAAGCCAAATTTGATAGAACGGTTTTACTCAAAGATTTAATGAAGATACGAATTACGAATTGATCAGTAGTTTATTTCACACTGACATGTTTGGTTTCGCTTTAAAACGATGCTTTTGATATCAAATAATATTGACTTCAACTACTGTTGTACTAAATAGTTTCATTATTTATTGTATTTCTTCATTCGTGTACCTAATGGTTGATTATATTTAAGTAAATTTTGGAACCAAACAATTCGTTGAAATTATAAGAAATGCGTTGTTGCATCGATAACTGTTTCGACCATTTACCCTAGTGAATAATCGTGAAAGGAAAAACTTCTGCTCGACACTTCTTCTTGGCGTTCAGCCCGGCATCTTGTGTCAATAGAAATTCGTGTCTGGTTGATGATTTTGTGTGTTGAAATTTAATGACTCAACAAATTGCTTCATTTGTCGACGCCAAATGAAATGTGAAATCTGTTCGATAGGATAAGTTCGCTCTCTGCTGCGGTTTGAAAGTGAGGGGATGGTGGGTAAGGAACTATGCAAAGCAAATACAGCATTTTCCGCTGAACACTGATCGGGGAATGATTAGAGAACTAAGTCAAGATTTCTTAGTCTGTTTGTTTGGTGGTTGGTGAATGGGTTTCTCACGTTCAATTTCTAATGCTATTTTTTTTCTGTTTCATTTCAGGTATGTAAGATTGTCAACCCGAAGAGAATGCCTTCTATCGTTTATGTGAGTATAAATTCACGTAAAGGTGCATTCTTAGATATGTTGAAAAAAATATGTTCTAAAATTTGTGACATTTTTCAACTTGTATTCTAAAAATGTGATAGTCACACATATGTAGAAATGTCTAAAATATCTAAAAATGTAAGATTTTTTGTCGTTGACTGACTGTACCCGAATGCAATGCTGCTCCACTGTTGAACGTTTTTTCCCTCCGCATCTCCCTTCCTGATATTGTTGCTAATGTGTTACCGATAGTTAGAATCATTTAAAATTGCCATTTTGCGACGTTTCCTGGAAGGCACTACCAAGTTCGTTGCTTCGAGCGAGCATTGGAAGGAAAAGACCATCTCAACAATCATCGTGTTTCACTCGCATTTTTTTTCTGCTGAGTGCTGATGCACGGTCCCCGGGTAAAATCTATTTATTACGCTAAAATTCAGTATTTACGACTGATGTGTAGCAAAACATTCAATAAGTATTCTAACGCTCATTTAGACCTTCGACCACAATTGCGTTACGTTGTTTATGGATGACGTCGTACTGGGAGGACCTCGGTGTTGTTGTCACGATTCGCGGCACAGATAGGAAGTTGAATAATTTGTTGGAAATACAATTACCATCCTTCCGCTTTTTCTGTTTATTTTCCGGGACGTGAAAGTGCAGCTGCATTTAACGGATAGGTACTTGGAGCATGCCGCACCGCTAACTGGGTCTACGGCTTTACTTTAGGGTCGAAGTAAGTTGGTTTGAAACATTGTCCACTGGTAGACATGATTGGATAATTGAAGAGCTTCTTCTAATTCTTCTAAACAGAATAGTCCAATTGAATGAAAAGCGTTGGATTGAATACATATTGAGAAATTTTTGTTTCAATCATGAAATCTTTCCTGATGGGGATAAGATTCCACAATTCAGAGCAATTCAGATATCTAAGCAATCGAATTCCTAATTCGACTATTAAAATTTCTCATCAGAGGTCCATAGTTCTCAAAGCACTCGCATTAGTTGCCACTTCCATTTTGCTTAACAGGCGCTGCATCAAAAAGCAGTTCTGCATACATATCTCACAAGGATTAGCTCCTATAAAACATACAACCACAAATCTTCCACTAGGACTAGGGACATCAGTAACGAAAAAAGACAATTTTAACCAACTCCGCTTCCCGGTTTACAAGTTGAAGACACAAAAAAAAATCAGAAACTTTGAGACGATGAGTCAAAGTGCAACCGAGAAAGCAGCGGAAACTCTTCCCGCTGGCTCTGTCCAGGCGGAGGCTCTCGTTCTGCCAATTCGCACTTGTCCGAGCGATTCGGGGCTGCTGTGTTGTTCATTGGAAAAGTTTCCGCGGTGCAATTTTCAGCTTGCGGTAGCTTTGAAGTTGAATTTCCGAACAACCAACCGGCAGCACGACGACGCGGCGATTGCGGCGGTCAAGGCTGGCGAAAGGAGGACGTGTTTTCGCTAACTAGCCTTTTGCGGTTGACTTTTCTTGCTTTTGTGTGGCGCATAGTTCTGCCTGTGGTGCGGCGGCCTCACTTGACTCGGAAGATAGGAAAAGTTCTCCGGCGGTTGTCGTCGTCGTCGTCGGTTCGAATGATGTCCCCATGAAGTGTAACAAATGCAGAAGTGGAATTTCTTAATTAGCTTCTTTGTGTGGCGGCAGCGGGAAAGTTTGTAAGCTGCTGTGATGTTGGACCTGTTTCATCTTTTCTTCTCATTGAACTGTAATTATGAGAACGAGTTTTTAAAACAGGTGGAAGCGTGTTCTACTTAGAGTGATTGGTCAACAGCTTACTTCATCTGATTAGATACAGGCCATGGATGCCAACAGTGATGTCATTTCACTGGGGTTTTACACTAGAGTGTAAGAGATTCTATCGAAATGAGGATAAGAGAATCAAAACGCAGCGCGTAAAATGAACCTTCTGCTGTGAGTGATCTGGTATGCGTGCTTAAGAGAGCGCTTGCGTAGAGAAATCAAGGCAGCGTACACCCACTCACCACTCTAGAGAATTGAATTTTAGGTGCACTCAAGTTCTCTCACTTCAGTGAGATCCTCAGCGTGCCTCACTCCAGTGTACCACTGCAGTGATATCACCACAGAGTTGCGTTCGAACGATTCTGCTGCTCTGTTATTCTTTCCCTGCTCGATGTTGTGCTGAAGGACTCGCATGAGTCGCATGCAAACAGTCCGGATTCCGGAATCAAGGTGAAACGGGTACGCTGTATGAAAGTATCAACAGCAGCAATCGACTGTAACATGAAACGTTCCTATTTTAAATTACACGTAGCGATTGCGTAGCGTTGTTAAATAGATTTTATGAATCTTTTCGGTTGCCATTCTTCGTTTTGATCTATCTTTCGGATTGCTAAAGTATAGCGATAAAAGAAATGCTATTGTAAACAAGTACCACAGGGATTTTAATAATTTAAATTTGTGAATCTGATAGATGAGCAGAGTTGTCAATCATCATAGTTTTTAAACAAGGATGTTTTTGATCATTTGGTAACTTGGGTTCGATCACTTAGTAGTTTATCAATAACTCATTCCAGAGGCTAAATTTCAAAATGCAATGAATGATGTACTTCTTCCAAACGTCTAGCCAAGCAAGCCGTTGGCATGTCCACGAGTCCCTCCAAGACACGTGGATTCGCAAAGTTAGTTTCAATTTGTCCAATTTTACATGAATGAATATAATGCAAAACAAATGAAAAGAGATAAGATATATTAAATCAAAATAGTGATGAATCAAAAACATGACTAATCAAAAAGAAATACATTTTAAAACCAATTTAAAAAAAACATTGAACCATTTAACCATTTAACCAGAAGTAAATAAATTCCAATACGAAAGTCTGCAAAAGCCTAATTTGATTGTATTTTGAATATGTATCTACTATTTGCATTTTATGTGAAGACTATGAAAAAGCAGCACTTTAAAAAAATATAAAATCCAACATTGAATATAGACAATTTCATAAAAAGTGTTCCTTCCATCGTTCTCAATCAAATCGTATCGTCTTGTGAATCACAAAGCATTTACCTATGCGTTAAACCAGTGATGGCCAAAGAGTGGCCCGCAGGCCGCATGCGGCCCTCGAAACCTTCTTCTGCGGCCCGCGAAGTATTTGAAAATATACACAATATGTGGCCCAATGATAAACATGAGATGACACGAAAAGCCAGGGAATTTATCATGTTCACAACATTGAATGTTTAAGCACCCTATTGCAAGAATTATGTTATCATCATGATTAACAATATTCATTACTTCATAGATATTACGTAAGCCAACAGCAAACAACTTCGGGCTGAAAATAGCTAATTCGTCCTTTTTTGTTCGCAGATTCAAATGTTGAACTTAAGATCAAAATAATGAAAACATTACCATTACATCGCTCTGAAATAAGAATGCATTCAATATAAGTTAGGCCTTAGCAACATTCAATTGAGAAGTAACTTGATTTCTATCCCAAGAAATTATTGACTATTAACGTACTTAACGCAACGAAAAATATTTTACAAAGTCAAGATGTATTAGTTGATGAACAAAAGGTTTCAGTAAACTTCAATTGTTCGGAAATTTGGAAACACGGTAAATAGTGCGGAATGCAGATTTACTCGATTTCTATTCAACACCGCTGGCAAGTTCACCTGGCTTCAAAATCATGTTTCTCGTTATTTCGCGCGACAAGTCATAATCAATGAGGTTTAGTAATCTCACTCAATCACTCATCTCAATGTTAAATGACACAGAATTGGAAGATTCATTATTGTTGTCTCTACTAACGAGTTTTTGGGCCCTAGTCCGGCTTACCTCGGGTAGGAATTGGACGATTTCAATTTTGACCGCTCAAATAAGAAATAAAATTTTCAGAATCAATTATCTAATCAAAATCTCTTATTTACTTTTTTTTGCATTTTCCATGAATTTCGCATATTTGAATTCCTTGAAACGATAAATTAAAGTTGAGGAATCGTTACTGTTTTGTAACGAACAATAAGCTTTCAACAAAAGCTCAAAATCCTAAAGATCAGACGAAAATATGCTCATTTGGAAAATAGCTTAAAATATGTTCTGCAAAAGTATGCTGAAGAAATGTTGCGAAAAATATTTTTCGTCTCATGTCCGCTACAAAGTTTCTGTTAGTATGAATCTTAAAATCAATTGGCTATAAAACTAAATAAGAATGTTCTTACAAACATATTATTTGAAGAAAACCCAGGCAACGAATTTGATTCATTGTGTAATAGGTATAAAATTCATTTTGATGAAACTTTAAATTTCTTTTTAAAACACGCTTTAACAGTTCAAATTTGCTGTACGGCCTTGATAAGTAAAAAATGCTGGGGACAACTGCGCTAGACCTAGAACCTAATATCAATGGGATGCAAATAATTGCCTTGTGCGAAGAAATACGAAGCAAGAAGAAAAAGAAGAAAAAACAACATCGGCAGTCATGCCGCTGCGCCGTCCATCCCAACGATCTCAGCAATCAACTGGTCGGGGTTCAGCTAATTGCAGAAGGAATCGCACCATTTGCAGAAGGTTATCCTCAGTTATGGGGTAGAGGGATATCCGATACGATTTGTGATCAATTAAATCTACTAAATGAAAGTTTGAGTAGAAAAATCGGTAATTTATCATTGGCGCTTGGTGCGATTTGGCTGAACCCCGACCAACTGTTTCGCTCACTTCAGTTCGCACTGCAGTGCGGAATCTTCAGTGGTGCACTGATATAGTTCACTGAATTAGTTGACACTCAATCACTACAGCGCATCCCAGTGCTCTTTGTTCACGCTACAGTTTGGGACAGTGTGGAGTGCTTTAAATTGTGAGCGCAGCTAGTTCATCGCTGCGCGCGGGAAAAGAGTGTAGTGATAATCAATGACGAGTGCGATGCTCTCAATTGTAGAAGAGTGTTGAGAGTAATCTGGCACTCGCTCTTTGCTACACAGAGGAGAATGACAACACTGGATGCCAAACATTGTAGAGCTGTAGCGCAGAGTTCCGCAAAAAGTTAACACAAAGTGAATTCCAGTATTATTAATAGAGGCCTGTCATTTTTAACACCTGTTGGTGTTTTGCTTATGCATTTAGGCCGTATAGGCCGACTGTGCAAATCAACGATGTATACAAAGCTAGTTTGTCCGAGTCTGTTTGATACTTTAGCTGGCTACGCAAACCGTAAAAAAATCCTACTTGCAGCCGGAACACGTCTTTTCACTTCGCGTATTTTTGATTTCGTCAACAACCTCGAATCGCATCCCATCCATTTTCACTTCGGAACCAACACTGTTTGGACTGCCCCGTTCTCTGCCAGCCACCTTAGTTTTGATAGAGTTTATTTCCAGCTCTATGCATTCATCCCCTCCCCTTCAAAAGGCACCTTCCACTGCTCTGCGATCTACAAACCAAAGAGCATTTAAGACTTTTTGATGATGGTTCCGTTTCTTTGCTCAGCAGATCTTCATGTTGCACCTCGAGAGCTATGTTGAATAGTGGATTAGAGAGCGCATCGCCCTGGTTTAATCTATCTTATGCCACGAACGATTCGGATGTCTCACCAGATATTCTGACGCTCAATATGAATCAATTAAGCGCCGAACAAATCAGCCTGATGAGCTTCGCCGGGAAGCCATTTCGGAATCTGAACGCAAAATCGTTCGGTATTATCACGGCTGGTGATTACAGTAAAATGAGACCCACAAAGCGTTCCTTTGACGGGAAAGTGCTGCTGAATAGTCAAGATTTCCATTCTCAGAAGTATTGATTTTCGAGTGAACTGATGCTACAAACAAGGACAAAGCTGATATGTGCCGACGGTGTCGATCCAGTCTTACTGGACACGACCCACCCGAGGACGGTTTTCTGTAGCACTTGAATAGTTCACTCTTTGGTGCTGAGTGCCTTGGCCGGCCGCTCATGAAATGATGCCTGGCAGTACATAGAACAAGACATCTATGACATGACTGGAACAAAATTACTCAATCCTTGGATCGACGAGGTACGATGAAATGACAATAACATTCATACCCCTCCGAACTCCTGGTGTGTCTTCCGTCGCAGACGCTTCAGTTTTTGCGACAGGTACCCCGTCTTCAAATTAAATTGCGGCGCAGGGGCCAACAGTTCACCATGGCGCGGCGGTTTGTTATAAAACGGTCAAGGTAACTCGGCAAACATTTCCGAGGAAACCTGCCAATACGTAGGTGCTAATTATTTTATTTATTCAGACTAAGGCCGAAGTGGCCTGTGCGGTATATAAGAGTCTTCTCCATTCGGCTCGGTCCATGGCTACACGTCGCCAACCACGCAGTCTACGGAGGGTCCGCAAGTCATCTTCCACCTGATCGATCCACCTTGCCCGCTGCGCACCTCGCCTTCTTGTGCCCGTCGGATCGTTGTCGAGAACCATTTTCACCGGGTTACTGTCCGACATTCTGGCTACGTGCCCGGCCCATCGCAGTCGTCCGATTTTTGCGGTGTGAACGATGGATGGTTCTCCCAACAGCTGATGCAATTCGTGGTTCATTCGCCTCCTCCACGTACCGTCCGCCATCTGCACCCCACCATAGATGGTGCGCAGCACTTTCCTTTCGAAAACTCCAAGTGCGCGTTGGTCCTCCACGAGCATCGTCCAGGTCTCGTGTCCGTAGAGGACTACCGGTCTAATTAGCGTTTTGTAGATTGTCAGTTTGGTACGGCGGCGAACTCTATTCGATCGGAGCGTCTTGCGGAGTCCAAAGTACGTACGATTTCCAGCCACTATGCGTCTCCGAATTTCTCTGCTGGTGTCATTTTCGGCAGTCACCAGTGAGCCCAAGTACACAAATTCTTCTACCACCTCGATTTCGTCACCACCGATGCAAACTCGCGGTGGGTGGCTCACATTGTCTTCTCTTGAACCTCTGCCTATCATGTACTTCGTCTTCGACGTGTTGATGACTAGTCCGATCCGCTTAGCTTCCCTCTTCAGTCTGATGTAGGCTTCCTCCATCTTCTCAAAGTTACGTGCCATAATATCTATGTCGTCGGCGAAACCAAATAGCTGGACGGACTTATTGAAAATTGTACCACTCGTGTTAATCCCTGCTCTTCGTATTACCCTTCCAAAGCGATGTTGAATAGCAAACACGAAAGACCATCACCTTGCCGTAACCCTCTGCGGGTTTCGAAGGGACTCGAGAATGCCCCTGAAACTCGAACTACGCACATCACCCGATCCATCGTCGCTTTGATCAACCGTGTCAGTTTATCCGGAAAACCGTGTTCGTGCATTAGCTGCCATAGCTGGTCCCGATCGATTGTATCATATGCGGCTTTGAAGTCGATGAATAGATGATGTGTGGGCACGTTGTATTCGCGGCATTTCTGCAGTACTTGGCGAATGGCGAACACCTGGTCCGTGGTGGAGCGTTCGCCCATAAAACCCGCCTGGTACTGCCCCACGAACTCCCTTGCAGTTGGTGCTAGTCGACGGCATAAAATTTGGGAGAGTACCTTGTAGGCGGCGTTCAGCAATGTGATTGCGCGCTAGTTGCTACAATCCAGCTTATCGCCATTTTTGTTGATGGGTCACACGACACCTTCCATCCACTCCTGCGGCAAAACTTCCTCCTCCCAAATTTTGGTAATGACCCAGTGCAGCGCTCTAGCCAGTGCCTCACCACCATGTTTAAATAGCTCTCCTGGTAGTTGGTCGACCTCAGCGGCTTTGTTGTTCTTCAGCCGGCCAACCTCCTCCTGGATTTCCTGGCGATCCGGAGCCGGTAGAATTATGTCCTGCGCGCGTTCTCCCCGGTCCATCACCATACCGCCATCTTTGTCTGCCACATCGCCATTCAGGTGTTCTTCATAGTGCTGCCGCCACCTTTGGATCACCTCACGCTCGTTCGTGAGAAGGTATTCGTTTATGTCCTTACACATATCGGGCAATGGCACGTGGCCCTTACGTGAACGGTTTAACTTCTCATAGAACTTTCGTGTGTTATTAGCGCGGTACAGTTGCTCCGTCTCTTCACGGTCTTGATCTTCCTGCTGGCGCTTTTTCCTCCGGAAAATCGAGTTTTGTCTGTTCCGCGCCTGTTTATATCGTGCCTCGTTCGCCCTCGTACGGTGTTGCAGCAATCGCGTCCATGCTGCATTCTTCTCTTCCACTAACTGCTCACATTCACCGTCATACCAGTCGTTTCTCTGATCCGGGGGCACCGTGCCAGGTACAGCGGTTGCAGTGCTACCAATGGCGGATCGAATATCTCTCCAGCCATCTTCAAGAGACGCTGCGCCTAGCTGCTCTTCCGTTGGGAGTGCCACTTCCAGCTGCTGCACGTATTCTTGGGCTAGTCTACCGTCTTGTAGCCGCCCAATGTGAAGTCGCAGCGTCCGTCTTCGACGCGTGTTGTACACCGTCGAGAGTTTTGAGCGTAGGCATACTGCAACGAGGTAGTGGTCGGATTTAATATTCGCACTGCGGTAAGTGCGGACGTTCGTGATGTCGGAGAAAAATTTACCGTCGATTAGAACGTGGTCGATTTGGTTTTCCGTTTCTTGGTTGGATGATCTCCATGTGGCCTTGTGGATATTTTTGCGGGGAAAGACGGTGCTTCGGACTACCATTCCGCGGGAGGCTGCGAAATTTATGCATCGTTGGCCGTTGTCATTCGATACGGTGTGCAGACTATCCGGTCCTATGACCGGTATATACATTTCCTCCCTTCCTACCTGTGCGTTCATGTCACCGATGACGATTTCGACGTCCCGCGGTGGGCATCCATCGTATGTCTGCTCCAGCTGTGCGTAGAACGCTTCTTTATCATTGTCGGGTCTCTCTTCGTGTGGGCAGCGCACGTTGATGATGCTATAGTTGAAGAAACGGCCTTTTATCCTCAGCTTGCACAACCTTGCGTTGATTGGCTGCCACCCAATCACGCGTTGGCGCATCTTACCCAGTACTATGAAGCCGGTTCCCAGCTCGTTAGTGGTGCCACAGCTTTGGTAGAAGGTAGCCGCTCGATGCCCGCTTTTCCACACTTTCTGTCCTATCCAGCAAATCTCCTGCAGCGCCACAACGTCTAAGTTGCGGGGATGTAATTTATTTATTTATTTGCCGTCAATCAAATGTAGACCAATTATACTTTGTACAATAAATACTTATTTTCTAGTCTATGTGTACTTATTACCTAACTTGTCTAGAGAAGAACACTTTTTTTAGATTAGTTTTACTCATCGTTACATCAATTGTTTCACAATGTGCATTATAACATGTCATCATTCTATTTATTGGGCCATTTCTGCCATAGTTTGTTCTTTGATTATTGATATAAAATAGACTTCTATTTCTAAGTGGACGGATAGGGGCGTAAAAATTAATATTTGCCAAAATTTCACTACTATCCACTCTTTGTGCGATAATATCGTTCATGAAAGCTATCATTGAGAATTCCCTGCGTTTTTGAGTTCTTCTAGGTTAATTAATAAACACCGTGATTCATAAGGAGGCAATGGTAGAGACGTCCACCCTAGTTTTCGGAGCGCAAAAGTAAAAATTGTTTCTGAACTGATTCTATGCGGTTTACATGTGTTTCATGATACGGAGCCCAAACTACACTGCAGTATTCTAAATGAGGCCTAACATGTGCAACGTACAAAGTTTTGATTGTGTAAGGATCATTGAAATTATAACTGAATCTTTTGATAAAACTAAGCATGTTGCTTGCTTTATAGATAATATTATTATAGTGATCTATAAACGATAATTTGGAGTCCAGAATGATACCTAAATCTCTAATTAGTTTGCATCTTTCAACTGTTTTCTGACCTATGTATATTTGTTCTTGTGCCGTATTGATCTTTCTTGTAAACGAGATTGAATGGCACTTTTTTATATTCAGTTGTAACAGATTTTTCTTACACCATTTATAAAAATCGTTGATTTCATTTTGAAACACTAGTAGATCAGATTGCTTATGTATTTCTAAAAAGAGTTTCATGTTATCTGCGTAAATTGAAACATTCAGGTAATTCAAAACATGATTCACATCGTTGACGAATAAGATGAATAGCAATGAACCAAGGTGGGATCCTTGTGGTACTCCAGATGTAACCTTAACTTGTTTTGACAAACATCCATCAAATCTTACTCTCTGGGTTCTGCCAGTCAAATATGATTCAATCCATTTTATTAACCTGGGATTGAGGCCTAGCTTGGATAATTTGAAAAGTAAGAGAGAAATATCAACTCTGTCAAACGCCTTACTGAAATCAGTGTATAGAGCTTCAACATAATTTCCTCTATCTAAAGCGTTTATCGAAAATGATACAAATTGCAGCAAGTTAGTCGTTGTTGACCTTCCTTTAACAAAACCGTGCTGGTTACGGGTAATTAAACCTTGAACTTGTGTGAAGATTTTATTGTTAATAATGGATTCAAATAACTTAGGAATGCAAGACAATATAGCGATGCCACGGTAATTTTTAATGTCAGATTTTTGCCACTTTTAAAAATTGGTATCAAAAACGATTGTTTCCAAGTAGAAGGAAGCGTATTGTGTTTCAGAGATGAATTAAATAACCAAAATAGAGGTTTGACAAACTCATTTGGAAGTGATTTAAACAGTATGGGTGGTAGGTGGTCAGGGCCAGCACCCTTCGAAGAGTCTAAAGATTTGAGGGCATGTAGGATTTCGTTTGGAGATATGTTATCAACTGCGACATCATTTTCTAACTCAGGAAGGTAAGAGAAATAAGAGTAATCACGATCACAGTTATCATGTATTGTGTAAACGTCTTGAAAAAAATCAGCAAATAAGTTACTGACTTCAAATGAATTATTCCCAATCTTATTGTCAAGTTGCATTTTTGTTGGAAAACTACTGGATTTTTGTTTATCTCGAACATAGTTGAAAAATGATTTTGGGTCTGATTTAATATTGCGTTCAATCTTATTAGTGTAATCATCATGTGCCTTTTTAATTTCTAAATTCAACTCATCACATAATGACAAATAATATGCTTAATTTGAATCGTATTATTCTCATACGCTTTATGCGCTTTTTGTTTTCTATTTTTTATATTAACTATATTCCTATTGTACCATGCTGGAATCTTATTTTTATATTTTTTGTTTTGCTTTATAGGTACTGCCATCATTAATACATCGCTCAATGTTTGATAGAATACATTTACGGCTTGGTCAGGATTTAGGTTGCCGATAAGGGTTTGCCAATCGATACAGTTCAAGTTATTTTTAATAAGCTCGTAGTTTGCATTTCTAAAATCGAGGTAGGGTTCGGATAGATTGTCATCAAATGTTCTAGATGTCTCGTGGTTGAAAATGGAGTATTCAATTGCAATATGAAACACTTCGTTTTTCCATAGAGGGGAAGATGACTCGGTCACGCAGAAATCATCAGTCATATTAGTAAAAAGTAAGTCTAGGTAGCAATTGTTATGATTTCTAACATGATTCACTTGATGCAATCCTATGTTTGAACTTTTGTCAAAGAGAGTTTGAAGTGTTTCATTATCTCCTACAATTGGTATCAAAAAATGGTCATTTTCGTCGTCAACAATAAAAGTAGCTGCTCGCTGATTAAAGTCACCATATATGTGAACGTTTGTTTCGGCATTAAATTTTGATACGATTTCTTCAGCAATTTTCAAATTTCTTCATATGACTCCTTTTTTGCATGTTCAGGAGGAAAGTACACTGTCGCAAAAATATGTACTTGGTTCCCAATAGCAGACTTGATCCAAATATGATCAAATTCTTTACATTTAACTGATTCAATTTCTTCGGCCTCATAATCTGTGCTAGCAGCGATCAATACTCCTCCACCAGATTTCTTATTAGATAGCGATTTATCGCGATCATCTCTAAAAACATTGTAGCGATTCCCAAACACTTCTTCATTATTCACACTAGAATCCCAACTAGTCTCAGTTCCTAAAATGAAGTTATAATCACAAGATGCTACCTGTTTGTAAATTTCATTAATTTTACAGGCACTTTTCATCCTGTTAAAATTTTGACAATAAATCGTTACTTCTTTAGTTGAACCTAATGCGTCAATGCCTCGTTCTTCAGAATCTTGCGTCTCTAATAAAGAAAATTTGCATTACCTACATTCGACGAAGCTATATGGTTTGAATGACCTATGAACCAGTTGGGCGAGGAAGAGCCACACGTCGGTCTGATGAGGGGTTGAGTGTCTCTCCTCGTTGGAAATTGGTGTATCTATTATTGCCATTTGATGTCAGGGGCCCGGCAAATTGTCGCTTCGCTGCGTTGAGTAGTTCTCTATCGGGCGCGTAGTTCCTATTATTGTTGTTGTTGTTGGAGGTGTTGGCGGCTCCGTGGTAATTGAAGTAAACGCTGTTGTAATTGGTATCGTTGGTTTTGTTGCTCCTCGATCGGCGATTTCGTGCCCCTATATATGTTTTTGTTGACTTGTCATATTCACTCCAGTCGGCTCTCCACACCTTCCATAATGTTCTGCGCCCATTTATCCACCTCCAATTCGTGTCATTAGAAGGATTCGGTTGTGGAGTAAACATATCCATATCCAGGTCAATCAGTTTATCGGCTATGTTTGGTGCAGGGTCTTGTATCGTAGGCTTTAAATTCGACTCCAGAGCACTGAAAGCCACAGATAATGCTTTCAACTCGTCTAATACTTCCGAGTTGATTGGATTTATCTGTTCCACTACTTGCGAGTGATCAGCAAATTTAGACGCAATCTACTGCGTGCATATTCCTAAATTGGTCACTTCGAGCAGAAGATTGGCCATCATCGATTTGAGCGAATCGGTAATGTTTTGCTTAACGACCTCCAGTGTGTCATCAAAAAGTGTTGATACGTGGTTTTTGAGGGCGGTGACCGCGACCGTTGCATTTTTATTCGCCTTCAGCTCGTTTTTAATACCGTCAAGCTGGGACTCAAGACGATCAACTGCTTCGTGGAATACACTGTCGTTCTGCATCTTCAGGGTAGACCTGTGATTGGCCTCCGTTTGAGCTTTAATCTGATCTGAGAGAAGTGACTGTTGGCAAATCAATTCTTTCAGATTAAGTTCGATGCCGACACGGGATTGACAATCTGTGCAAGCGGGCAGCATGTATTCGCGCACCAAATCTTCATGCTCCCGTTTAACTCCAATACAAGCAGCGTGGAATCGCTTTGGACAACTTTCACATTTCCACAAAAAACGATTGTCACTAACACTGCTTTTACAAATTTTGCAACTCATTATGCACTAAGTATAATTGAGGCTTCACTTAAAGATTAATTATTTAATTACACTAAATAAAAACGCGGACCGAATCGAAAATGCGACCGCACTGTTTGGTGTCTACGACCATCGTAGATCATCCTGTCTCAACCTGCGAAACCTAGCGACTTGCAGTTCCATGTTCCAAGCTTCCAATCGTGTTCCTTTATTCGTCGCCTAGGTCTTTGCCGATTATATCGAGTCGCATTATCTCTTATATTGTTCGTAATTATTGGTTTTCCAGGCGGTTTATTGGGCCTGCGCAAACCTCCTGTCTCGTCGGAGGGCCGTCGTGTCAGGGCTGTTTAGCGTCCCACCTAACACCAGGACTTGAGCTTGTGCGCTTTGAGCGGCACACGGTCGCTTTGGTAGGGCCCACTTGCGGATACATGCAGCTTTTTATAGGAATTTAACAGGGCCCACTGTCAAACCCCACCACATCCTAGGCAAGCCCCACAACTCGCAGATGGCCTGGGGAGGGATCGTCAAGCCCTTGGACATAGTCCCTGCTGCCCGCAACAGTCGTAACAGTCACCAAATGGCGTTTTTCAATATTACCTAGAACTTCATAGAACATGCAAAAAATGGAGAAATGATAATAAAAAAGATTTTATGAAAAAAAAAAACATTTTAAGGGGTTGTCGGCATAAAACGTGAAATATCTCAAACAGTAATGAAATTACAAACTTGCCGTCTTTGACATTTGGCCATCTACGGATCATTCTGCATAACGTTGGTGTCTTGTGTTGGTGCCCCACTGCCACCCATGGTCTGCAAGTCACACTCGAAAACCGGAAAACGATATCCTTCGACAGTTTGTTATCGATGATATTGTAGATATCCTGGTTCAGATTGACGCTGGTCTTGTTCATGTCCAGATAAGAAACGGGTCTTGGTTGTTTGTTGGAGGAATCGAATTCACTGCCAGTTATCACGCAAAAGGACGTTGCATCCTTGAATTTGGAGAGCAGATTTGCTGGAGGAGTTTATGTAGATAGTAGAGGTCGATGAGGGTGGAGAGAAGTTGAAGATTTTGCCGCAATAGGACGTCGTTTTTGTATCGCAATTTCTGCTCGGTTGTTGCAGTCTCAATCAGTAGGCGAGGCGTGTCACAACGTGTTGATTATTGCTGATTTTTTGTCCATTGTGGAAGAATGTTGCGCTGTCAGCCATCGCTTCATACTGGGCAGTGTCCAGAGGTTTTCGAGGCGAGCTTTTTCATTCTTGACGAAAGACAATTTGGAGCAATTGGTTTCGTCGGTATTTTGGCCGGATTTCGAATGAAATTTTGTTCCATATGAATGTACTTTTCGGTGCGATCCAACAAATTTTCAAATTGACCAACCAAATATTTGAACGACGGTCGCAGTTTTGGGTCATCCAACCACCAAGAACGAATTATGCCATTTATTTGTTCCGATTTTTTTTCGGAAGGAATCGAATCGGTACCCTTGCTTCGGCAAGGTGTACAAATTTTGTGGTGGAATGCCAGGGTAGTGCGAGGTGCCAAGGGTGATCAGTTCCCAGCACACGACTCTGAAAGACCAAACTTTGCTTTGTAATGTAGATGTGATCCGAAAGCGTATCAGTTGCCATCCACTGGACCGGTACTTGATCCTTGCTCTTCTTCAAATAAGCGTCATCTTCGTGCACATCTCGCGTAAGTCCAAAGTCGGATATCTTGCACACTTTGCCCTCGACGAGAAGCACATTCCGCGCGGCCAGATCGGAATGAACCAATTTGAGTTCGATTAAATAGGCCAGATCGGAATGAACCAATTCGAGTTCGATTGAATTTCCTTGCTGATTTGCCAGGTGAAAGACAGAATCTTTTTGCCGTGATAAGTTCGATGGCATTCTCGTAGTCGGTAGAGTCCATCACTTCCAGTTTGCGGAGATAGTTTTTTAGTGATCCAAACTGGCAAAACTCTATAATATAATGATAGAGGGAGGTTCCCTTTTGGTATAGACACCGAGTAGTCGGATCACGTTGGATGGGTCACTTCTTGCAGCAGTTGGTATTCGGACAGCAGCGATAACAACTTTACAGAATAGCTTTGCTTTGAGAACTTTGGCAAACTCTCCAGGGCCGAGCGTTATGTCTAGAATCAGTTTCGCGCGAGGAAATTCCCACTGCGAGACAAGATCAATTTTAAGGTTATATTATCATTGATCCTCGAGTTGAACGGTAAGTCCGCCACAATTTTCGAAATGACCACAATTGGCGCATCAACCAATCCATTCTGATCAATCCATTCTGGTATTACATAATTACCATCCGTATCGTTGTTGTACGGTACAACTGGCTCAGTGGAGGCCCTCGTTTTGGTTTTGTTTTTTCCCATGTTCCTTTTTTTATACCGAGCCTACTGAAGCAATTGCACTGCACTGCTGCTGTCGATCGGCATGTGCAAGCTGCTGCTCCCGGTATGTTGATTTCTCGGGCTGAAGTATGCAGGCATTCGAAGACACCGGATTATTCAGTCAGGATAAACGCAATCCTGTGGACAAATTTGGATCATCTGGCCATATCTGGCCATGTCCTCCAGCAGATCGCATACGTTTTCCGGATAGTAGCTAAAGTCCGGTGTTCAGGTAAGATATTGTCGAATGTAAATAGATTCCTTTTGTTTAGCAAACATTGAGAAACGGCTGGATTTAGGAATTTGCAACATGCAGTTACCCATCAGGCTGACAACTCCACAGCTGTTGACACAACTTCTCAAATTCGGATGACGGGAGCAAAAACCCTCGAAAGGATGTTGCACGAGACTCCAACGGTATATTTGATAGATATTCCAATCGTAGCGCTGTGATCCAGCCATCTAACCAACAATCGTTACATGACGTTTGTCGGTTGCTTTCGAAAAGCTGTAGCATCTTTAAGATGGACGATGCTTTCACACTCAGTAGTATCGAAAGCATTGAGTGAGTTGAAGATAATCCGGTTGTATATATTCGTTCTCCTCTCCGTAATCAGTTCATACATGTTGCCTGGCCGAGTCACACGCGCATACTGAGAAGCATTGTTGAAGAATTCTACTCGGTTCAGATAGGTGAAATTGACAAAGGCCGCTTCTATTCTATTGCTTGATCGTTTCTTCTCACCTCCGCCCGATCGTGCCAATTTACTGTCTACTGTCTTATGAGAGGTTCCGGTTGTGGCAGCAAAAACAATTGTGATTGGAATCGAAGCAAATCGTCGAGAAACTGTATCATCCGAGGCTCGCAGCACAATGCAAGAGCGCCCATTAGGAAGGATGCCGGTTTTGAGGGCGATTAGTGTATACAACTGAAAACGGTTTACCTCTCGCGATTGATTTCGTAGGTGATGCATTTGGGTTCGAACAGTTGGTAGGATTCATTCAGTAGTTGATAGTGCACATGGCTGTTCAAAGAAATGGTGTCTCTGCCAATGAACCGAACATTCAAATGCTTCAAAGGTTGCCCTGCTGCAATATGTGGAGCATCAAACACCATTGTATAAGTTGTTCGTCGTTGGTGCCCAGAACGGTTTTTTTATGGACGACTTCTGCTTGATTTCAATTAAATCAGCTCATTCCGGGCAAGCTAGGCTGTTGGCTGCATGAATGAATCCACATTTGATGATTAATAGATCAGATTAATCACCCAGTTGAGTGCACTGTAAGGTAGCATAGAATGAAAGAGCCTAAAGTTTGCGCCCTCAAATTTCGATGATGGTTTTGCTCCAGCTCATTCAATTTGTTCGTAACCAAAAACCAAAAATGTTCATAGTTTTAGAAAATTTATCGATTATACGCGTCGAATCTGCTGCTTTGCTAAAACCAAAGATAGCTTCTCAACCTAGGCTTCGGGTATGCAGAAACAAACCGTTTTGTGCCACGTTTTCTAAATTTGTTTATTTTAAACACACAACGGGTGAACCTTTTCCGATCAATTTCAGGAGCCCCCATTCCACTCACTCCAACAACCAATAATAGGACAGTCTTCATCAACAATGTTTCTGTGAAACAGAATCTGTCGCCCGGCCAAAACAATGTTAATGATCAGACTAATTGCTTCAATGCAACCATTTTAGGCGCACCTAATTGTTTGACTCCTGGAATCAACAACATTTTGCTCCTCCACAATTTAGTTCGCGGAACGATTCGTCCGAACCAACGCGCTACATCTGGAGGAAGATTTTTTTTCAACTAAGCATCCGCTGTTATCCAGTCTACCCACATAGGGTTAAAAAAAACTTATTTTGAAAAAAATGAAAATTTCCATAGTGATTCCGGAATCGGCTCCGGTTGTCCCGGGATATTCCGTGCGATATAAATGATCACATACATCTAAAATTAGTGTTGCAATAGGTCTTTCATAAAAAAACAAGAGATTGAAATGCATATGACTCATCATACATTTGAAAATTTTCTTACATATGCCTCGGAGCCGGTTCAAAACTGGCTGTCATGCTTCGTAATTATTTTTAAGCATTGCAAATAAGTTTTCAGCACAATACGGTTATAAAAAGACGCCTCCCGACATTGTTTTTCTAGTTTTTATTTTTTACACACTGTTTTCATCTAACCAATCTTATTTTAGGTCTTGTTCTGTAACAGTGGGAGACGTATATAAAGAGAAACTTCCTATCATGTGATGCTTTACCTCTAAAGAGGTCCCAATAGATAACGTTCAGCCATGTTTAATTGCTAATTGGAAATGCACAAATCATGTTTCTAATTCAATTTTAGATTTGTTATTATCAACTACAGTGAGCTCATCCATGATTGCTGAGAAGTTTATGACTAACTTGTTTGTTTCCAACTTCTTTCATCCTTCCACGGTCTTTTTATTGGCAGTCCGGAAAAACTCATTGAATTTGCTTTGCGATAAAATCTCCCTCTTTCGAACTTTTGCACAGTTTAACTTTTCCGCCATTATCTTCCAGCAACTCACATCAAAATAGGAAAGATGTCATTAATTTTATTTGTGTACCATAAAGTACAGGAAAGCATCGAAAGGAAGTTCCACGGTGTGCGCACTATCGCAAAAAATAATCGAACTTCAGCCCGACCGGAAGACAGGGTGCTTAAGTTCAGCTCGACCCGTCCTTGTGCAGCCGTTGTCGCCGCCACCGTATTCGGATCAAACTGGCAACCGACCGGCCGTCCAAGGTGATGCTAGGGAGCCAAGAGAAAAAAAAACTTTTAATATGCTTATTGGCTTCCTGCCAGTCTCCGTCAATATCGTCGTCGTTCGTTATTCGGTCGACAACTTCCTCCAGCAATCAACTCGCGTCCTCGCCGTATCCTTTCTTGTCTGCGCCCGGCTCATCGATGACAATCAATAAATTCATAGCCCTGGACTGACACTCGAAACATCACCATCTTATCATTCAATTCAATGACGCGTTTTTATCCGTCCATCCATCTATCCCTCTGCGGCAGAAGAACAAGGTTGGCTGTCGATCGAAAAATGCCGCCAGCCCTAGGCAGCTAGAATTATTTTCCAAACAACGCAATCTAGAAATGTACGAGGTCTTGCAAAATAAATGCAGTGGCTCATGCCACTGGTACATGGGCCAAACAAACCCCCGAGCGATTGTATCGGATTGCGAAGTTCCACCCCACACTGCACTGACGTCGGCATCGAGTAACCGTTTGGCGTCGTTAGAAGGGATCAAGCCCCTTAGAGGGACGAAGCAGCTTTTGTTGACGAATGTCAACAAATTTCTTTGATATATTGAACAAGCATAGCACAGCTAAAAATGACACATTATATTGTAAGTTTACATTTAAATAATTTAAACATTCAAACGCTTTTAAGCAATTCGAAGAACAAAACTCAATTGAATATGTGTAGAAATATTTCTCAAAAAATTATCCGTTTCTAGTACTTTCTCTACAAAACTCAACTACCTACGCCGATGCTACTCACTTGGTCACTCTTTCTCCAACCGTGCGCTTGGAAAGTGTAAACAGGAAAAGAGGATAGATAAACATCCGGCCAAACGCGAACACAACACCGGACACATGCTCCACATAGCGCCCGACTATGACGACGACGACGACGACGACGACATCGGTCGAACAATTTCTGCCCGGTAGAGACGATGCGATGGAGATAGATGGACGTATCGGAAACCCTCCTCACCGACAACTCAGGCGGGCAAACTATCTATACCAAGTTCGATCAACCACGATACGAGAAGTACTGCCGCCGGGCGACACGGCCACGAAATAATCTCACCACTCGAATTGTTGCGTTGGTTGGCAGGCAACTGACGAAAACATGCTCTGCGCAAATTCTAATGCGGGTGGGATATTGATGCCTTGTGCCGATTCGATTCGAGCGGCCATGATTGACCGGCCGGCCGGTTGGTTGCGGCCGTAGCTGTCGATCACGTGCTTCGAATTATGGTTTCATTCGATGCGCAACTAGTCCGATGATGTTCAGAGAATTGGCTGACATGGTGAGTTTTGGCATAATATTATTTAGACGAATAAATTAATCCACTTCAAGTAAGAAGTTGGCTTTGTTGACGTAGTACTACGCTGCCCCTCCCCTGTTTTCATAATTTAACCATGTTAGCTGGGACTCCTATGATTTTGGCATAGTAAAACGTAGTACGTGTACATTTCTTTTTATTCCAATCTTGTTAGATAAGCTAGTATAAAGTTATTTAACTTTTTCAATTGCCTGCTCGTTCGTGAACAAAACAATATGGAACAAAGAACTAATGTGAAATGTTTCAATACAGAGAAATTGCTTAACCATCTAAATCTGTTTGCAGGTCAAACTTCATTAGAGCTGAATTTCATTTCGGGGCTGGGTTCAGTCTCTATTGAAACGTTCTTATGAGTTGCAATCAAACGCTTGGTTTTGGCGTCCACGCAAAGTGTGCCTGGCATCTCTCCATTTTCGTCTACAGAACGAGTTATATAATTCGACGGGAACAAGAAGACGAGATAGGCCGCGTACAACAATTTTCAAATCCTTTGCAGACGAATGACGTGTGACTATGAATAAAGCGAAATGAACAGAACTGTTGCGTACAACACATGTCATTCTGAACTCAGCCTTCTTCTTCTTCTTCTTATTGGCATTACATCCCACACTGGGACAGAGCCGCCTCACAGCTTAGTGTTCATTAAGCACTTCCACAGTTATTAACTGCGAGGTTTCTAAGCCAAGTTACCATTTTTGCATTCGTATATCATGAGGCTAACACGATGATACTTTTATGCCCAGGGAAGTCGAGACAATTTCCAATCCGAAAACTGTCTAGACCGGCACCGGGAATCGAACCCAGCCACCCTCAGCATGGTCTTGCTTTATAGCCGCGCGTCTTACCGCACGGCTAAGGAGGGCCCCCTGAACTCAGCTTATTGATCATTTTTAGTAGGACAAGAAATTTTATTCGAAATAATCGGTATGGGTTCATGTTTTTCCAATATTCGCCGTGTTTACATCCAACGATTTGGTTTTGTTGACGCTGATGACATAACCTGCCGAAGAGGAGCGATCGGCAAGGTCGTTGAGCTTACTCTGCATATCGGAGCGCCGTTGAACGTTGAGAGTCGTCAGCCGAAGTCGTTTAGTTGCTCCATGATTATGGGCTGCCATAGCAGCCCTTGTTTTAGTTCACGGTCAAGCACACCAGAATCTCGTCGATTACGATGTGGAGCAGTAGCTAGATACACCCTTGACTCACACCAGCTACAACCGGATAAGGTCGGATAAAGCCCCATTGTGCAGCATTGTGAGCATCTCGGCTGATATGCGATCGACCCCTGGGGCTATGTTCGGTTTCATGCTTTGGATGGCTGTTTGAATCTCTGTGCAGAATCTCTGAGCAGTGATGGAGCTTCGGTATAGACGCTTGTTATACGTCGGATCCTGGGCCTATCATGCTGGGGTGGTGGTGGCCTGGATGGCACTTGGAAAAGTTGTTCAATGTGCTCGAACCAGTGTATCAGCTGGTCAGTTGGGTCGTTCAATAACTGACCATTCGCGTCTTTCACAGGCATCGTTGCATTCATCTTCGCCTCGCTTAAGCGTCGTGAGATATCGTAGAGGAAGCGAATGTCCCCGGTTGCTGCGGCTCTCGCTCCTTCGTCGGTCTGAGAGTCCTCCCACGCTCGCTTGTCCCGTCGACATGAGCATTTCACTGCCTTGTCCAGAGCCGAGTATCATTGACGGACTAAACATTTTGCTCCTCTGGTTTTTGTTCACTCCAACGCGGCTTTGGCTTCTCTTCGCTCCTCTACCTTCCTCCAAGTCTCATCGGTAATCCACTGTGTTGCTGGGTGCGCAGTTCGCCCAGATTATTCTTGATGGTGGAAGGCATTTTTGATGGCACTGGTCTTCCACGCTGCTACCATCCGGAACATCTGCAACAACTGTCTCCAGTTCTTCAATAAAGGACCGTTTCAACGGCCATCTTGCAGTCGGCGTCGTTTTGGGCCGTCGTCCAACTCTCTCCTCCTGTCGACGAATCCACGCAATGCGCAGGGTATTTCGCCGATGAGGAAGCGATTATCTGACGTGATATCGACACTACGTTTATTCCGTACATCAAGAAGGCTCCGTTTCTATTTTCGGCTGACGCAGATGTGGTCGACTTTATGTTATACTGTAAAGCCGTCACGGGAGACCCACGCTTCCAACTACCACCCATGTGCGGACTACACGGCGGTAGGAAGGTCTACTTCGTATGCGTAGTAACGAACTCCTGCATCAGTTGATCTTAATCATGAGACTTTAGCGCTTCAAACAGCTCGCGATTCGCACCGATGAAGTTCGTTCTCCTGTCACTAAACAGTTCTAAGGGTGTTCCTCACCTGTACCTAAAGTTCCGCAGAGCCATGACATACGAACTTGAGGTGAGTGAGTGCACAATTTCAATATTTCAGTATGGTGGTACATACCAGATATGTTTTCAATACGCCTGACCTTTTCTCGATCCGCCCACCCACAAGGACTTGAGTTGGACCGAAGTAGCCGATTCCAGCTTAAGATAACGGACGAGAATAAGCTACAAGACGAGCCAGTGGAAGTTCAGCCATTACGGGTGTCAATCCTGACGGCAAAAAAATTGCCTGTGATCCGCACGTATCCAACAGAGAAAGTCCCTTGAATATGTCCAGAAGAACCTTTTTTGCACATGTGGGTTTCTCCTATAGGCAAACGTATCTCTGATGGTGTCACATGCCAAGGACTTTTTCGGTCGCTAAGTCTCCAACCATGCTCAGATTCTTTTAGTGGTGTCCTCTACTCCCCCACGGAATCAAGAACCTTTTTGGAGTGCGACAGCCATCCTCGGGGTCTCGAATCCGCCCTCTGCATGAATGTAACAAATATTCCTCGCGAGTTTTACGGGTTCTGCTTTGGAATCTGTGGGGTTTGAGTAAGTTAGTTTCAGCGCATGATTATGTATTAACACCACAACGTGTCAATTGGTGATCAGCAAGCCATGACTCGACCTGCTCTTTTCAGAATTCCGTGGCGTGCACACGCACCGACGGAGAGCTCCTGTCATCACATTTCGTTCCGGCCATTTGGGACCACACATTTTGGCGAACCAGCCAGGATATTTTTTGGATCCTGACGCTGATTTCAATAGGTGAGTTGGATTCAAGGGGTTAATGTGGTTATTAGTGAAATATTGGATGGTTTGAGAAAAAAACCACAAGGCAAGGTGGTTTGTATTACCACAAGGGTGATTTGGAAAATCACAAAGCGCGTCGCGACAACCACTGGATAACGGATTGTGGTTTAGAAAAACACAAAGCGCGTCTGGAAGACTGCTGGAAACGGATTGTGGTTTGGAAAATCACAAAGCGCGTCGGGACGACCGCTGGAAAACGGATTGTGGTCTGGAAAAACACAAAGCGCGTCTGGAAGACCGCTGGAAATTGGATTGTGGTTTAGTAAATCACAAAGCGCGTCTGGAAGACCGCTGGAAAACGAATTTTGGTTTGGTAAATCACAAAGCGCGTCTTGAAGACCGCTGGAAAACAGATTTGGAAAATCACACCTGAGTAGCACACTTGTCACATACTAGTTACTGTGGTTCATATGCGACCAAATGCAGTCACATTGGAGTTGCTGCAACTAAATCGATCCGAACTGTGCTACTAGGGCAAAACGCGTCTGGAAGACCGCTGGAAAACGGATTGTGGTTTGGTAAATCCAAAAGCGCATCTAGAAGACCGCTTAAAAACGGATTGTGGTTTGGTAAATCACAAAGTGCGTCGGGACAACCGCCGAAGAACGTATTGTGGTTTGGAAAATCGCGTTTGATACTCTGCTGGAAAATGATTTGGGGTGTGGAAATTCACAAAGCGCGTTTTGGAGACCACTGAAAATTGATTGTGGTTTGGAATACAAGAGGCGTCTGGGAGACTCTTAAGGTGAGTGCTGTTTTAGGTTAAAATAAATTTAATTTCATATGTTAACACTTGGCGGCTTAAGTGTACATGAGACTACCAGTTAAAACAAGTTTATTTTGGAGTTCAGTTTTCAAAGAAATTAATCGTTTTCCCAAATGCAACATAGTCAATATTCGTCTTCGTTTCGCGCATACAACCAACTTAGAAGAAAATCATTGCGTCCTATGCAAGAGGATTTTTTTGACTTTTCTAATGAGAGAAGAAGGGCAATGTGGGATTTGAGTAAGTTAGTTTCAGCGCATGATTATGCATTAACACCACAGCGTGTCAATTGGTGATTAGCAAGCCATGACTCGACCTCTTCTTGGCAGACCTCCGTGGCTTGCACACGCACCGACGGAGAGCTCCTGTCATCGCATTTCGTTTTGGCCATTTGGGGCCACACATAATCGACACTGTCAAGCAGGGTTTGTACTTTTCGTTTCGATGAGACGAAATCATGCAAAGGAAAATCTTTTTTCGGAGCTTGTACCATGTAAAACCATCTTTCTCCTACCCCATTTTTCTCTTGAGTGAACCTAGAAGATATGCGAAAATCGTGCCTACTTGATGAATTTCTTTTTTCGTTTCATCACTTTTACTTCTTACTCACTTTTCGCGAAAATTTCCGTCAACCAATTTCAAAAATTTTATGACCGCGACGGGATTCAAACCTAGAACATTAACAAAATTAGCGCTGGGATGCGATCACCATTGCCACACCAACACATCGACTGCATGAAGGGATGAGATTGTTTGTTCTATAAAGGTCACTCTTTTTGCAATTGGCGATGGCACAAAAGGAATGAAAGGAGTACGAAAACGAGCAAATCAACTTTTCGCGGCACTGGTAGTGAGGGAGAAATGGTTATCTCTCATCACATATTTTTTCTTTTCCCGAAAACCGATTTCTCGGCGAAAATCGGCATGAGGGAGCATTGTCTGCTCGTGAGAACGAGTGAGAATTACGATCCCTGCTGTTGAGCATATCGTCCACGTATGTTCTTTTGCATATCAACGCCACCGCTTCTGAAAACTGGTCTTTAAACCCAGCTGCGGTCAGGTTCTTGACGTACTATGCACTACTTGGAGAGCAGTGTTCACGAAACCCTCTGAAGGACGCGCTGAAGTGGTGTAACCTGATCTGGTCCCTTCAGCTGAAATGAGTTGAGAGAAAGGTTTCCCATTTCTTCCTGAAGAGCCTTGTCCGGCACTGATTCCCCAGCCATGCGCTTGCGCATGCTCAAACATTCTTGCTCCCTTGCCCATGGTTTTGCTCGACGGTAGTCTAACATTCTTGTATCGCCATAGCAGACAGATTTCATATCGTTTATTCTGCAGAACCGTTTTTTCTTCTAACATTTTCATCGTTCGTTCGTCGTCTTTCGACATCAACGGTTTTCCGTTGAGTTGTACTCCAAGTCTATCTAGGGAGAATTAACTCTTGATAGCTGCGCATTCGTTTGCCCCGACAGACAAGAGCACGGATCGTAGACTACCAAGCCCAGCCGAGTTAGTACAGCCATCGGCTGGTTCTCACTACCTTCTCTGGAATCGAGTGGGTAAAATTGTTCGTTTCAAACACCCACAATGCAAGATCTACTCATAATCTATGTACTGAGCTTCCTTCTCTGTTTTTTTAGTCTTTATTAAGGTGTTAAAAAAAAAAACTCTCTGGATTTGAGTGGGTACTCCAGTCTGGAGCTTTCAACTCCCAAAAGGATTCGGGGTTATGCTAAAAAGACTCAATTCTTTGACCCCGGAACTACTCCGTGCCGGAAGGGCATTGTCTTAAACCCCAAGCCGCTGGTCTAACCACGGCAGCTTAGCGGGGGTGGGCACCGAAGGCCTCTTTTAGCTCCGGGTCTCAGGGCGATCTGGCGAAAATGAGCTTTCGGAGCGTTTGAATCCTATTAGTCAGAAATTAATAATGATTACCTGGTTTGTTCCAACTTTAAGATGGTCGATGGGGTGGCCGGTGTGTCTATCTGCCGAATGCGGCCGGAGGGTCCGGATAGAAAAGGCCTGTAATTGCGGCGGACGAATGCGGTTGACAGGTACCGTTCAAGTGCGGACGGCGATGGCGGCGGGCGAGTATAACGGTCGATGACTATTGCCGACAGGCGGCCAACAAATGCGGCTCGAGGATGGACGACGAAGGCGGCTCACGAGAGCTGTGGATGCTGGTGCCAGTGACTGGTGCTGGCGATCGGCGAGGCTAATGGATTGCCGCCAATGTGCGTTGCGCTTTCGACGATCGCGGCCAGATTGTGTGGGTCGAGAATGCCGTCGGTGTTGGTAACCGGCAACGGCCGATGGATTGCTGCCGCCGTGGGGTGCTTTGCCGACGTTAGCGGTCAGCGTGCGCAGCTCGAGAATGTCGCTGGGAGTCGTGATCGGCAAGACCAATGGATTACGGCCGCCGAGCGTTGCTTGGCCGATGATTGATGGATTGCGAGTGTGGCTCACGGTAGTCGGGGATGCAGGTGATCGGAACGAACGCTGGCGGTCGATAAGGCGGATGGATTGCCGCCAACAATCGTCGCCTGGCCGATGATTGCGACCAGAGGATGCGGCTCGAGAATGTCACTGTGGACGGTAATCGGCAACGGCTGATGATTGCTGGCCGATGATACGGCTCGGGAATGTCGCCGGATTGCTGCCGCCGTGGGGTGCTTGGCGTTCAGCGTTCGCGGCTCGGGAATGCCGCTGGGAATGGTGATCGGCCTGGCCGATGGATTACGGCCGCCGAACGTTGCTTGCGGCTTATGAATGCGGCCAGCGGAGTTGGCTCGGAAATACCGCGACGAGGGCGGCGGGCGTTGGACACCAGCGATGTCAAGAGGTACGGAACATTCTTGCTGCGGAGACGGCCTTGAAGACCTGACGAAGCTGCAATCAAAAGGGCAATGATCCAGCGGAATCCCACGCGTTCTACCACAACGGTTAAAAAATCAGCACCACAACGTTTCACACAACGCACGCACGTTCCTGATTTCCGTCGCTCATAGCTGGTTTCAGCGATCGCACACATCGTTCGTGGGTGTCTTTGCAGAAATGCGTTTCGTAACGTCGATCAACACATTCGAAACGACCGTTTAGCAAACTATCCCTAATATAATTATAGCTTGCCTAAATTTCTCACGCTCCATATCGAACCAATAATTATAAATGTTATCTATTGGTAACATGCTACAGCATAGATCTGTCAAATACTTGAAGTGCTTCGCTAGCTCGGTCGCTGACATTTGGTACATTTGGCAACGAGCTGTGATGCGCATTTACAGACGCGTTCTGTGATGGAGCGCTTGATGACGGATTTTTATGTTTGCTGTCGTCATGTAGAAAGCTGCATCCCCCTGAACGAAGACCATCCATGCGCACTTTCTTTTTCATCCTGGTTTTCAATTTCTGCGGATTGGTTCACACTGCCGGTATAACCACCTGACTTAACGCCTCAACCATCTCCCCCAGCCAATCGTTGAAATTCAACAGCCTAGCAGTTTCAACTTTTTTCCGATGAAATGCCCACTTCATTTTTAACGCCGTAGGTAGACTATCATCAAGCTCCTGCAGCAATGTAACGTTGAACAGTCGTTTGTCCACCTACCATACTTGTACGGTCGCGCACAGGTTCTGCACTGCGACGCCGAAGTCAACAATAGTCTCCATCTTCTCAGCCTTCGGTGGTGGCATCATGTGAACTCTCCAGACCATGGTAGTTTTCAACCGGCTCATGATCACCGGAACGTTGTCGGGGTATAGAAGAAGGCTTTTAACAGCCTTGTCATGCATACAGCTCGTATGCTGTAATGCAGCCCTGTCGTCGTAAAATATGGGGTACTTAGTCGCCAATTTTTTAAAGGGGCGCTGATACAATAAGGCTATTTTGAGGGCGCAAATTCGAAAACTAAAACCCTGGTTTGGAAGCGCGGTTTGTGGAACTGCAAATATCCTTGCTTACCTACCTGGCCGTTCTTGGTAAGAATCTTCGGTAGGCTACCTTACCAGAGTTGCGCTACTTACATCGCGTTGATGGAGCTGCCTTTTCGATGCTGACACGATGCAGCATGATGTGCATAGTTTAGCTTAAAGTTCCTCGCTGGCACTCGGACGATGATCAGCCGCTCCTAACATGGAGAACAGACGCTCGATCAGATTTGCATCTCTGGAGAGGAGCGAATCTCCCCTTCCCTGTCAGCATACGACCATAGTTCCCACCGGGGTTGGATAATCGATCTTCCCTAAGGTTTCTTGTATCCCGGCCAGCGCCACGAGGAGGTAGGGATAGGAGTTGCTGGGTAAGAGGCTAAGGACCGCAAAGTGGGGTCTATTTTATTCCTTCAGGTACGCATTACACCGCATTTGCCATGCCTTGTTTACGGCTGATAATAATTTTATTCGTGAAATACGAAGGCGCATCGTCTGTGAAAGTCAGGCTTCCTATAGGAATATATATCCGTATACGGACACCAGAATAAACTGCAGTCAAAAAATGTTCACACCTGCACCAAAAGTATCATGTGTAAAACGCTGATAAGACCAAACATGAAACTTGGACCATGCTCGAGGTGGACCTGCAAGCACTTGAAACACTCGAAAGTCGCGTATACAGGACCAGCGTTGGAGTTGTGCCAGAAAACTGTGTGTGGCGGCGAAGGATGAATCACGAGTTCGCCGCCAACGATAAACCACGGCGAACCTAGTATCCAGAAGGTGGCAAAAGCTGGAAGGACACGATGGACTGGGTGTGTTGAATGACGAACAGAAACCCTGCAAAGATTATGTTCGGTTCTGGCTGCAACCGTATAAGTAGACGGGAAGCGCAGCGAGCTAGCTGGGTGCACCAGGTTTCAAATTTTGAGCAACAGAATATATTTGTGTATTGTTTTATGTTCAGATTTATTCAGTTTTATCTGTTCAGATTTAAGATCTCAGATGTAAGCTAAATAAATTAAATGAATTTCTGTGAAAATCGAGGGAAGGAATAAGAGGTCATAGTTGAGCAGACATTGTAGAAATGATAATTTTGTATTTTACAATGAGTTACAAGAACATTAGAACGATATGTAAATTAGAAACACTTTTCAGAAGGATAGTGTTCGTACAATACTTTTTCCCAGGTCTTTCAATACTTCGCTATAGTTACTATACACTACTAGTAAACGGACCCTGCTTTGCTCGAAACTGACAATAATTTTTTATCACTTGTCATAGTCTTATTAATACTATCCCATTTTATTTAACCACTTCATTGTGTCTTTGTATATACCGTTGTCCATTGGCGTAACTAATGAAAAAATCTAGGGGGGGGGGCTAACTTTTTTTTAAACTTTTCTATTTCAACACTCATAACACAGAAAATTTACCATTTTCGCTCGAATCAACTGATGTATATTGTTCGCAAGTTGGTCTACCAAACATCAATGGACGACTTGAGTATTTCAAACGATGTTCATCGACGCTCAGCCCTGTTACAAAAATCAGGAAATGTCGTAGGATTCCCAAAATACTTGATAGGTTCAGAAAACCATAGGTGTTGCGCTCGCCGTAAATAGAATGTGAAGCACGATCCTGATTTTTAAAGGATTTTTTGAGTTGCTTCGAACCTAGAATATAAATTAAATATTGGATAAATTAGTTAGTTAAACTCTTTTCGCCAGCTTTCAATTACTGGCCTGGCAATTCCTACGAGCTTTCAAACGGTGATCTGACCACAACAAACTAACCTTTCTTTTCTGTTAGAATAACTTCTATGATGATTTAAAAAAAATCAGTTTTACATCCCATTACAACTTATTGGTCGTTAATTTTCAATTTAGTTTAAAAAAATTGCAACAAATTAACTTATAAGAGCATTTGTTAACACATAGGAACATTTAACACATCTTTTCTCTCAGTAGGTCTGTTTCACGCCTTTTCACGACATTTTCACTGGTTTCATTGCTGCAGTGACAATAGGAGCTTAAAGAATTAAAAAGAATTAAAAGAATGCGGAGTTTCTAAAATCCATCAGAAAGAATACACACGGTATGTTTGTCCGAAGAGGCTTATATTCAAAAAATCAGTATCTCCAAAACACCCACTACACGAAAGAATAGGTTTTCCTAGGTTTTCACGTAGGTGCATTTTTAAAATGTTCTATCGGGGGTCATTTTTCCATACATTTTTTGGGGGGTTAAATCGGCTATCATTTGAGATTTCTATGGATTTTGCACCAAAAATAGTGAAAAATATAAAAATTGTTCTAAATCCCCCGATAGAACATTTTAGTTTACCCTCTATATTAAAGAGGAGAGCCTATACTTTCGCGTGGTGGGTATTTCAGGGATACTGATTTTTGAAAAATAATATTTCCCCATAGAGACACCGTGCCAAAGTTCTTTCTTATTCAACTTTCAGTTACCTCTACTTGAGTTTTACCGAACCTTTCTCAAGAAGCCTACAGTGATAATTAAAATGCGCTGCAGCTTTTAGGATTGGTATTAATTAGGAAGGTTAAGATCATACGCTCGATTTAGATAACAATTACTTACAAAACCCTGGAAAAACTTGAAAATCTCAAGGAATTGTCCATTATCCATTAAGTACTTGTAATACTAATAAATAATATATTTTTAATTCACTTGTTGATGAGGTGTTTCCTTTGGTATTTCATAAGTTATAACGCGTTTTGAGGGGTCCAGATTTTGTCGAGAGCAAGCCTTATAACAATTGCTCGAAGTTCAAAAACTTGAGCGAATAGATTCAATTTGCTGTAGTTTTTCGAAGAGAGGGATTTGATAATGAAGACAATCCTTTCTCTGCATTTACCCCGTATATAATCAGTGGACTAGATATGAGCAATACTTCTAACCTTATGCCTGCTATTTGCGCATATACAAAGTAACAAATTTTCTAGGGGTCACTGTTTCAGCTACTTAGAATGCTTCTAGAAAAGATTGATCGGACGGTGAGATGACTAAAATATAAAAGACCTTTTTGAACGATATTGCTATACGACCTTCAGACTACCGGTGAGAGCAATAACCCATTCTCACCTCCCAGACCCATTGTCAGCCCCGATGGCGGTACGTATTTCGATCTCAATAGCAAGATCGACTTTAGTGTTTCGCACTTGATTCGACTAATTGGACTTGCCATAACCTTAATGTTAAGTTTGGATTAGATATGCTGTTAATTAAGGTGAGTTGAAAAAACGCGTTGAGGCGTTCAATGAATCGCCTGCTTTGAGCGTGCTTACAGCGGCACACTAGGAGTTAACTTTCTGAAATCAGTATAGCGAAAGGCATCTAAGGTTAGATTTCTCAAAATTAAGCACCCTAATCGACAAAATATTTGGTAGGCGTAGTAGCGGACACCATCCTTCATAACCGGTACCAAATAGTTTTGCGTGAAAAGTTCCTAATTTTGAGTAAACCCGCGTTAGATGTCTTTCGCCATACAAATTTCTGGCGGTTAACTCATGCCTGCTATTTGCGCATATACGATGGCGCCTGGATGTGGAAGCGGCGGGTAGAAAATTAGCCACTGCCCATAATTCATTTGGGTTAAGCGGAGCGATTTTCTATTCACTTGCCTAGCGCGCATATTCATACCATGTTATAAGCCATGAGTTATAGAGATGGCAAGATGGGCAAGATGCACGTGGTGTTTTCGAGGCGCAACGCGTTTTGCTGTTGATGATGACAATGATGCTGATAGCTTACGCTCTTCACTATAGACTTATGCAGGGGTTCATCGAATTCACTCACCCGACGGATTTTGACATTTGAGCGGGTCGTCTTCTCGAACAAAAGTTCATTTTGCGTTCATTATGCGACCCGCTCAAACGTCATAATTTCTTGGGGGAGTTCATTTTGCGTTAGTCTATTCGGCAGAGCGCTCTCCCACTCACGCATTTGGAGTGTTACGGGGTTGGGTGCTGCACTCACTCTCTCGCGCAATAACGACGGCGGCGATGGGAGCTCTTTTGCTTGGCTGGGTAGTGGGTAAACGTCATGTCAGTGCTACTGTGGGTGCATTTATTCAGGGAGTTCGTTTTTTTTTCAATCGTCGTTAGGGTCGGTGTACCAGTAATGGTGGTATTGGTAACAGATAAAGGATACATAAATAAACTAATTTCGTCGTCATACGTAAAAAAAAACATATGCCAAAATGATACCCATCCATTTGTTTTTGAAAGGATGTGAAACAGAGAACGGCATTGGTTGAAAGCTGGGTGGTGCGGATAGAATCGATTTGGTTGTCAAACTGAAGCCAAAATTTTCTATTGTGCCGGAGCCAAACATTGAAGATTGTGGTTATGTTCATTTCTGATCTAATATTGAGAAGTATTGTTATTATTTTGGGAAAAAATAAAAATAAACTTTGTTTGAGTTTTGTATTCTTTGTAACAAATATTCTCACATTATATTTCGAGGGGAAAATTAGTGGGAATGCAATTAAAAAGAACTTGTTACGAAATTTCACGAGATTCAGCAGCTGATTGGAGCATCAATGTATGTAAACAATCGTAAAGTCATGTAGAGTCTAGCGCATTTGTGCGCCCTCGTGCAGCGTGGAAAGAGAAATTCGAAGAGCGGGAAATGTTTGACAGCCAAGTAACTGCAAGATAATTTAGTTTATGGGAGTGATTTCAAAATATCCCTCTGCTCGCTTGAGCGCAGAAAAGCGGCTCTATCCGCAGCACCCAGGTTGAAAGCAGGCATTGCAATATCATCTGAGTACAAGATATTATATTCGCATATTCAAAGATATTACCCCCAACTAAAGAGCACTCTAAAAATAGATGTTATCTGTCGAGCATTTGATGATGCTTCTAATATTCAACGCAGTTTTGGGGTTTGTTTACGTTGCGAAGGTGTTGATACAACAAGAGCTGTGATTTATAAGTTTTCTATGACTAATTTAATTCATTGATTAAAGTAGAAACTCATTTCATTGCCAAACACATGCCAATTTATTAGCCAGAGCAGTTCTGCTATGCGATATATCGAAAACCTAGTTAGAATATACATTTTAAGATAACTTGAAGCTAGTTTTTCTAAATAAACAATATAAAGTGAACAGCCTAAAAGCAAAAGCAAACATTCCGTATGGTAGTTAGGGGTGCCAAACAAAGGACTTAAAAACCACTATGGTGCAAATGGTTCACTCAACGTTCACTCAAAATAGCAATAAATGTATTTCTTAAGAGACATCAAGTACGGAGTTTCACCTAGGGTGAATAATCATTTACAAAGCAATCGTTTATACTAGAAAATAAAAAAAAATCATGGAATTGGTTTAAAAGCCGTAATCATATGTTACGCGAGATATGTATAGCGATCTTTTTTCAACAATACTCATTAAGAAAAATTTAGATATCACTGGTATATCACTATTAATGATACTGCCATCTTATACAGCTCCAAGGCTTCAACATTTCCCTTAACTTTAGTTAGTTATTGGAACACGAACCAATGATAATAATGTTCTCGAAGGGAATAAAAAAAATCAAAGCAGTACACTTTTTTTTGTGGCGTCGCAACACCACTGTTACTGGTACAACTACCCTAGTGCGTGTTTCGTTTCGTCCGTCAGTACGGTTTTGAATGTCGCACTGTCGCAGGCGTGCGTTTATTTTTCTGCTCCGGAAAGTAAGAAGAATAATTGATTAGTGCGGTACGTTTTGTGTGAGATTTTCTGTCTTCGTCGCGGTATAAATAAGTTTAAAAAAAAGTTCTATAATCGAACTGTAGTGTGAATCGCTTTTGTCGACAAAAAATGGTCTGTGGTCGAAATGAAATGGTCTGTGTTCGCATCCGCAACTCCACAACGGCTGGATGGATTTCCTTCATTTCTTCAGCAGATATGTTCGTAATAGTTTTCGACGGGTTTGCGGGAACCACGAGTAAAGTTAAGTAAATCGTGAAAAGCTAAAATTAAGATTCGTATGGAAATACTACATGGGCTTGAGCCCACATGAGCCTACTATGCACAGTGTTGCTTTTTGCCGATTTTGTGCGTTTTCTAATAGCATCGTTTCTGTTGATTTTCCCTGTAGTTTGTTTGGAGAAGACGTTACATATGAAAAGCGAATTCTTTCGAGAAAATATTTGAAATGATTAATCCACTTAAAAGTAAGATAAAAATTTCACTTATCCATCGAAAACAGATATGAGCAAAGTGTCAGTAGGAAAGTTACAGCGGATGGTATTTCAAGCCACTTTGCCAAAGACACCAAAGACTGCGTCGTTTTCTGTAAAAGGACCCTAAAATCAGTTTTTTGAGCAAAACTTTTTTCTTCGTTTCAGGTACTTTTATTACCTTCTACAAAGTTGTTTGGCTAGCAAAAATACACGTTTTTGTAACACATTGCAAAGTTTAATTGCAAAGTTTAATTGAAAAGTTATTTCAAAATATATGTTTTTTCTAGGGTTGTTTTAGAATCGTATAACTTTATCCAGCGCAAAATGCACACATCTTTTCAGTACACTGAAACTGCTGTATGTTAACTCTTGTCTAGCGGTTGAAGTTTGTGTTTACACGAAATTACACGTGAGTTATATAGATTTGAAATGCCCTACCTTTTGCACTTCTCAAACACTAAGTTTATGTAAATTCTATAGGATCACAATAAAATTAAACTTTAATAGGTGGCCAATAAGCACATAGTATATAGCAACACGAAAACGAGTTGAAGAATCATTGAGAAGAGAGGGAGGGGGGGTTATTTCGGTTATTGTTTATAAAACGAATAAAGGAAGAATGCAGAAAGAAGCAAAAGAAAAGCGGAGAAGAAAACAGAAAAATGAAAAAAGGTAGGTAGAAGATAGCAATAAAGAAGCAAAGAAAAAGGAATAAAGAAGGGGCGTATGTAATATTCAGCCCAAGAGTGACGATTTTCTGCCTTTTGTAGTATATTTAAAACGGCATTCACAGAGTACATTCCGATTTGCATTTATGTATCGATCTTGAGACTACCAGTACTGTATATATATATATATATATATATATATATATATATATATATATATATATAACGAAGTTAGCATTTGTATGACCGCGCATCACTCAAGAATGGACTGCCCAAATATTTCTGATTTATATCCGCTTTCTCCTTCTATTTACAAGGAAAAATGTCTTAAAATCATATAAATATATATCATATTAAACTGAAATACTTTGAAAATCAAAACTCAATGTTTGACACGCATATAGGCGATGTACACGACATAAATTTGTATTGGTGTAAACGAGAAAAACGGATAGTAGGAAGATTTATTATTCGATCAGTTCGGGAGAATAATTCCGGCTTTGCAAAGCAGTAATTAAATTTCCGGGTTTACCATCAAGGCAGATTCGTTCAGATGTGTCACAAGAGTTATTATTGTTTTGCGAAAAAGTTATTTATGTTTTAGTTGACAGAAGTTGGTTTTACATAATCTGTGTGAATTTTCACGATTGCGCGTTCAGGACTGTCGTGATGTGAACTAGTGTTAATAACGAAGCAGATCGATAACTAAAATGTGTTGGGAGTTGGCACATCAGTTCCGATTAATGCCGAAGAGTTATTTCCGATGTGTTTAGCAAAATCTGCTATTGATGTGTGTTTGGCACGTCATTTCGCTGAATAAGATCCCGAAGAGCTAAATTCATCAAAAATTCTGTTGTCTCGAAGAGTGGAAGTGTAATATCTGTTTTATTTAGCAGACAAGCTTTATTTTTGTTGTATTTACCAGAAACGTGCTATTGCCTGACACCCCAGTTCGACGAAAAAGATCTGAAAGTGCATAAGAGTGATTTCTGCTTCGTATAGTAGAAAATATGTTCCTTGATTACTGTGTTGGAACGTGCTACCGCTTCGCACGCCAGTTCTTTCAAAAAATGTCTCACAAAGTTTGGAAGAATCATTGTTTTGCTTAGACGCAATGTTTAGAGCGTGTTGGTACGAGCAGGTTATCGCACTCTTGATTATCGAGAGTGTCGCAAAGTGCAATAGAGTGGATTTTTTTTATTATTTTGTCTGGCAAACTATCGCTTGACTCATCAATTCATCTCAGAGCATCATTTGTCAGTGGCAGAGGTGTAGCAGCATGGAGTCACCGTTGGAATCCTGGGACAGCAGTGGCACGGTACCGCTAATTGACGTAAAGTTGTCGTAAGTTTTTTTTTATTATTATTTCAATATCATAATACATTCCACAACATTATTTCTGATCTTCGGATAAATCTACACGATATAGGTACCACGGAAGCTCACCAAATTGTTTGTATAGCGAATCAATCATTTACAAAAAAAACTCTGTGGAGATGGTACCTTTCTCGTGTATTAAAAATATAATTAGAAAATCACATTAGAGAAATCAAAATAACACTTTATTAGGGGATCAACTTTTCCATCAAGCCACATCTATTTGCATTTATCTGAATGCATAAAAAAATATCTAAAACATGTATTTTTGTTTCTATGGGGACCCTTGAGTAATAAACATTATTTGTACTTCTTTTTTAACTCCCGATCGCAATATCCATTCAAGCCAACAAAAATCTAGTCCGCATTGCTTGTCGAATGCTCTATTGCTAGCTGATCGGATAATACTAAGCATCAAGTATATACTACATTTTTTACACACACACATAGGGTTATTGCTCCTGGACTTCATCTCATAACTCCGATATTCATCCTACGAAAGATAAAGCAATGAAAAGTAATTTTATTTGTTTCTTATTTTTGTGATTTTTTTCAGCAATTAGCACGCATGTTAGCAAAAAGAAGCTACGAAATTGGTGCCGTATTTCTTTATTTTACGATGAGATGAATATTTGTTCAGTGAGATGAAAAATGGAACAGTTCCCCTGCATACCCACATACATTTTTTGCCGTTTCAACGTGTTAGCCTCATGATATACACTCAGCGAACTGGACTATCGAAATTCATAATTAGCGCATTATGTGTTTCCGACTTTTCATTCCACCAACAGTACTTCATATACGCAGCTAGCTAACCATGTGCTCAAGACACGAAAAATAAACAAATTTTAATTTGCTTGGATCTGTATTTTCATACATCGCTTCCTGATTTAGTCCGCAAACCTTATTCGCTTGCAAAAAAATCGGCCTAGAAAGATAATTGAACTCTCCACCAAGCCCTTGCGCTATTCGACTGACGCGCTTGCCATCTGGACTATAAGCCAGATGAGAGATGAGTAGTGATAAAAGACTACCATTTTCTTCGTTTTATATTATATGAATCTGATAATTATCTGAAGGAAAATCGTTTACATGTATTGATCGAAACCAAATAAACCGCACTTATGCAATGAGCTGGCATGACAAATATAACATTCTCTGAGTGGCAACAATTACTACATACTAGCATTCCTCTCCTTTCCCAACTGACTATAAGGACTTGGCCGGCGCCGTTATGACAATAAAAGTTGCCAGAATAAATGCTGTAGCCCGATAATTGGGGGGGGGTTTTGGTTTCTGAATTGCATTTGATGTAACGATTTCAATGTTTCATCTATGTTACTGGTAATAAACTCTATTCAGTTTTTATTCTGACAGACTTTGCGTCCCGCATCGCCAAATACAATGGTTCATTGCGTTTTCTGGCAAGTACAACATTGAGCGCAATGAACCATTTACCAATATATACACGAATGTCTAGACACAACCGATATAGTGCAGGATTATCGCTGTTTTATTGGAATGCTTTCCTTAAATGGATCATTTCCTTGATCATTTAATATTTGTTGTTTTAAAACAACATTGCACATTTAAGGGTTAAAACGACCGTTTAGAGCATGGACGATGGGAATTCCATCAGTGTTACGTTTGTTTGTCTGTGGTGTTAGTGTAACAGAGGTCTATCAGTCCGTTTTAAATTTTGACCAACTATTCTTGTATTTTGAATGCAAGAAGCAATGCAAGAAATCTCTGAAGTAATCCTTAAAGATTTGTACTCGTAACTGAAGATCTACCAGACTGTTTCAAATATATTTTCTGAATGGCCCAGGAAATGAATGGGCCAAGGCCACATTGTATTTTAAGGAGCACAAAGATCATGTACCATATTTGAAACTTCTCGAAAGACCTTTGATTACGGGTGTACGCCTTAAGATCTCACACCCGAGATTTCTTGGATATCGCAACACATATGCTGTGGTTATATTCTATTAGAAGGACCATAAAGAGAATGTACCACTTTTGAAACAAGTCGATAGAACTTTGATTATGCATGTTGACTTTAAACCTCACTCCATATATTTCTAGAATAGTGCAGTATATATGTAGTGATCCCATTTTATACTAAAAACCACAAAGAGCACCTCTTTTAAAACTTTGATTCTAGTCGATAGAACTTTGGTTACGCGTTACGGTTACGTGTAGACCCGAGGCCTTTCTCCACCGATTTCTTGTAAAACTAAGACCTTACTCCAGAGATTTCTTTTTCAACACTGATGGTACTGGTCGTAAGATTTTCATACGACAAAACTTATGACAATGTTTCATAAGAATTGAACTATCTATCTTAATGAATCTTAAGATCATATTTCGTTCAAATCTATCTTCTTACTGGATATCTATCAAGACGATTCCTCGAAGCGTCGGTGGACGTGTGGTGTGATCACACGCCTCCTAATCACGACGTCCATGGTTCGAAGCCAGGTTACACTTTTTTTAAACGAACATGAAATTTTTCAAAAGATTGTCGTATGAAATGTGTTAGATATCAAATTCATTGGAGATAACTCTTTCCGTCAAACGTACTCGAGTTCCTCTTTCGGTAAATGCACTCTCCCAGGAAGTAAAAAAGGATCGCTTACCTTTGCCTGCTGTATACACACCACTGCCACAACTACCGATGTGACGCCTTGCTCCACACTCACACAGCTATCTGCAGCCGTTGCCGACGGTCGTACCCACCAATGACACGACTATCAGCGGTTGAGATGCCGACAGCCTGTGTCCTCCACTGACACAGCTACCAGCGCACACGAAACAACTGCAGAGGGATGCTTGTCCAGTCGGCCACGACGGCAGTAAATGCTCCAGGGGGTAAGGACGGAATACCTGTTTGCACGAATGTGTAGGAACAAGTTCCAACACGCTTCACCTCAGACAACTCGTTCGCCGATCGGATGTACTGGTCGCCTTGTTGACCAAATCGATTTCCAATCCTCTTCCTCTTGATGAAAACACTACACCTTCTAGGATTTAAATGTTTATTCACACCGAAATTCGATACAAAACTGATGAACAACATAGAAATGACATTTTCTTATATAACAAAAAATATGACAACGGCTGCCAAACATCGGTTTCCGAGGCCACGCCCCTATTACTTTTTACATCAAAGCAGCATCGCCATCCCTTTCATTGCGCTCGTTGCGTAGACAGGCGAAGCCAGGGCCAGTCCACTACTGTTGCTTGGTGACAGCAGTCGCTCGCTCTTCTGCACGCGCTCGTCGCGTACAAAATGCATTCCATTAGTGAATCGTATGAAATTCAATACATTTTCTTGTGGCGAAATTTCAAAAGAGAATTGTATGATAGTCTTGCGACCAGTATCCTCAGTGAACGCAAAGCATATGTTGTGATGCAATCTATTCTATGGACCACAAATGGGTTGTAATAATAATTTGGGAATGAAAATAAGTAAAAGTATATAAAAGTATAATATTGCATTTGCAATTAAATTGGAGAGAGCTTAAAATCTTTTGATATGACTGAAGTAACACATTTCTATAAAATCTGGTTACAGTTACTTGATTGTGACCAAATTCAGACAGTATACTGGTCGTAAGACGATCATACGATTTTCTTTTGAAATTTCGCCACAAGAAAATGTTTTGATTTTGATATGATTCACTAATGAAATGCATTTCATACGACAATATTATGATACATTTTATGTTCGTTTAAAAAAAGTGTAACCTGGTTTCGAACCGTGGACGTTGTGATTAGGAGGCGTATGATCACACCACGCGCCCACCGACGCTTCAGGGAAACGTCTTGTTGGATAAACAATAAAAAGATTGATTTGGCCGATATATGATCCTAATATTTTCATAGTTCAATTCTTATGAAACATTCTCATAAGTATGGTCGTATGAAATACTTGCGACCAGTATGCTCAGTGTATAAGTTGCGACACCTAACTTGGAACATATGTGCTACTCGAGAAATTGTGTTTTACTTCCGAAGCATACAATCTATCTCAACACTACCACCATATTAGCTGCAGAACACAAAATTGTTTCTATTCTCTGCATATGAAAACAAAGAGTTATCGCTATTCTCTCTTGTTGCTTGTTTTTTGTATTTTTCAGCGACAATTAAACTCCTTGACACATCCACACATATCACGAACACAAAAGGCGAATGGTTACAGAAAAGTCATTTTCTTCGCACTCACTCTCATATTCCTCAGTCAGGAGAGGCTTAATTCAATAACAAAAACATTTCATACAGTAACCATAGAGGAGTGTATAGCGACACCGCATCTCTCTGACGGTTTTGTTCACGCTCTAGGTTCGAATCCTGGTGACAGCCATGGGAGGGGGAAGGGGGTGGGGCATTTTAAAGAGACTGTAAAGGTGTTCGGCCGTACGGCGCACTATTTTTTGTACATTTTTAATAGCCTAAAGAGACTAATAGAAATTTTTGGATTTGGGCAAAGCTTCTTAGTTGTCGACCAAGTGTGACTAAGAAGGACGGCAGGGCTGAATGACCCAAGTATCCCAAAATAAACTATTTTTTCATGCGATGTGAAAATGCGATTTTAGGGAACAAATCAATACTTCCAACACGAAACTGGGACCAGTCTGGGTGCTGGTATAGCGAATCCGCATCAGGGGGAGCGCAGAACGTTGGCTTTGAGGGGAGTTGATAGTAACCAACAGTGCATAATTGAGACTCATGTGGGCGGTAGCAGTGCGAATCCGCACCTGCGAGAGCGCAAAATGTTGGCTTTGGGGGGAGTTGATAGTAACCAACAGTGCATAATTGAGACCCATGTGGGCGGTAGCAGTGCGAATCCGCACCAGGGGGAGCGCAGAACGTTGGCTTTGAGGGGAGTTGATAGTAACCAACAGTGCATAATTGAGACCCATGTGGGCGGTAGCAGTGCGAATCCGCACCTGCGAGAGCGCAAAATGCTGGGTTTGGGGGGAGTTGATATTAACCAACAGTGCATAATTGAGACCCATGTGGGCGGTAGCAGTGCGAATCCGCACCAGGGGGAGCGCAGAACGTTGGCTTTGAGGGGAGTTGATAGTAACCAACAGTGCATAATTGAGACCCATGTGGGCGGTAGCAGTGCGAATCCGCACCTGCGAGAGCGCAAAATGCTGGGTTTGGGGAGTTGATAGTAACCAACAGTGCATAATTGAGACCCATGTGGGCGGTAGCAGTGCGAATCCGCACCAGGGGGAGCGCAGCACGTTGGCTTTGAGGGGAGTTGATAGTAACCAACAGTGCATAATTGAGACCCATGTGGGCGGTAGCAGTGCGAATCCGCACCAGTGGGAGCATTTTAAAGAGACTGTAAAGGTGTTCGGCCGTACGGCGCACTATTTTTTGTACATTTTTAATAGCCTAAAGAGACTACTAGAAATTTTTGGATTTGGGCAAAGCTTCTTAGTTGTCGACCAAGTGTGACTAAGAAGGACGGCAGGGCTGAATGACCCAAGTATCCCAAAATAAACTATTTTTTCATGCGATGTGAAAATGCGATTTTAGGGGAACAAATCAATACTTCCAACACGAAACTGGGACCAGTCTGGGTGCTGGTATAGCGAATCCGCATCAGGGGGAGCGCAGAACGTTGGCTTTGAGGGGAGTTGATAGTAACCAACAGTGCATAATTGAGACTCATGTGGGCGGTAGCAGTGCGAATCCGCACCTGCGAGAGCGCAAAATGTTGGCTTTGGGGGGAGTTGATAGTAACCAACAGTGCATAATTGAGACCCATGTGGGCGGTAGCAGTGCGAATCCGCACCAGGGGGAGCGCAGAACGTTGGCTTTGAGGGGAGTTGATAGTAACCAACAGTGCATAATTGAGACCCATGTGGGCGGTAGCAGTGCGAATCCGCACCTGCGAGAGCGCAAAATGCTGGGTTTGGGGGGAGTTGATATTAACCAACAGTGCATAATTGAGACCCATGTGGGCGGTAGCAGTGCGAATCCGCACCAGGGGAGCGCAGAACGTTGGCTTTGAGGGGAGTTGATAGTAACCAACAGTGCATAATTGAGACCCATGTGGGCGGTAGCAGTGCGAATCCGCACCTGCGAGAGCGCAAAATGCTGGGTTTGGGGGGAGTTGATAGTAACCAACAGTGCATAATTGAGACCCATGTGGGCGGTAGCAGTGCGAATCCGCACCAGGGGGAGCGCAGCACGTTGGCTTTGAGGGGAGTTGATAGTAACCAACAGTGCATAATTGAGACCCATGTGGGCGGTAGCAGTGCGAATCCGCACCAGTGGGAGCATTTTAAAGAGACTGTAAAGGTGTTCGGCCGTACGGCGCACTATTTTTTGTACATTTTTAATAGCCTAAAGAGACTAATAGAAATTTTTGGATTTGGGCAAAGCTTCTTAGTTGTCGACCAAGTGTGACTAAGAAGGACGGCAGGGCTGAATGACCCAAGTATCCCAAAATAAACTATTTTTCATGCGATGTGAAAATGCGATTTTAGGGGAACAAATCAATACTTCCAACACGAAACTGGGACCAGTCTGGGTGCTGGTATAGCGAATCCGCATCAGGGGGAGCGCAGAACGTTGGCTTTGAGGGGAGTTGATAGTAACCAACAGTGCATAATTGAGACTCATGTGGGCGGTAGCAGTGCGAATCCGCACCTGCGAGAGCGCAAAATGTTGGCTTTGGGGGGAGTTGATAGTAACCAACAGTGCATAATTGAGACCCATGTGGGCGGTAGCAGTGCGAATCCGCACCAGGGGGAGCGCAGAACGTTGGCTTTGAGGGGAGTTGATAGTAACCAACAGTGCATAATTGAGACCCATGTGGGCGGTAGCAGTGCGAATCCGCACCAGTGGGAGCATTTTAAAGAGACTGTAAAGGTGTTCGGCCGTACGGCGCACTATTTTTTGTACATTTTAATAGCCTAAAGAGACTAATAGAAATTTTTGGATTTGGGCAAAGCTTCTTAGTTGTCGACCAAGTGTGACTAAGAAGGACGGCAGGGCTGAATGACCCAAGTATCCCAAAATAAACTATTTTTCATGCGATGTGAAAATGCGATTTTAGGGAACAAATCAATACTTCCAACACGAAACTGGAACCAGTCTGGGTGCAGGTATAGCGAATCCGCACCAGCGCCAGCGGGAGCGCAGAACGTTGGCTTTGAGGGGAGTTGATAGTAACCAACAGTGCATAATTGAGACCCATGTGGGCGGTAGCAGTGCGAATCCGCACCTGCGAGAGCGCAAAATGCTGGGTTTGGGGGGAGTTGATATTAACCAACAGTGCATAATTGAGACCCATGTGGGCGGTAGCAGTGCGAATCCGCACCAGGGGGAGCGCAGAACGTTGGCTTTGAGGGGAGTTGATAGTAACCAACAGTGCATAATTGAGACCCATGTGGGCGGTAGCAGTGCGAATCCGCACCTGCGAGAGCGCAAAATGCTGGGTTTGGGGGGAGTTGATAGTAACCAACAGTGCATAATTGAGACCCATGTGGGCGGTAGCAGTGCGAATCCGCACCAAGGGAGCGCAGCACGTTGGCTTTGAGGGAGTTGATAGTAACCAACAGTGCATAATTGAGACCCATGTGGGCGGTAGCAGTGCGAATCCGCACCAGTGGGAGCATTTTAAAGAGACTGTAAAGGTGTTCGGCCGTACGGCGCACTATTTTTTGTACATTTTTAATAGCCTAAAGAGACTAATAGAAATTTTTGGATTTGGGCAAAGCTTCTTAGTTGTCGACCAAGTGTGACTAAGAAGGACGGCAGGGCTGAATGACCCAAGTATCCCAAAATAAACTATTTTTCATGCGATGTGAAAATGCGATTTTAGGGAACAAATCAATACTTCCAACACGAAACTGGGACCAGTCTGGGTGCTGGTATAGCGAATCCGCATCAGGGAGCGCAGAACGTTGGCTTTGAGGGGAGTTGATAGTAACCAACAGTGCATAATTGAGACCCATGTGGGCGGTAGCAGTGCGAATCCGCACCTGCGAGAGCACAAAATGTTGGCTTTGGGGGGAGTTGATAGTAACCAACAGTGCATAATAGAGACCCATGTGGGCGGTAGCAGTGCGAGACCGCACCAGGGGGAGCGCACACCGTTGGCTTTGAGGGGAGTTGATAGTAACCAACAGTGCATAATTGAGACCCATGTGGGCGGTAGCAGTGCGAATCCGCACCTGCGAGAGCGCAAAATGCTGGGTTTGGGGGGAGTTGATAGTAACCAACAGTGCATAATTGAGACCCATGTGGGCGGTAGCAGTGCGAATCCGCACCAGGGGGAGCGCAGCACGTTGGCTTTGAGGGGAGTTGATAGTAACCAACAGTGCATAATTGAGACCCATGTGGGCGGTAGCAGTGCGAATCCGCACCAGTGGGAGCATTTTAAAGAGACTGTAAAGGTGTTCGGCCGTACGGCGCACTATTTTTTGTACATTTTTAATAGCCTAAAGAGACTAATAGAAATTTTTGGATTTGGGCAAAGCTTCTTAGTTGTCGACCAAGTGTGACTAAGAAGGACGGCAGGGCTGAATGACCCAAGTATCCCAAAATAAACTATTTTTTCATGCGATGTGAAAATGCGATTTTAGGGGAACAAATCAATACTTCCAACACGAAACTGGGACCAGTCTGGGTGCTGGTATAGCGAATCCGCATCAGGGGGAGCGCAGAACGTTGGCTTTGAGGGGAGTTGATAGTAACCAACAGTGCATAATTGAGACCCATGTGGGCGGTAGCAGTGCGAATCCGCACCAGGGGGAGCGCAGAACGTTGGCTTTGAGGGGAGTTGATAGTAACCAACAGTGCATAATTGAGACCCATGTGGGCGGTAGCAGTGCGAATCCGCACCAGGGGGAGCGCAGAACGTTGGCTTTGAGGGGAGTTGATAGTAACCAACAGTGCATAATTGAGACCCATGTGGGCGGTAGCAGTGCGAATCCGCACCTGCGAGAGCGCAAAATGCTGGGTTTGGGGGGAGTTGATAGTAACCAACAGTGCATAATTGAGACCCATGTGGGCGGTAGCAGTGCGAATCCGCACCAGGGGAGCGCAGCACGTTGGCTTTGAGGGAGTTGATAGTAACCAACAGTGCATAATTGAGACCCATGTGGGCGGTAGCAGTGCGAATCCGCACCTGCGAGAGCGCAAAATGTTGGCTTTGGGGGGAGTTGATAGTAACCAACAGTGCATAATTGAGACCCATGTGGGCGGTAGCAGTGCGAATCCGCACCAGGGGGAGCGCAGAACGTTGGCTTTGAGGGGAGTTGATAGTAACCAACAGTGCATAATTGAGACCCATGTGGGCGGTAGCAGTGCGAATCCGCACCAGTGGGAGCATTTTAAAGAGACTGTAAAGGTGTTCGGCCGTACGGCGCACTATTTTTTGTACATTTTTAATAGCCTAAAGAGACTAATAGAAATTTTTGGATTTGGGCAAAGCTTCTTAGTTGTCGACCAAGTGTGACTAAGAAGGACGGCAGGGCTGAATGACCCAAGTATCCCAAAATAAACTATTTTTCATGCGATGTGAAAATGCGATTTTAGGGGAACAAATCAATACTTCCAACACGAAACTGGGACCAGTCTGGGTGCTGGTATAGCGAATCCGCATCAGGGGAGCGCAGAACGTTGGCTTTGAGGGGAGTTGATAGTAACCAACAGTGCATAATTGAGACCCATGTGGGCGGTAGCAGTGCGAATCCGCACCAGGGGAGCGCAGAACGTTGGCTTTGAGGGGAGTTGATAGTAACCAACAGTGCATAATTGAGACCCATGTGGGCGGTAGCAGTGCGAATCCGCACCAGGGGAGCGCAGAACGTTGGCTTTGAGGGAGTTGATAGTAACCAACAGTGCATAATTGAGACCCATGTGGGCGGTAGCAGTGCGAATCCGCACCTGCGAGAGCGCAAAGTGCGGGGTGTGGGGGAGTTGATAGTAACCAACAGTGCATAATTGAGACCCATGTGGGCGGTAGCAGTGCGAATCCGCACCAGGGGAGCGCAGCACGTTGGCTTTGAGGGAGTTGATAGTAACCAACAGTGCATAATTGAGACCCATGTGGGCGGTAGCAGTGCGAATCCGCACCAGTGGGAGCATTTTAAAGAGACTGTAAAGGTGTTCGGCCGTACGGCGCACTATTTTTGTACATTTTAATAGCCTAAAGAGACTAATAGAAATTTTTGGATTTGGGCAAAGCTTCTTAGTTGTCGACCAAGTGTGACTAAGAAGGACGGCAGGGCTGAATGACCCAAGTATCCCAAAATAAACTATTTTTCATGCGATGTGAAAATGCGATTTTAGGGAACAAATCAATACTTCCAACACGAAACTGGGACCAGTCTGGGTGCTGGTATAGCGAATCCGCATCAGGGGAGCGCAGAACGTTGGCTTTGAGGGGAGTTGATAGTAGCAAACAGTGCAGAATTGAGACTCATTTTGGCGTTAGCAGGGTTAATCCGTATCTACGAGAGACCAAAATGTTGGCGGTGTGGGGAGTTGATAGTAACCAACAGTGCATAATTGAGACCCATGTGGGCGGTAGCAGTGCGAATCCGCACCAGGGGGAGCGCAGAACGTTGGCTTTGAGGGGAGTTGATAGTAACCAACAGTGCATAATTGAGACCCATGTGGGCGGTAGCAGTGCGAATCCGCACCTGCGAGAGCGCAAAATGCTGGGTTTGGGGGGAGTTGATAGTAACCAACAGTGCATAATTGAGACCCATGTGGGCGGTAGCAGTGCGAATCCGCACCAGTGGGAGCATTTTAAAGAGACTGTAAAGGTGTTCGGCCGTACGGCGCACTATTTTTTGTACATTTTTAATAGCCTAAAGAGACTAATAGAAATTTTTGGATTTGGGCAAAGCTTCTTAGTTGTCGACCAAGTGTGACTAAGAAGGACGGCAGGGCTGAATGACCCAAGTATCCCAAAATAAACTATTTTTTCATGCGATGTGAAAATGCGATTTTAGGGGAACAAATCAATACTTCCAACACGAAACTGGGACCAGTCTGGGTGCTGGTATAGCGAATCCGCATCAGGGGGAGCGCAGAACGTTGGCTTTGAGGGGAGTTGATAGTAACCAACAGTGCATAATTGAGACTCATGTGGGCGGTAGCAGTGCGAATCCGCACCTGCGAGAGCGCAAAATGTTGGCTTTGGGGGGAGTTGATAGTAACCAACAGTGCATAATTGAGTTTGAGACCCATGTGGGCGGTAGCAGTGCGAATCCGCACCAGGGGGAGCGCAGAACGTTGGCTTTGAGGGGAGTTGATAGTAACCAACAGTGCATAATTGAGACCCATGTGGGCGGTAGCAGTGCGAATCCGCACCTGCGAGAGCGCAAAATGCTGGGTTTGGGGGGAGTTGATAGTAACCAACAGTGCATAATTGAGACCCATGTGGGCGGTAGCAGTGCGAATCCGCACCAGGGGGAGCGCAGCACGTTGGCTTTGAGGGGAGTTGATAGTAACCAACAGTGCATAATTGAGACCCATGTGGGCGGTAGCAGTGCGAATCCGCACCAGTGGGAGCATTTTAAAGAGACTGTAAAGGTGTTCGGCCGTACGGCGCACTATTTTTGTACATTTTAATAGCCTAAAGAGACTAATAGAAATTCTTGGATTTCGTCAAAGCTTCTTAGTTGTCGACCAAGTGTGACTAAGAAGGACGGCAGGGCTGTATGACCCAAGTATCCCAAAATAAACTATTTTTTCATGCGATGTGAAAATGGGATTTTAGGGGAACAAATCAATACTTCCAACACGAAACTGGGACCAGTCTGGGTGCTGGTATAGCGAATCCGCACCAGGGGGAGCGCAGAACGTTGGCTTTGAGGGGAGTTGATAGTAACCAACAGTGCATCATTGAGACCCATGTGGGCGGTAGCAGTGCGAATCCGCACCTGCGAGAGCGCAAAATGCTGGGTTTGGGGGGAGTTGATATTAACCAACAGTGCATAATTGAGACCCATGTGGGCGGTAGCAGTGCGAATCCGCACCAGGGGGAGCGCAGCACGTTGGCTTTGAGGGGAGTTGATAGTAACCAACAGTGCATAATTGAGACCCATGTGGGCGGTAGCAGTGCGAATCCGCACCAGTGGGAGCATTTTAAAGAGACTGTAAAGGTGTTCGGCCGTACGGCGCACTATTTTTGTACATTTTAATAGCCTAAAGAGACTAATAGAAATTTTTGGATTTGGGCAAAGCTTCTTAGTTGTCGACCAAGTGTGACTAAGAAGGACGGCAGGGCTGAATGACCCAAGTATCCCAAAATAAACTATTTTTCATGCGATGTGAAAATGCGATTTTAGGGGAACAAATCAATACTTCCAACACGAAACTGGGACCAGTCTGGGTGCTGGTATAGCGAATCCGCATCAGGGGGAGCGCAGAACGTTGGCTTTGAGGGGAGTTGATAGTAACCAACAGTGCATAATTGAGACTCATGTGGGCGGTAGCAGTGCGAATCCGCACCTGCGAGAGCGCAAAATGTTGGCTTTGGGGGGAGTTGATAGTAACCAACAGTGCATAATTGAGACCCATGTGGGCGGTAGCAGTGCGAATCCGCACCAGGGGGAGCGCAGAACGTTGGCTTTGAGGGGAGTTGATAGTAACCAACAGTGCATAATTGAGACCCATGTGGGCGGTAGCAGTGCGAATCCGCACCAGTGGGAGCATTTAAAGAGACTGTAAGGTGTTCGGCCGTACGGCGCACTATTTTTGTACATTTTAATAGCCTAAAGAGACTAATAGAAATTTTTGGATTTGGGCAAAGCTTCTTAGTTGTCGACCAAGTGTGACTAAGAAGGACGGCAGGGCTGAATGACCCAAGTATCCCAAAATAAACTATTTTTTCATGCGCTGTGAAAATGGGATTTTAGGGGAACAAATCAATACTTCCAATACGAACTTGGAACCAGTCTGGGTGCAGGTATAGCGAATCCGCACCAGCGCCAGCGGGAGCGCAGAACGTTGGCTTTGAGGGGAGTTGATAGTAACCAACAGTGCCTAATTGAGACCCATGTGGGCGGAAGCAGTACGAATCCGCACCAGCGGGAGCTTAGAATGTTGGCTTTGGGGGAGTTGATAGTAACCAACAGTGCATAATTGAGACCCATGTGGGCGGTAGCAGTGCGAATCCGCACCAGGGGAGCGCAGCACGTTGGCTTTGAGGGAGTTGATAGTAACCAACAGTGCATAATTGAGACCCATGTGGGCGGTAGCAGTGCGAATCCGCACCAGTGGGAGCATTTTAAAGAGACTGTAAAGGTGTTCGGCCGTACGGCGCACTATTTTTTGTACATTTTTAATAGCCTAAAGAGACTAATAGAAATTTTTGGATTTGGGCAAAGCTTCTTAGTTGTCGACCAAGTGTGACTAAGAAGGACGGCAGGGCTGAATGACCCAAGTATCCCAAAATAAACTATTTTTTCATGCGATGTGAAAATGCGATTTTAGGGGAACAAATCAATACTTCCAACACGAAACTGGGACCAGTCTGGGTGCTGGTATAGCGAATCCGCATCAGGGGGAGCGCAGAACGTTGGCTTTGAGGGGAGTTGATAGTAACCAACAGTGCATAATTGAGACTCATGTGGGCGGTAGCAGTGCGAATCCGCACCTGCGAGAGCGCAAAATGTTGGCTTTGGGGGGAGTTGATAGTAACCAACAGTGCATAATTGAGACCCATGTGGGCGGTAGCAGTGCGAATCCGCACCAGGGGGAGCGCAGAACGTTGGCTTTGAGGGGAGTTGATAGTAACCAACAGTGCATAATTGAGACCCATGTGGGCGGTAGCAGTGCGAATCCGCACCTGCGAGAGCGCAAAATGCTGGGTTTGGGGGGAGTTGATATTAACCAACAGTGCATAATTGAGACCCATGTGGGCGGTAGCAGTGCGAATCCGCACCAGGGGGAGCGCAGAACGTTGGCTTTGAGGGGAGTTGATAGTAACCAACAGTGCATAATTGAGACCCATGTGGGCGGTAGCAGTGCGAATCCGCACCTGCGAGAGCGCAAAATGCTGGGTTTGGGGAGTTGATAGTAACCAACAGTGCATAATTGAGACCCATGTGGGCGGTAGCAGTGCGAATCCGCACCAGGGGAGCGCAGCACGTTGGCTTTGAGGGGAGTTGATAGTAACCAACAGTGCATAATTGAGACCCATGTGGGCGGTAGCAGTGCGAATCCGCACCAGTGGGAGCATAGTAAAGAGACTGTAGGGGTGTTCGGCCGTACGGCGCACTATTTTTGTACATTTTAATAGCCTAAAGAGACTAATAGAAATTTTGGATTTGGGCAAAGCTTCTTAGTTGTCGACCAAGTGTGACTAAGAAGGACGGCAGGGCTGAATGACCCAAGTATCCCAAAATAAACTATTTTTTCATGCGATGTGAAAATGCGATTTTAGGGAACAAATCAATACTTCCAACACGAAACTGGGACCAGTCTGGGTGCTGGTATAGCGAATCCGCATCAGGGGGAGCGCAGAACGTTGGCTTTGAGGGGAGTTGATAGTAACCAACAGTGCATAATTGAGACCCATGTGGGCGGTAGCAGTGCGAATCCGCACCAGGGGGAGCGCAGAACGTTGGCTTTGAGGGGAGTTGATAGTAACCAACAGTGCATAATTGAGACCCATGTGGGCGGTAGCAGTGCGAATCCGCACCTGCGAGAGCGCAAAATGCTGGGTTTGGGGGGAGTTGATAGTAACCAACAGTGCATAATTGAGACCCATGTGGGCGGTAGCAGTGCGAATCCGCATCAGGGGGAGCGCAGAACGTTGGCTTTGAGGGGAGTTGATAGTAACCAACAGTGCATAATTGAGACCCATGTGGGCGGTAGCAGTGCGAATCCGCACCTGCGAGAGCGCAAAATGCTGGGTTTGGGGGGAGTTGATAGTAACCAACAGTGCATAATTGAGACCCATGTGGGCGGTAGCAGTGCGAATCCGCACCAGGGGGAGCGCAGCACGTTGGCTTTGAGGGGAGTTGATAGTAACCAACAGTGCATAATTGAGACCCATGTGGGCGGTAGCAGTGCGAATCCGCACCAGTGGGAGCATTTTAAAGAGACTGTAAAGGTGTTCGGCCGTACGGCGCACTATTTTTTGTACATTTTTAATAGCCTAAAGAGACTAATAGAAATTTTTGGATTTGGGCAAAGCTTCTTAGTTGTCGACCAAGTGTGACTAAGAAGGACGGCAGGGCTGAATGACCCAAGTATCCCAAAATAAACTATTTTTTCATGCGATGTGAAAATGCGATTTTAGGGGAACAAATCAATACTTCCAACACGAAACTGGGACCAGTCTGGGTGCTGGTATAGCGAATCCGCATCAGGGGGAGCGCAGAACGTTGGCTTTGAGGGGAGTTGATAGTAACCAACAGTGCATAATTGAGACTCATGTGGGCGGTAGCAGTGCGAATCCGCACCTGCGAGAGCGCAAAATGTTGGCTTTGGGGGGAGTTGATAGTAACCAACAGTGCATAATTGAGACCCATGTGGGCGGTAGCAGTGCGAATCCGCACCAGGGGGAGCGCAGAACGTTGGCTTTGAGGGGAGTTGATAGTATCCAACAGTGCACAATTGCGACCCATGTGGGCGGTAGCAGTGCGAATCCGCACCTGCGAGAGCGCAAAATGCTGGGTTTGGGGAGTTGATATTAACCAACAGTGCATAATTGAGACCCATGTGGGCGGTAGCAGTGCGAATCCGCACCAGGGGAGCGCAGAACGTTGGCTTTGAGGGAGTTGATAGTAACCAACAGTGCATAATTGAGACCCATGTGGGCGGTAGCAGTGCGAATCCGCACCTGCGAGAGCGCAAAATGCTGGGTTTGGGGGGAGTTGATAGTAACCAACAGTGCATAATTGAGACCCATGTGGGCGGTAGCAGTGCGAATCCGCACCAGGGGGAGCGCAGCACGTTGGCTTTGAGGGGAGTTGATAGTAACCAACAGTGCATAATTGAGACCCATGTGGGCGGTAGCAGTGCGAATCCGCACCAGTGGGAGCATTTTAAAGAGACTGTAAAGGTGTTCGGCCGTACGGCACACTATTTTTTGTACATTTTTTATAGCCTAAAGAGACTAATAGAAATTTTTGGACTTGGGCAAAGCTTCTTAGTTGTCGACCAAGTGTGACTAAGAAGGACGGCAGGGCTGAATGACCCAAGTATCCCAAAATAAACTATTTTTTCATGCGATGTGAAAATGCGATTTTAGGGGAACAAATCAATACTTCCAACACGAAACTGGGACCAGTCTGGGTGCTGGTATAGCGAATCCGCATCAGGGGGAGCGCAGAACGTTGGCTTTGAGGGGAGTTGATAGTAACCAACAGTGCATACTTGAGACTCATGTGGGCGGTAGCAGTGCGAATCCGCACCTGCGAGAGCGCAAAATGTTGGCTTTGGGGGGAGTTGATAGTAACCAACAGTGCATAATTGAGACCCATGTGGGCGGTAGCAGTGCGAATCCGCACCAGCGAGAGCGCAGAACGTTGGCTTTGAGGGGAGTTGATAGTAACCAACAGTGCATAATTGAGACCCATGTGGGCGGTAGCAGTGCGAATCCGCACCTGCGAGAGCGCAAAATGCTGGGATTGGAAGGACGTGGTATTAAGCAACAGTGCATAACTCAGACCCCTGTGGACCGTAGCAGAACGAATCCGCACCAGGGGGAACGCAGAACGTTGGCTTTGAGGGGAGTTGATAGTAACCAACAGTGCATAATTGAGACCCATGTGGGCGGTAGCAGTGCGAATCCGCACCTGCGAGAGCGCAAAATGCTGGGTTTGGGGGGAGTTGATAGTAACCAACAGTGCATAATTGAGACCCATGTGGGCGGTAGCAGTGCGAATCCGCACCAGGGGGAGCGCAGCACGTTGGCTTTGAGGGGAGTTGATAGTAACCAACAGTGCATAATTGAGACCCATGTGGGCGGTAGCAGTGCGAATCCGCACCGGTGGGAGCATTTTAAAGAGACTGTAAAGGTGTTCGGCCGTACGGCGCACTATTTTTTGTACATTTTTAATAGCCTAAAGAGACTAATAGAAATTTTTGGATTTGGGCAAAGCTTCTTAGTTGTCGACCAAGTGTGACTAAGAAGGACGGCAGGGCTGAATGACCCAAGTATCCCAAAATAAACTATTTTTTCATGCGATGTGAAAATGCGATTTTAGGGAACAAATCAATACTTCCAACACGAAACTGGGACCAGTCTGGGTGCTGGTATAGCGAATCCGCATCAGGGGGAGCGCAGAACGTTGGCTTTGAGGGGAGTTGATAGTAACCAACAGTGCATAATTGAGACTCATGTGGGCGGTAGCAGTGCGAATCCGCACCTGCGAGAGCGCAAAATGTTGGCTTTGGGGGGAGTTGATAGTAACCAACAGTGCATAATTGAGACCCATGTGGGCGGTAGCAGTGCGAATCCGCACCAGGGGGAGCGCAGAACGTTGGCTTTGAGGGGAGTTGATAGTAACCAACAGTGCATAATTGAGACCCATGTGGGCGGTAGCAGTGCGAATCCGCACCAGGGGAGCGCAGCACGTTGGCTTTGGGGGAGTTGATAGTAACCAACAGTGCATAATTGAGACCCATGTGGGCGGTAGCAGTGCGAATCCGCACCAGTGGGAGCATTTTAAAGAGACTGTAAAGGTGTTCGGCCGTACGGCGCACTATTTTTGTACATTTTAATAGCCTAAAGAGACTAATAGAAATTTTTGGATTTGGGCAAAGCTTCTTAGTTGTCGACCAAGTGTGACTAAGAAGGACGGCAGGGCTGAATGACCCAAGTATCCCAAAATAAACTATTTTTCATGCGATGTGAAAATGCGATTTTAGGGAACAAATCAATACTTCCAACACGAAACTGGGACCAGTCTGGGTGCTGGTATAGCGAATCCGCATCAGGGGGAGCGCAGAACGTTGGCTTTGAGGGGAGTTGATAGTAACCAACAGTGCATAATTGAGACTCATGTGGGCGGTAGCAGTGCGAATCCGCACCTGCGAGAGCGCAAAATGTTGGCTTTGGGGGGAGTTGATAGTAACCAACAGTGCATAATTGAGACCCATGTGGGCGGTAGCAGTGCGAATCCGCACCAGGGGGAGCGCAGAACGTTGGCTTTGAGGGGAGTTGATAGTAACCAACAGTGCATAATTGAGACCCATGTGGGCGGTAGCAGTGCGAATCCGCACCTGCGAGAGCGCAAAATGCTGGGTTTGGGGGGAGTTGATATTAACCAACAGTGCATAATTGAGACCCATGTGGGCGGTAGCAGTGCGAATCCGCACCAGGGGGAGCGCAGAACGTTGGCTTTGAGGGGAGTTGATAGTAACCAACAGTGCATAATTGAGACCCATGTGGGCGGTAGCAGTGCGAATCCGCACCTGCGAGAGCGCAAAATGCTGGGTTTGGGGGGAGTTGATAGTAACCAACAGTGCATAATTGAGACCCATGTGGGCGGTAGCAGTGCGAATCCGCACCAGGGGGAGCGCAGCACGTTGGCTTTGAGGGGAGTTGATAGT